>NW_021940682.1:12831854-13088463 GCF_001715985.3 Manacus vitellinus
AGATACCAGGGAGAAAGTATGGGGCAGATATTGTGTTACAAACAAGTTAAGCAGCAGGTGCCTCAGGATATTTGCAGGCTCTGCAACTTCTTCCCTTGACATTGACCATTGCCAGAAAAATCTTTGGACTCTCTTTCTACAGAAAACACATTTCAGGTGCATGGAGCAGGGGATTTAAGGAATGACACCTTGACTGACAATACAGTGGCAAACTGTCTTTCTGTCCAGGGAAAGGGAATCAGACACAGGGAAGTGCGGGCTTGGTGCTGTAAACCCCCTTGTAGCACAGGGACTGGCTGCAGGTTAGTTTTCTGTGCAGCAAAAGCAGAGGTAAGAGCAAGAGTCACAAGACATGGAAATTTTATATTCTCCTGGACTTGGCCCATGTGATGCCACATCCTGGGAACGATTGGGAAAAATGTGAAACAATGAAATCTCCAGGGATGTCTCGTGAAACCAGAAATCAGGGGAAAGCTCAGTAGTTTTGCTGAGAACTGCAGAGATCATGGAGGCCTGAGATGTCTGTTGAAAGGACAACAACATCTAATTCAGTGACCAGGCCCAGCTGTAACCACCTCCCTGACAGCAGTTAATGGTGGGCACCTGGGAGACTGATCCCCCTGAAAGCCCTGCTGATGCTCAGGGCTGAGAAGCAGCAGAGTGAGAAAGGTCTAGGGATCCCTGCCTTGCCTCAGGACACTACTGAAGTGCTAAAACATTGAAACCCAATAGGGAGTGGGGACAGTTGGAGGAGGTGGCCCAAAGGGAGCAGAAATCCAGGTGGAAGGAAGTTGGGGACTTGGTCCTCCTTGTGGTGAGAGGCAAGAGTGGATGAAGACTCTTAGAACAAGGAAATAAAGCCCTTTGGGCAAGAAAGGAGGGTTGGACCATTTGTCTCCTGTGTGTGGGAGGCAAACCAGCAGCACACTGGAGCTGCTGTGTTAAAGGGTGAATATTTCTCCATGATGAAATCTGCTTTTGATGTCTCCTCCTGAGCATGCAGTGGCTGGAAGGGGATTGGACACGTGTGTGTGTTTGTATGAATGCTTTGTGTTCCGTTGCCTCTTAAGCACAAACATTACTTTACTTAAACATAACAAGGGGTCATGCCAGCCTCGGTACGCCGTGCTGACCCCAAAAAGCCGAACAGCCGCAGCTGCGCGGGCCCCACATGCCCGAGCCGCGCTTCCCCAGCAGAGAGCAGCGTTGCTCCAGCAGAGAGCGGTGCCTGCGCCTTCCCGGCTGCTGGAAGCGGCTCCTGCGGCTCTGCAGAGCTGCTCTGACCAAGGGACAGCTGAGGGGGAACTGACCACATGGAGCATGGATTTTCTCAAGGCAGCCGAGGAATGACCAGGATCAAAAACTTTATTGTATCGAGACTATTTAATGAAAGAAAAAAAAATCTATAGCTTGAATGAAAAGGTTTTGATCTCTGTACCAGGGAGGTGACAGGTAAAGCCACTTAGTCATGAAGGTCAGAGCTTTTTATCGTGTTTTTTTTTTTTTTTCTAGGGTCACCCTTAGCATGAGAAAAACTAGAGTTCATTATATCATATGCTTTCCATCGGAAGATTTAAAACTTCTGGTCCAGCAAGCAGTGATATGTGCCAATGTCAGTGCCTTGGGCCTGACCATCAGAGGTGAAGGTCACCTGCAAATGTAACTGATCCCAGCTGGGGTCTGGGCCACTGACACTGGCAGCATTTGCTCTCTCCTTTTTTGTGTCCTGTGGGAGGTAACCCAACAAAGGCGAAGCATGATTCCAAAGGCTGTGCAGCCTTTGGAAGCATTTGAAACCATGTGGTTAGTCAAGAGCAAGTCTGAGGTGGACCTGGTGGAAGCCAGCTGCTGATCCCACACGCTGTGAGCTGGCAAAGTTACTTTTCTCAAGGGCCCAGTGAGAAATGCTTGGTGTACAGTCAATGTTTCCTTTACAGTCCCTGAGTCCCTCTCCTCTACAGGCTGAAAGTCCAGGGGGGTGGAGTCGGGCTTTTTTACTGGGGAGAGCAAAGCAAGAGCTGTGTCCTAGGGCAGGGCTGGTCCCTTTGGAGCAGCCCAGCACCATCAGAGGGGGCTCAGCCTGAAGGGCTGTGTGTGCAGCTGCTGTCCTGGAGAACAGCAGAGCCGGTGGTGGGACATGTGGCACAGCCCTGTGAATCACTTTCATCAGTGGGGACAGCAAAAGAACCATTTAAGAGCCCTGCATCCCCTACTCAGCCCATTGGGGCTGCACCCCTCAGTGAGGACCAGCCTGCACAGGGTCACCCTTGGTGTTCAGCTCATCCCCACTCACTTCTGGGACTCCCTGGCAGGCTGCTGTTCCTGGTCTACCTGTGTCCCACTGATATTTGTGAGGTGCATCTTCCTGCAGGCTTGTTGGGGCTTCTCTGCTGATGTTTCCCTGTTTGTTTGTTTTTTTCAGTCTCTGAAATCCCTGGGCTAATTCTACTTGGTGAAATAGGATCCGTCTGCCAGTGGGGAAGGGATAAAAATAATGTTGTTGTTTTCCTCTTCGTGTCCATGGACTTGAGTGTTTCTTAGGAATCAGTCGTGTTCCAAAGTGGCACTTTGATTTCTTGGCTCTGCAGTCCTTGGTACAACCCAGTGCTGGGTCAGGCTGCAGTGTTTGCATGGGAGTTAACACTTTCATTGCTCTGTCTTACCTTGTAGTAGCACTTCCTTAGGAAAAGTCCTGGCATGCCAGAACTGGTGGGTTCATTAGTCAGGCCAGCAGTGAGTCAGCAGAGCACCAAGAAAAACCCATGTGCTTGTGAGTGCGTTGGATTTGTGTCAGACCTCCTTGCGCCTGCTGGGACATAGAGAGGTTACAAATCAATATAAATTGTTTTATACTCAGTGCTGTAGACACCCCCACACTATTAGCCACCTTGCATTGCCAGTTCATTTCTCATGAACAGTCACTTAAGGCTCATTCTTAATTTGGACTTGGTTTGTAATGGCATCTTGAGACAGCCTTGTCTCTCTGCTCCACTGAGCTCTCCTTGGTAGGCCAACGTGTGTTTCTCCTTCTGACACTTTCCATCCCTTCTGACATCTAATCTCTTAAAGAAGCTGTGTTATTTCACTTAGTTTTCTTATATATTTAGTGGTATTAGGGAAAATATTTATGCCACCAGGAGGATTCCACTCTCCAAAACAGAAAAAGAAGGAACATAAATATTCAAGGTGATACTTTCAGAGGAATAAAAAAAAGAATTCTGGGGAAGGATTCTTTCTGCATCAGCACAGACTAAGTGCAGAGTATGTCACTGGTCTTGATCTACTTTACAGCTATTGAGGGGAATGGATGACCAGGCTTACAGAGCTTCACTGCATGTGTTTCAGTGCAGGGAGAGCTGTGTCACAGCAAAGCCTTCCCAAGCACTTCAGATACGTTTCTGGATCCTGTGCTGCCAGTCACAAGTTTTATTCCAGTTGCTCTTTGAAGTGATTTATGTATAGTGAGTGCTACACATCCCGGGGCACTTTGAAGACCTGCCATTACTCACTCCCATCACTCCATCTGTCCTAATGCTGCGCAGGGCTTGACTTAAAGGGCTTTTCCAATGCACCATGAAACCCAGAAGTGCAACATAAACAACCTGCTGGAGGAAAATGCCATGGACTCGGTTCTCCTGCAGGGCTGAGACAAAGAGAGAAGAACAGGTGTTAGCTGTGCTGCCCAGTGATGTGGTGGGGCATGTTTAGATACCTTTGGTTATGTGTAGCTGTGCAGGATGGATAAAATCAGGCAGATGGCTAAACAAACCCTTTTTCTGAAGGAGAGTGAGTGAAATGTGATAACCCATCTTAAAGGCCAAGACTGGGAGAAAAATGAAATTTTCTCCCAAAGTACATTTTTGTTCAAATGTACTTGCTGTGGAACTTGTTTCACATTGCTGCAGTCCTACTGGGATGGCTGGGAATACAGTGAGAGGTGAACTGGTCCTGCATTTCTCTGGGGAGTAGAGTAGTGCAGGGGGCTGCCTAGTCTCCTTTGAGTTTGTGCTTCTGTGGTTCTTTGCTTTCTAAGAAGATGCAAAACCTGCTTGGAGGATTTTCCCTGTCTGGGACATTAGTAATGGCTGTATCCCATGTAGAAGTTTGCTTTCTAAAGAAGGAAGGGCTTCTACTACAGCTTCAGAGGGACAAAAGGGAAGGAGGATTAAGAAGGTCTTTCCCCCTTTGATGACATATGTGTGATATGATCCCCAAAGACTCTTGGTCTTAAAAGGCACTTTTAGGTTTTTCCTGGCAATTTAATTTGTTTGTTCTACAGCAGTCTTAAGGGAAATAACAAAGGCTTTGTGCCTAGTGATTGGCCTCATAAGCCACCCGCGTACCTGTAACAAATGTGGATAGAGCCTTCCCAAATCTTCGCTCGCGAAGCCTAGCCATGATTGTGCCTAGTGACTGAGCCTGTACCATGTAAGCTACTCCTCTCTTTAAAATCTCATTGAGATAATAGTTCTAGTGTCATGACAGTGGTAATTTCTCTGCTGACAGGCTGTACACTCCAGCAGTAGCTCAGTTTTAACTACTGGAATGAGGAATTCCTGCTGAGATCCAGCAGCCATGCCCCAGGCTACATCCCTACATCTTCCTGCCATTTGGCTGCTGTGCTGTTCTCCCTCTGCCAATGTTCTGACTGTAGGAATGGAGCACATTTAGTCTTGAAATAGTTGAGACCTGTTGCACATCCCATTAAAGTTGATGCAGCTTTTTTTTCATGGATTCCAATAGGTTTGGCTCAAGCCCTCAGCAACACTGCTCTTCCTCGACATGAAACTGGAAGTAACTATGGGTAAAGAAGCCAAGCTAATATTCTACAGGCTTATCATAGCTGCCTGAAGAACAAGATTAGGTGTGAAACAGCAAGTATGTAACAAACTAACAACTATTATTTTTAAAAGCTTTATCAAAAATTATTCAAGCTACCTCAGCCTTGGTTTAACTTTGGTGAAATAGATATGTGGGTTTTCCACTGAAACTGGGGAACAAGAACCAAATTTCAGATTTCAACTTGTGGCATCTCAGCCTGATGCATAGGCAAGGTAGCTGCCAAGAGTAGAAGCTGCTCTATGGCCTCCTTTGCTAATTCCAAACATTCCTGGAGAGCTGAGCCTGATGCTAAGACAAAGATGGAAGTGACTGTGGTGCAGCACTGCTTGGCCAGGACACAAAGGATCTTTCATAGCGGTAGATCTTGCCCTTGCTTCTTCCAGTCCCTTTGACTTTCCATCACACTCTTTCTTTTCCCCTGGCAGTGTTCCCTGCTGCTATGTACAAAACTCCTGGCCCCATCCTTGAGGTGATGGATTCTGTTGTTGTCTCTGCTTCTGAGAGGTCCAGAGCTGCTGCACATGGAAGTGGACAGTCTCCAAGCTGAGCCACAGTGGCTTTAGAGGGTCTGCCTTGGTGTGCTTTTCTCAGGGGTCACTGACAAGTAGGCTCCTAAATTAGCTTGAAACTTGTCCTGAATGTCCATAAAATTAAAAAGTCATTACAAGCCGTATGACATTTCCTGGAAGCAGCTGGTCCTTGTCTCCTTCAGCGATGGGAGGCTGAACCAACAGCGTGGCTTTGCATGGCCAGTCCTGTATTGTGTGAGCACACTTCATTGGAGCCAAAATGCCAGAACCTTGGTAAAGGAGGGCCACCCTGCATTTCAACAGCAACTTGGAATAAAATCTTGGCTTTCTAAAAGCTTCTTAACTTCTGTCTAATGTTGTGGGGTTCTTTCAGTGAAGAAAGTGCTCCCATTATCTTTCACTCATTATGTATATATTATATTTTGTATGAAGAGGTCTTTAAAAACCTGCAGTATGCTGAATGGAAGAGATTCAGGGTCAGGAAAGAGTGTGTAGCATAAAACCTTGGGAAATTTATTCATTAGCATACCAGTGAGTGATGTCATTTTGCTGATATTAAATTAAGGCTTGATTAATAGGCCCAACAATTTTGTGAATCAGTATGATCTAATTTAGTTTTGGGAGTTTTATTGAGGGTTGGAGACAGAATAATTCTTATGTGTTTGTGGAGGTTCAGTCATACTTATTGCATTTGCAGCCTATTTTCCAGGTTGAACTGGCCTCCACCAGGCTTTTTTAAATTACACTACTGCAGCATTGTACAACCTGCAGACCAGACCCACTCCTCATCAAATGAACTACTACTTTGCATAAGGCAGCAAAGTTGTACTGGGTCTGACTTCACTTCTCTGTCCATAGAGCTAATTGTTTTTGAGGCTGCTGTGCTACTGGGGCAGAGGAACACCTGAGAAACATTCCTTCTCCTCTGCACGTGTACTAGCTCTGTAGTAGTATATCAGTAGTAGATCTGCCACAGTAGACAGAGCTCTGTCAACCTTTGAAGGGTAAAACATTCTGAAACATAAGGAAAAATCAGCTCACAGTTCCTCCCCTTGAGCTTACAAGCACCTGCAAGAAATTGAAAACAGGGAAGCAGTTTTAAAAGCAGTGGGAGATGGAGGGAGATATGGACTATAACAAGATCTGAAATACTGGCACCAATGTGGTCTAATTGGATGTAGTTTTAGGGGGAAGTGTATTAGAAATGGCTTCTTCCCTTCTCCTGGATTTGTGTAGATATCGGTGTGTAGCCTGTGTATGAAAGAGCACTTGCTCAAGAAAACCATTTCGATTCATGGGACTGAGCTGTTCCATGCAAGCAAGGGCTAGAGAATCATTATGAACATTGAATTAGTGTACATGAAATAGCTGAGCAAACTCTCTAAAAGGATGAAATTGGAACAAAAATTTGTTCTTAAGGAACATGATCTAAAACTCATGGAAGAAAACTGTAGGGGTGTCGCTGACTTCCATGACCTTTCGCTCATACTCCAGGATCTGTGCTTTAGCTGGTATATTTTTTTTCTATTATTTACTTATGTTTCTGTAGTACTGTTTCTATCAAAAGCAACTGTTAAATTTCTGGAAAAGACAACCTGAGCAATTAGAATGGGTGAACCTTTGCTGGGCATAAATTGCCAGTAGAAGCAGTGGTCATGGCACCCGGGAATGTGTATTGGTAGGGACTAATTAATGGACCTAATTTGTTGCCACAAAGAGAACATCACAGCTCTTTGTGCTCTGACACAAGTTAAATGTTAATGAGTCCACAGAGGTGTTGGAATTTGGGTTCCAATTCCTGTAACCACATGCATAGCTCAATCACTGTGCATATACCCAAGCAATGCTCAAGGCTTGTAAATCTTGCTGCCTTTACTTGCCTGTTGTGACAAGATGTTGGTGCTCTAAAATGTCACTGATGGCATTTTACTGTTAGAGACCCATGCAGCAGAGGAGTGAGAGTCCCACCATATCTCTGAAAATAACTTGTTATTATATTTTAAAACTATTCAAATATTATTAAGGTACTTTAAAGGAATAGTAAGATGTGATGCAACTTATTTGGTGAATGCCTCTGTTTGTTTTGAAAAGGTATCCACTGCAGAAAGAAGAAAGAAAATACCTTAATTCCTCAAGCATCTCTCTTGTTACATCTGTATAGTATATATAGTGTTGCCCATATAAAAATATTTGTGACAAGAAAACAGTTTCTTCAAGGGGTCCAGACCAAGCAGGAACAAGTAGGCTCTTGAAGGATGGCAGTCTTTTTATGGCAAAACTCTAAAACAGCCTTGGTAGTGCAGCCTTAACAGACAAAATACAGGCCAAAACGTGTCCTAAAAAGTGAGCCTTAGCTGATATGAGGGAACAGAGACAGGTTTAAGTAAGCTTTGCAGAGGCTTCAATAACCAGGGTCACATTTTCTTCTGGGCAAAGCTGACCTTTTTATAATGATGCCCCGCTGTCTAAATCTTCAAATGTATTGAATATGCAACACATTGCAAAACATGTAGTGAAACACCACGTATTTGGAACTTCCTTGCTGAAACTGCAGCTGCTCGTATGTGAAAAGTGATACATACTGTTAAGCCACTCTCAATCTGGTGTAGCAAGTGGAAATACTTCTCTAACTGTCAGCAGCACTGAATGACGTGATCTGAGGAACATAAGGGAATACACCAAAACCTAGGAATACCTCTTCTGATAGCCAAAAAAAAAAAAAATCCTTCTCCAAAGAATTCCTCTCCTTCTTCCATGGCTTCCCCTTTCATCATGGATGTGATTCAAAACTGCACTGTAACAGATGGAAAAGTTGTTACTGATGTCAGTAGATCTTGCTTTGTAGTCACATGATAAGTACAAACTACTTCTCAGATAATTTCTCTGGAATTACCTAAAATGCTGTTAGATGTCTGATGTGCAGACAGGAAATATGTATTAGGGCATAAAGATCTTGATCCAGTGGACAGAAATAACCTTGAGATAGACCCCTCAAACCAGTTTTAGACTTGTAGGCACAACAGGTTTGAGGATACAGAAGGAGTGGGTGGGTTCATCAGCTGTTAGGCACAGGAAACTGGCACTAAAATTTTTAAAGTCACTGGGGAATATTGGCAACTGGATTGTTTTCAATTGCTTTTGGACACTCTTGGAAACCTATAAAAAGATGGAATTTTGGCTTGGATTTCAAGGCACTAAACGTGTTTAGAAAAGTTGCTTTACTTAGAGATTGACATCCTCTAAAAGAAAAGGCATGGCTGGCTAATTGGTGAAATCACAGTGGTGCCAGCCTGGAGGATTAAGGAAATACTCTCCTGTTTTAGTAGATGGCAGCACACAGAGAGCTATTGGGTCTTCTTTTAGCCTGGGGAGAGAGGTTAGAATTGCTTTGTCTTGTTGGAATGTGCTGTGCATCCTCAGGGATAAGATAGGATAAAATAGAAGCAAAGAGAGAAAAGGGAACTGCACTGAATAAATACTAGTGTGGCATGCTGTATGGTGCACATCCATAATCAAAGGTTTCTATGTGGGGTACAAACTTCGGGCTCTTAAAAGGGGATGTTGCAGTGGTCTGCTGGCTCGACTCACAGGGATGGCATGTTTATCTTTAATGTGTTTCAATGATTCTGTAATTTTAATGCTATTAGACCATTCCTGTGGTTTGCTTTGTTCTATGGAACCTGAACAGTGTTTTCAAAGTCACTTTGGCATCTCTTGCACTCGGATGAGAGGAGCTATTCTAGTTGGATGAGAGAATTGATGGAGGGCTGAAAACCAAAACATACCAGAAAAAACTGCCAGGCAGAGAACACAATGGGGATCACGTTAGAGCCAATATGCTCCAGCTTCAGGGTTAATACTATTACCAGGGGTAAGGAATCCTCAAGGCTGTTCATTCTGAATGCCTGTCTTCTCTGTGCAACACAGGACTTGGAACAAAGCTGTAACATGTAGGCATAAAAGAGAAGGAGCTTGAAGCAGAATCTCTTGAACTGACCCATTCATGTGTGTGTAGGAGAACGAGATGATATAGATATACTTGGTGCAACTATTTGCATACTTGCATGCAGGGCTTTATTTTGTGTTTCCAGGAGAGACCTGGTTGAGGCAGATTTTAAGAGCTGGCAAGGGATGGAGCACTTTGGCTCCAGTTCAGGAAAGCATAATGTTCAGCACTCAGGAGGATTTATTTGCATCCTTAAAGTCAAGCACATTTGAGTGCCCTCTTGGCCCACAGCCCACTTGTGTAGCACCTTGCAGAACCAAGTTTAGAACGGTGGAGGGGGCAGAGAAGTCTTAGCTAATGGCATTGCGTCCAGTGCCTGAAAATAGATGTGGTGCATTGGCCTTAAGTCCTCTCCTCCTGTTGCTGTTGTTGTTGTTCTTCTTCTTCTGGAAACTTTCCAAACTGATTGGGAAAAGTCCTTGCAGGACTGAACCCCGTATCTCGTAGGCTTGTGCAAAGCTCTTGCTGACTTCATTGGGTAGGGTTTGGTGGTTGGCCTTTAGAGTCTAATCAGAAAGGCATGTCTATCCTGTGACAAGAGAAAGGCTTTGGTGGCTGTAACTCTCCATTGCCAGCTCAGCAAATGTATCTTCACTGAAGTGGTAGATGGTCAGCTGCTTTGTGGGCTCTTCCACTGCTGATTCTCGCAGGGTCAGGGAGCAGCTGGCACAGGGCGCTGCCCACACATCTGCATCCAGGTGCTGCGGCAAGGCAGAGCCCTGGGCTGTCTTCCTCATCTCTCCTTGCCTTCCCCATACAGTGCCACACCACCCATCCACAGGCAGATGTGGCAGGGCTTGGACTCGGGTGTGCTGTGGCAGCACTTTTGCTGGTAAGCTGAAAACATTCCAACCTCTACCAGTGACAGGCAGTTATGTCCTTGGTCCTGAGATCTTATGAATCCGAAGCCTAAACGTCGCCGTTCCTCTTATGGCTGAGCAGGCATGAGGTGCAGTGGGATTTTTGTTCTCGTTCTTTTCGTCTAGCAGGCGTTTGCTTTCTTTGGTACAGCACAACTGCTGTCTTCTCTGTGGCATGTTATGCCTGGCAAGAGTGGGAATGGTGGAACTGAGGCTTGGAGCACCTTCTCGCTTCACAGTGGGAAGGCTGAGTTACTGCTAAAAGGAGAGCCTTTGTTCTTATATTAGTGTATTTTTGTCAGCTGTAGCCAACCACAGCCTGTTTTCTTAGACACTTTACATGTGGAAAACTCTGCATTCTGGATATGCTTTCACATAACTTTTATGTAGCCCTGTGCAAGAGTTGATAACCCAATGAGGAAATGGCTCCTACTTGCGGTTGGTGTTTTTAGAAGGCCGTTTGCTGGTGCCTGTTTTAATGTAATTTTCCCATTTTCCAAGGGTGTGAAATAGAAAACTAATGTGATCTAGAACTGAAAAGCTCAAACTTTGATGTTTTCGATCATCAGGCAGAGAGTATGGCTTTGAGAGATGAACTCTGTTTCAGCCAATTTCTCCTCTGACTTGAGTGAGCTCCCTGCCTTCTCAGTCTCTGTGTGTTTGCTTTCAGATAGTTAGTTGGTGAAGTGTTTGATCCCACAGCACTTCAGAACAATTTTTAACTTCACGTTGGTCTACGTCAGAAAGAAAACTGTACTCTTGCTGTGGAAGCTTTAAGTAACCTGTCTTTCATCATGTTATCTGATTAATAAGTATGCTGACTGGAAGTCCAGCGATGTGCCCTGAAGGCTGCATGTAAACACGGGTGTGGTTTAAGGTCTGCACAGCAGACTCAAGTGCTCAAGATGTGAGCAGCAAAGAGACCACTGATGGATATGTCCTATGATCATTGTACCCCTCCTCCAGTGAAGACATTCCATTACCTCCACCTGCTGGTCTGCACTTGGCCACCTGTTATGTCAGACAACCACAAAGTCGCTACTACTGATGTTCATTTGCAAGTCTGTTTGGTGCTACAAGCTGTTAAGTTCACGTTACAAGATACTTCTAGTTTTAATACCCCCTTTTGCATTTGTTTTTCCTCAACCCAAGTTTGAGAAGGAAAGCTTTTGCCTATGATTAGTAAGGTCTGGTAAAGAAAGGAATCAGTCAAAAAATATGCTCTGCTTGCAAGTCAGTGGTCCTGTGAGAATAGCTTGAGCAATGTGTATCAGAATACCAACAAGTTCTTGGCTGGGAACGGTTTCAGCTTTAGCTCTGTCTGGTTACTTCTGTGATTGTGGGCATGTGATGGCATTTCTTTATATGCTCAGCTAGAAGTCCTGCAGTGAAGCATTGTGTGCCACCATTGCTTCAGTGAGTATTTTCCTCACTTATTCACAACCTTTCCATGTATGCAGTCAGGGAATACTTTGTGCTTTATTTGATAGAGGACTGTGTGGGTCTTCAGTTTCTGTTCTGTGTAACGATGAGAATGAAATAGGACAAGTTTGGAGCATCTCCTGAGGGTGGCCTTTCTTCTTTAAGGGACACACATGTATTTCCTGGTGGGGACTTAAGCAGCCATTCAGGCTGCAAAAACTCATAATGCTCAGTGATTCCTTCTCCCACTGTGCAGAATGGAAATCTGCAAAGCATCCCAGCCAGATAAGGAGGCTTGAGTGGAGTTCCGGGGTGAACGCTATTTCATTTTTTGAAACAAAAAGCAGATTAAATAAACTTCCTGTGGGTCAATGAAAACCTTTTCTTTCCCTTTGTTTTTGGTTCTTTTACATTTCATTTCCAAATTTCAGTTAATTTAGCAATCAATCATAGAATCGGAGAACTAGAGAATAGTTTGGGTTGGAAGGGACTTGTAAAAGCCATTTAGTCGAACCCCCCTGCAATGAGCAGGGACACCTGCCACAAGATCACATTGCTCAGATCTCCATCCAGTCTGATCTTGAATGTTTCCCCAGATGGGGCATCTATCACTTCTCTGGGCAACCTGTTCCAGTGTTTACTACCCTCATGATAAAAAACTTCTTCCTTGTGTCTAATCTAAATCTACTCTCATTCTTCCTTGGTCGACCACAACAGGCCCTGCTAAAAATTCTGTCTCCATCTTTCTTACAGGCTCTCTTCAAGTTCTGAAATGCCACAATAAGGTCCCCCTAAAGCTTTCTCTTCTACAGCTTAACAACCCCAAATCCTTCAGCCCTTCCTAATTGGACAGGTGCTCCACCTCTCAGATCATCTGGGTGGCTCTCTTCTGAAACTGCTCCAACAGGTCTGTGTCCTTTCCATGAATGGTGATGGGAAGCAACACTTTGGTGGTCACTGTCTCAGAAGGCCAAATTCCCTGCCTGTTCGTAAAACACTGCTGGAGTCAGTTTTAGAAACAAGGCTTTTAATCATCCTTCTTCACTCCATTCCCCTCTGATTAACCAAAAGAGATTCAGGCTTTCTCTTTGCCTCTGCTATAACTCCAGAAAAAAGACTTGGAAATTTCCATCCATCTGCACTTGGAAATAGTGGAAAATGCCATTTTTGAAAGGGGTTAAGAAAATCCCAAACAGAGTCCAGCAGAACCTTGGAAACAAATGCCAAATCCTTGCAGGATGGCTGAAACACTAGCTGTCCCAGGGAAGCATTTTTACTGCATCTCCTCATGTCAAATAAAACACACCTCTGGGTAAGCTTGTGTTTCGGTGTTTTTAATAAGAGAAGATATTATACCCCTGCTGAGGAAATAAGGATTTTGCGTTTCAGAACAGACTGCCAACAAAAGGAGGGGAGATATTAATGGAATCCTCTTCAGGACAAAATGGGGAAAACTGCGTCAGAGTGGGAATTTTGGCAAATCTGGAAAAAGAAACATCAGTCAGTAGCCTGGGTGGCAGAAGTGGCAATCTTAGCCTGGAAATTCCCATGGGATCTGACTGGAATGAAAAACAAGACAAAACTATTTAACTGGACCTGAGAGATGATTTTTTTCCCCTGACTTTCAGTGCCTCAAATGATTCTTGTCATCTTAACCAAAAGCGGAGGAGAAGGGAGCACCAGGAGAGCAGGAGTTGTGCCTTGGGATCTTGATGCACAGAAAACCCAGAAAGCCTTCTATCAATCATCTTTTATTTGTCCTCCTGAGATCTTTTGGGAACTTCAAGTAGACTTATTGAACTGGCCTTATTCCTAAACCAAAACAGGCTCCCTGAACAGATCTTGTGTGTATTCAGATGCAGTAATTCTCCTATTTCTCTTCCACTTGTGCCTCCTTTCCCTCGGTAAAGTCCTGAGCTGATCTTGAAGACAGAACTCCATTTTGCAATTGTTTTTGGAGTTCCCCCAGTTGTGAGGTTTTAAAGTAGAAGTGGTTTGGGGTCAGCAGAACAGAGGAGACTAAAGAGCTGCTGGACCCAGACCTGCTTCAGGTTGTGTCTACCTGGAATGGGTGGAAAGAAGAGGATTGCGTGCAGGAAGATGTGAAAAGGCCAATGAGGTGGGTCTGCATTCCCAAATCAGGCTGATAGGTTCCATTCTGAACAAAGGGCTAGTTGTGGAAAGGGGAAAGCCCATCCCAGCCTGGGATGCAAGTACAGTGTCCGGAGAGCTGCTGGAATATGTGCAGACATTAGATTGAAGCAGTGATTCCGGCTAAAAGGCTACAGTTCATTTTTCCTCCTAAAAGGCCTCTTTGAAGGCCTTCAAGTGGTCACCAGTTTCGCCTCCTCCCGCTCTAGTTTTGGATCCAGTGGATTCAAAACACAAAGAAGCATCAGCACCTCAAGCTGCAGGGCTGCCCCACGGGCTGTGCAAATC
The DNA here is from genome assembly GCF_001715985.3 of Manacus vitellinus. Taxonomy (NCBI): domain Eukaryota; kingdom Metazoa; phylum Chordata; class Aves; order Passeriformes; family Pipridae; genus Manacus; species Manacus vitellinus. The sequence goes on from NW_021940682.1 coordinate 12,845,954, forward strand.
CATTGTGCAAAGAGACCATTTGCTCAGCTGGTTTTGAAAATCTGAATGCTGGGCCTACGGGTCTGAATAAGCTACCCATGAACTTTAGGGGCACAATGATGGCTCTTCCATGAAAACAGTGCCACAGGCCAGCAAGCCTCTCAGAGCTTTGGAGAGAAGTCTTAGGGATTCTTGAGATTGTGCCTAAAAGCTTCTGGTTTTGCAAAACCATTGTAGGAGCCAGATCACCACCACAACATGGAAGTGCACTGGCTGTGACCCTGTTCCCCCAGGAATTTCTCCTGGTCCAGCCAGCCTGGCGTAGGTGCAGTTCCACTGGGTTTTTGGGAAGTCAAACCAGCTTTGTCTTGCAGAGAGCCTGCAAAAGAAGATGAAAGCATTCCCAGCCATGTCAATTCCTTAGCAACAGATTTGAAGTATTTTCCAGCTTTTTTTCTCCAGTATTTTAACAACATTGGAAACATTACAAATTTCCCTTGCAAATGCATTTTTCATGACCGTGTGAAAAAAACACATTTTCGGTTTTTTTAGAGTAATGAGTGTACTATTAAAGTATGCATGTCTCAGAAGAGCAGAGTGATCATCAGGCTCATTATTCAGAGTCAGACAATAGCAATATTAATGAGGCTCAGACATCTGTCAAATTAATCTGTAGTTTCAAGTCTAGGAAACAAAGGCAGGATTTAGATTTTCTAGCTGTGATTTCCTATTTCTGTCAAAAGCTGAGTGGCTGTGAGTTGCTGAAAAGAGATTAATTTATATTTTTCAGCAGTTTATATAACCATAATAAGGAGGAACCTAGAAAGGTTGATCTACCAGATCTGTAGAGAAAATTCTCCTTTATCTTGCCACTTTGGAACAGGAAATCAGGAGCGGCTCAAACAACATAAGCTTACAGCAGAAATGAGGGAAGTTATTGCATGGACATGCACTAGTATGTAGAAAAGATCATGTGTTTTCAAATTCAAGCATTATGCCCTATTCCTTTTCCAGAAATGGAATTCACTCTTGCCATTATATCACGGCTGTCACTCTGTCCTCTTGCCAGCACCCAGAGCTTTGTGAGGGGACAAGAACAGCTTGGGATTCGTTGCAAAGGGTTTGAGGTAAAATCAGACTGGTGAGGAGGAAGCACAGCTGTGAGGTTTTATTTTTCTACCTCACTCATTCTCCAAAGCTTTCTGCTCTTCACCAAGTTTATGTAATTCTCCGTGCTGCATGAAGGGAAGATAAAGTCAGCATGGCTGTCGAGTTTAGGATGAGCATCTCCATTTCCAGGGCCAGGGGAGGCTGCTGCAATGCACTTTAGAACTGCCCAGAGTAGCCTGGGGCACCTGCAGTTGAGGGGATGCTTCTCTGACCCCCCAGCAGTCTCCTGGCTATAGACAGTGTGCCTGGTGTAAACAGTGTCCTTGCTTTACCCAGTGCACACTAAGCTAAAGCTGCATAAGGTCATCCCTATGGGTTTTGGAAAACTCTCTTCTGTCTGGGTGAAAATAACTGGTTTACCTTTACCTCCAGATATTCAGAAAAGTTGATGCCATATCAATTGGATCATGAAAGATAAGAAACCAATGGGCAGCTTCTCATTGTACAAAAGGTGTTTTCCTCTCCAACTCTGCTCTCATCCAGTGCTGTGTACCTGAAAAACAGCAGATAAATCAGTGATCCTTTGAAAACTCTCCTGTTGCTGAGAGATAAGTTTCCAGCAGAGTGGCCACCCCCTTTACCACCAGTGAAATGCTGTTTGTTTGAGCTTTGTGTCCTTCCAGTGCATTCAATCTACTCACAGACGTGGTTTCACCTGTGAAGAACTTCTGTGAAATTGAGTTTATGGTACTTCTCCTAGTCCTGGAGTTCAGTCTTCTGGAAGTAAAGATAGTCCTGCTACTTGTCCTGGGATGGGAAAGCATCTGTGATGGATGAGTTTGAATAGAAATATTCTTAGAAGTTCAGGTCCTGCATCAAGTGAATGTGTGGGGTTATTTGATGGTCCTGGTAATGAGCCTCTTATTCTGACTGACATGATTTCAGTGGTGTGAGCTCAAAGTACTTTGAGATCCCCCCCGATCTTTACATTGAACAGTAGTAAAAAAGCTGTCAGAAATGCCTGCTAGCTGCCATCATCATCAGGGAACAGTTTAATAGCCACTTTTCTTGCTAAGCTGGACAAGCAAGGGACTTTTTGAATACATTCTGTCCTACTTTTCTCTCCTGGGAATATACTGGAAAAGAGTCAATAAAAGGTGTTTAATTTATTGTAGATTCCAAATATTTCCCAGTTCAGAAAATAAATAATCAGAAAGATATATGTGAAGGAAATGCTGAGATACAAGAGATGACTTTGAATTAAATAGTGTCTGAACACAAGAAGTTATAGGAGAGGGAAAGGAGATAGGGGTACATTACTGTGTAGTGGTTAATTCTTAGGAGGAAAGAATTTGTAGCTATTTAAAGGGCATGTTGGGGTTAGTGACTTGCAGAATAGAGTTAGTTTTTCTGTTGCTTTCAAAATACAGTCTGCAAAAATTTGCATGGAAAGCAGATTACTTAAAGTTTCCACAGCAAGAGTACAGTTTTCTTTCTGAGGTAGGCCAACGTGAAGTTAAGAATTGTTCTGAAATGCTTTGGGATCAAACACTTCACCAACTAACTGTCTGAAAGCAAACACACAGAGACTGAGAAGGCAGGGAGCTCACTCAAGTCAGAGGAGAAATTGGCTGAAACAGAGTTCATCTCTCAANACAGGAAATCAGGAGTGGCTCAAACAACATAAGCTTACAGCAGAAATGAGGGAAGTTATTGCATGGACATGCACTAATATGTAGAAAAGATCATGTGTTTTCAAATTCAAGCATTATCCCCTACTCTTTTCCAAAACCAGGGATTCACTCTTCCCATTGTATCAGAGCTGTCACTCTGTCCTCTTGCCAGCACTCAGCCTGGGCAAGCCTTGGGACTCGTTGCACAGGGTTTGAGGCAAAATCAGACTGGTGAGGAGGAAGCACAGCTGTGAGGTTTTATTTTTCTACCTCACTCATTCTCCAAAGCTTTCTGCTCTTCACCAAGTTTATGTAACTCTCCACTCTGCATGAAGGGAAGACAAAGTCAGCATGGCTGTTGAGTTTAGGATGAGCATCTCCATTTCCAGGGCCAGGAGAGGCTGCTGCAATGCACTTTAGAACTGCCCAGAGTAGCCTGGGGCACCTGCAGTTGAGGGGATGCTTCTCTGACCCCCCAGCAGTCTCCTGGCTATAGACAGTGTGCCTGGTGTAAACAGTGTCCTTGCTTTACCCAGTGCACACTAAGCTAAAGCTGCATAAGGTCACCCCCATGGGCTTTGGAAAGCTCTCTTCTGTCTGGGTGAAAATAACTGGTTTACCTTTACCTCCAGATATTCAGAAAAGTTGATGCCATGTCAATTGGATCATGAAAGATAAGAAACCAATGGGCAGCTTCTCATTGTCCAAAAGGTGCTTTCCTCTCCAACTCTGCTCTCATCCAGTGCTGTGTACCTGAAAAACAGCAGATAAATCAGTGATCCTTTGAAAACTCTCCTGTTGCTGAGAGAAAAGTTTCCAGCAGAGTAGCCACCCCCTTTACCACCAGTGAAATGTTGTTTGTTTGAGCTTTGTGTCCTTCCAGTGCATTCAATCTACTCACAGACGTGGTTTCACCTGTGAAGAACTTCTGTGAAATTGAGTTTATGGTACTTCTCCTAGTCCTGGAGTTCAGTCTTCTGGAAGTAAAGATAGTCCTGCTACTTGTCCTGGGATGGGAAAGCGTCTGTGATGGATGAGTTTGAATAGTAATATTCTTAGAAGTTCAGGTCCTGCATCAAGTGAATATGTGGGGTTATTTGATTGTCCTGGTAATGAGCCTCTTATTCTGACTGACATGATTTCAGTGGTGTGAGCTCAAAGTACTTTGAGATCCCCCTGATCTTTACACTGAACAGCAGTAAGAGAGACAGCAGAAAGGGATGCCTGCTAGTTGCCATCAGCAGCTCAACACAGGTCACCTAGGAGAGGAGATGTCTTTGCTGCACTACTCATCAGCTCGTTTTATGGGAATCTTGTGGGTTTTTCAATTTTGCTGTGCAAGTGAATGAATAATAAAAGGTTTTTCCTTGCCGTCACAAGGCAGAAGTTGTCAGCCAAGACCTCTTGGGCTCTAGTGCCTCATCTCACACCAAGGCACTTCTGTTTGAGCAAGTCACTCCATTTCTTTGTGGAAGGATTTCCCCTTCTGTGCAGCTCTATGCACACACTGACTGGTTTATATGTCATCTCCTATGGATGTTGGGAGGATTAGACTTGTTTAGAGCAGAAATAGCTGAGGGTAAAATCTCTTCCTACAACTGAATATTAAAACTTTAATATTCTACAAGTTATGAGCAATTAGGAATATAACATTCAAAAATAAGTACATTCTTCTTTCTTCTCTCTTTCTAAATTCTGCAGGTAACAGTCCAATAGTAAAGGAACAGTCCATTTTTCTTGCTGAGCTGAACAAGCAAGTGCATTTTTGAATACATTCTTTCCAACTTACCTTTGTTTGTCCCGGGAATATAATGGAAAAGAGTGAAGTTCATTGTTTTGAACAAGCAGAGCCAATAAAAGGTGTTAATTTTAGACTCCAAATATTTCATCCATTCAGAAAGTAAATAATCAGAAAGATATATGTGAAGGAAATGCTGAGACACAAGAGATGACTTTGAATTAATATTGCCTGAACACAAGAAGTTATAGGAGTGGGAAGGGTGTTGTGGACAGATTACTGTGTAATATTAAAGCTCGAGAGAACAGAATTTGTAGCTATTTAAAGGGCCTGCTAGGGTTAGTAACTTGCAGAATGGAGTTAATTTTTCTTTTGCTTTCAAAATACAGTCTGCAATTTGTATAGACAACATAGTGATTACATGCCTTTAAGTAGAAACTGATTTTCTTACATAATTGCAGCTATTCCCTTCATTAGAAGGCATTTCCACCTTGTATTTGTGCAGAAATCATCAACTGTTTGTGAGCGTTCAAAGCACACATAATATTGATGACAGTAGGTCAGATTTTGGAACAAATTAGAGTGCCTAAGGTGCTGACAAGCCCTCAGTCTGTGACAAATACCTGCCCTAGACCCCTAACTTACCTTGGAAGTGGGTAGGTAGGCGTCAATCCAAACCTGGTGACTACAGTGCCTGTTTCATACCCAGCAGTAAGGATGTCTGCCTGGGAACTCCTACATGTTCAGCACTGGAAGAGTCAACCTTGAGTGCACCAATTTCTCCAGCTTGTACCAAGAATTTCCTCAGCAATACTTGAAGAATGATTTAATGTAAGGCCAGTTGTAATGACTGTCAATGTAACATCTGTCTCTTTTTCATCCCTGCTCCTGCTTTGACTCATCTAACAAAGCCTATGGAGCACAGTAAATAACTCCAGGTCATGAGAGCATTTTATATATATAAGCAGTTCTGTAAAAAATTGGCAACTAGTCATCCAAATTAATTCAAAACAAAATAAAAACAATCTAATATTTATAGGAGTTGGAAGACTGTAATATTTGCATTCAAATACAGGATCACCAATTAAAAATAAATTAATTCCCATTCTTACTTTTTAGGTGCTTTTGTACACTGAGATCATCTGCCCTATTTCATTGTGATTTACTGAAGAGAGACGCTGTTTTTACACCTTTCCCAGTTCTAGAAACAGTTAAAATGTAATCCTCCCAACCAGCCAAAAGGCATAAAGATAACTTCTGGCTTGCTGAGTTGTTGCCAGCAATCAGTAGCTTAGCCTCGACTTGGCAGTTAACAGAATTGTTATGTTAACCTCCTTTTTGTCACACACCCAGCTTCAGTTTTACCCTGCTAATGGCATTAAAAGTTTGTATGTTTACTATATTTTTCTTCATAGAAATTATTTTTCAAAACACTCTTTTAAGCACATTTCACAATTAGGACAAGTGTATCCACCTCTGCTATTGATCTTGTGATTTAATTACAAAAACAGTTAAGTAAGGATCCAATAGATTTGCAGTACCAAGTGATCAACTTAGAGCAACACTTACACCATTTTCTTAGAATTGAATCCTGGTCGTTTCTGAAAATTTGGCCACAAAACAGAAGTTTTGCCCTGGATTGACACTTCAGAAAGCAGAATTTGGCTTTGCATAATTTTCCTCAGTTGCTGCTGATTGGCATCTACATTCCACATTCCTGTGTGGTACAATGCAAGAGCTTTTTTAAAGAGTCCAAGATCATGATTCATCTCAAGGAGTTGCCTGTGTGCAGGGAGTCATTAGCCAAGCACACCAGAGGAATTGGACACACACAGTTCTGGGTCATGGGGAATTTCTTGTTATCTGCACCATTAAGGCAGATACAAGGGATTTCATCATTTGACAATCTGAGGATCAAAGGGGAAGATAGTCTTCCAAAGACATCTTTTTGTTCCCCTTTGTCCATAACCTGCAAAAATAACCAGGGAGCACAGTTCTTACAGACTTGCAAGGAGGTTTGTGCCCTTGTACCACTAAGGGGCAGATCCACAGAGAAAATGCTTTTGTGAAGCTTGTTCCCGGTGAGTTTTGATACGTCTCTGTCCCTCAGAGATCCTTGGACACTTAAAAACTTAACTGGATCACAAGCTCTTTGGTATCATCTATCTTGCTAATCGCTGTGATGAGGTGTCCTCATCCTCACTCCCTGCTCTGACTCCACCGTTGCTTATTTTCTATCCGATCTTCTTAGATGCGCCCCACAATCCTCCAGACTGATTCCCACGGGGCTTCAAAGTAAACCTGCAGGAATGGGTACAGTGATTTATAGAGTGCTGCTGGGATCGGAGGACCATTGGCAAGTGACTAAGCAAGTCTGTTTCAGAGGGAGAACAGAAACAGGGAAGGGGAATAGTTTTATGACCCTCGGGCAATGAGTCATGACCTGTACTTTAAGACCTTCTGGCTTAAAATATCGCTGGAATGTACAAGGTCTTAGTAGGTATGTTAAGAGATAGAAGATAGTAACATGTTTGCAACAAGAAAAGCAAACATTGTCTCACACTGGAAAACACTGAAAAGAGACAGTACAACGCCTACATGCACTGTTACTACTTTTGCTTCTTGAACCTGTCTTCAAGACTGCTGTCCTCAGTGAGCTTTGGATCTTCAACAAGGAGACAAATCACCAGAGCTCAAGGAGAAAGAAAAGGGAATATTAGGACACATGACATTCTGAAAAGTTCAAATACTGGGGAAAAAAAATAAAATTCTGCTGTGATTGTACTGATAGCAAACTAGAGGTGAGGCTTTTCTAGAATGACAACCACAATTCCTCAATTGTATATGCCATCCTGAATTTTGGTGCTGTCTGTGTCTAGCTTCGAGCTATACAGCCCAGATGGATTTCCTACTGCAGGGACCCAATGGTTGCAGTGAAATTATGTCCACCTACTGCTGAAAGCCAAGAGCAGCACAGATCTTCATAGAACTAATGTGGGGGATTGGAATCTGCATGAATATACATCTGAGCAGCAAATAGCCTAAACACATGACGTTGAGGTTTGGCATTAAAGACTATGATGGATCTTTTTCCTGTTTTACCTTCTACATTCCTGTGTATTTCAAACAGGGAATCTGGAGGGAAAATATATCAGGGACACACAGATGATCATAATTTCTCTGTGCTGACTAAAGGAAGCTTTGGCTTTTGCAATCAGATACAGTGGCCTTAAGCTGGCTTGATGTTGTGTCACGGAATTTCTTTGAACTTCCAGAGACAGTATTATAGTGACATTGACACCAATTTGTATTTTTCGTTTTACGTTTTTGTATTTCCATCAGAACAATTCACTAGAAATAGGACAAAAGTTCTTTGGACTGTGAAAGACTGAATCAATCTTCCTTCTCTGTATCTCTTGACAGACTGTAACACCCATATTCAACTATGAGGTGTTAAAATGCTTCTGTAGTTAGTCTGTAATTTACTTTTGTGTTTGTAATGCCTTTGTTTAAAATTATTTTCTTGCTCACAGAATTTGCAGGTCCACCATAGTTCTCTAGGCATGGTTAATAAGCAAGTTTCAAAGAGCCATGAGAAATTCTGTGGAAATAAACAGGAGAAGTGTATCATGTATAACCAATTGAATTAAAATCAATTAAACAGCTGATAAGGCTTTTTTTACAATGGGTCTTCTTTGCATAGCTTAGTGAGGACATCTCCAGCAGTTTTTAGTGATTTTTGTATTTTGCACGGCACCTTGTTTTTCAGCCTCTTGCCAACTTAATGAAAATTGAATTTTTCCATATATGAATATGTGGAAATGTAAATTGAACTGAGGTAAAAATGCACAAATTAACGTTTATTAATGTTTCCCCAGCCATGAAAAAAAGCTCTGACTTACTCTTTCTTGAGACAGAGCATCTGCATTGTGAGTATGACCTAATTTGAAGCTCACTTAGATTGAGGAATGATTCCATTTGCTAATACGGAGTTTGGATCAGCAGCCTCCACACCCTGCTTTCCATTTCTCTGCTACGCTTATGTTGGATTTTCTCTTGGTGAAATTGCCACCTTTGGTGTCTCCAGAGCAACACTGATTGTCTTTCTGCCGGGTCTGCTTAACTCCAGCATTTGTTAACTAGGCAGAACATTGTAATCTCTGCTAAACAGGAGCTCAGATGACAGGATCAGTACAGTTTCCTTGAGTTTTGAGCTTAAAAATATTTGCTTTACAGTATTCATTCATTACATCTCTGGGAACCTGAAATCCTAGTAATTAATCTTAATGAGATATAATTCTGATTATTTATTTCAGATTTCTGGACCTAGCCACACTTAGCTGTGTTTTATTAGAAGTGTCATTACTCAGAGAATTGGGAAACACATTTTCATGATCCGTTCACTATCCACGGTGAGGAAGAAAAATCTATCTCATTCCTTGTACATTTTTAGAAGATGACAGTTTTGGATCACAATGTGCAGTGGGCCAAACTGGTTATATTAAACATGTAGGAAAATAACATTAAGATGTATTTTTCAGTTACATGACAGCAAGAAATACCTTCAAAGAACCCTTCCTGGAGTTTCTGTTTTTTTCAGGGTATTTGGTCTCTCTGGTTCAGTGCCTAGTAAAAATAGTCTAGTTTTAATAAAGCACAGATGTTGACATATTCACTCACCTTCATCATTGCATGGATGCATTTCATACTGAATTTCACCTAAGGAATTTTAGACTTTACAGATAAAAATCAGAAACACTTCTTGCTTCCCATTGGGATCATTGCTGTTTTCTCAGATCAAAGATGCCCCATCAACATAATGACTTGAGATGGAAAGTTTTGATTTTTTTTTATGTACTAATGAAAGAGTTAATGTGGCTTAAGTATAGTAAGTTTAGCACCTCTATTCCTTAACATTGTTTAATGTTTATGCCATTAGACCATATTTTTGCAATTCTTTCCTGAAATCCTTCTTTGTCCTTTGCTATCAGCAAGGGTAGTCATCTATAATAAAGTTAGGATTCAGTTTCGATATAATTAAATATATTTCCTTGCTGAATACATTCCAAGCATTCCTTGGAAATACTTCCTTTTTCATATATAGAAAGCCTAGTACGTTTACATTTCGAACAGTACCATTAACATGCAATCCAGTACTTTATTTCTAATGATACATCGGATCTGGAAATTCCTCAGTCAGTTCAAGACAGGCAAAGGGGCAAGTGTTCAAAGTGGCAAGCTGGAGGTACACCCGCAAAATCCATATAATGGTTAGCAGATTTTTATAGTTCCCTTTGAAGATTTATCCCTTTCATACTGAGCATGCTCTGTAGACCATAATAGATTGTTAGCACTGATTAAAAATAAATCACTTTCTGAAAGTGTACCACCTTTAGTGTGGTTATTTTAATGGACATGTCAGTGAGGAATAGCTGGAAAGATGAAGAGAAATGATCCACTTCTGGAATCATGAGAGATTTGGATGTTTTACTCTCTGTTCTATCAATCCCTTGCAATCCCTACATACTGAATTAGAGGGAATCCCCATGAGACAATGGAACAAAGGAATAAATACATTAATTACTTAAGTGTGTGGACATGGGAGTTCAGCCAAAAGAATAAAGTGGATAATGAGTGGGTTTTTTTTAAAAAAGTAAATTAAAAAAAAAAAGTATGCGTGCATGTATGTGTGTGTATATGTGTGTGTGTGAAAGAAGGAATACTGGTGGAAAGAGCATCTGTTCTGGTTTACCTGTGGAGGGAGTGCTGTTGAAGGAGGACACAACTGCAACCCTGATGCTAGCCCTGCCATTTACTGCTGTAGCATTGTTTTGCTTACTTTCATTCTTTTGTAATGTTTTTTTCAAAATTAGCAGGCTCTACTGACTATTTCTTGGCTCATTTTCTACAGCCTTAGGTTTGTAATACAAGAGACCGAAGAGCCACCAGTGTTCAGGAAACTTTATCATATGAACAGGGAAATTTTCTTTCTCTTGTGTACATTTATCAGGGAGACCATGAAGGATCCAGAGAGTCTGTCACAGATAGCTGAACTTCCTTTAAAAACAGTGGTTCTCTTTTTCTCTCGCAATTGTTCTTATTAGGAGTAAATATCAGTAGTTCCACAACCAGCTGAGAGTTGACTTCACTAAATTACAGTTGAGAAGATATAATTAAACAGAATCTTCATAGGACAAAATGTCATATGGGCTTCTCTCTATATATAACAAGACAGGTAGACCACAATGCTAAATGCAAGACTCAAGTCTACCTTGGCTGCACCAGTGCTTGACCAATGCAATATCCTCAAAATAAGGAGAAAGATACTGTCATTTTCATATGTTGGCTTCTGTCTTGTGCTTCCTATAATTTTTCTTTTTTAGACTGAACATAGGGTAAAACACAATAAAGGACTTAGCCTTCAAACCATTGACATAACAAGGGTCTGGTACCTCTTCCCATGAATGGGGTTCTTTGAGATCAGTTTATAAATTTTTTGTTTGTATTATTTCTCATAAATTTTTTTCTGCATGTCAGTGGAGTCCCACCAGTGCTATGGCATTGCTTCAGCAGAACCAAGAAAGCATTTCAGCAACATACTTTTAAAAGAATACAATATTACTCTGTTTAATGACTCCAAGTATATTCAAGTAGTAATAGTAATGACAAATAGTAAAAGCTATTATCCAGGGTGTTAAGTTCAAATAAACTCGAAGAGTAATAAAAAGCCCTACATATCACAGGATCTTAGAAGATAGGGTTGGGAGTGCCCTTCAGAGGTCACCTTCCTCATCTCTCCACCTGTGACATGATCAAGCTCTTCTCAAAAACCTGCGCAGGTAAATAGTTTTTCTGTCAGGCAAGTCCATTGCTTTGCTACCTTTCCATGAGAGAACCTGTCCCAAGAGTCTAATCTGATTTTGTTGCTGCAGTTTAAGCCTGCTGCATCTTGGTTTAGTACTCTTGGAAATGTAGAATGGGCTTATCCTTCCTGTCTTGCCATAGCCTTTCACAAGGTTGAAGACTGTTAACATGTAGTATTCTATTCTGCCATTGCCTCCCCACAGTTCTCATTGCTTTATATGACTTATATTTAGACTGATTACTTTTTTTGCTTTCCTGTTGCCTCTAAAATTTATCTGCATCTTCCTTTAAGTGTAGTGCATATAGTTGGACACAGAAACCCACCTGGGGCTTCCCAATGCCAAGCAGAGTGGCAGAATTCCATCCTGCACCTTGAATCAGAATCCTGAGGTCGTTTTTTTTTTTTTTTTGCTGTTCCTTATAAATTATTTCTTTCATTATTTTGACAACTGAACAAAATAAATTCTGTGTCCATTTGTTTTCTCCTGAAGGAATGGTAAACTTCTAATGAACTGTTAAAAGTTAACATGCAAGTAAATTTAATAGTCATACTCTGGTCCCAGAAAAGTCTTTGGAAAATTAACTATTGTCTATAATGCGATCAAGATTTGGCCCTGAGTAGACATCAGTGCTTGATAAAATAAATGAGTTCCAAAGTCTGTAATTAATTGAGGTACACAGCAGTTTGCAGGTTCATGTCTAACCTTTTGTCTTGTTCCCCAAGAAGAAATTGAAGTGGGATGTGATTATGTAGCTCATAATAGCGTGCAAGCCTTGGAAGAAATGCCTTCCTTCTAGGAAAATTAGAATAGGTCTGTTTGAGAGCCAGTCTTTTCTGCTATGCAAGGAAAATCCTAGCTTTGGATCTATAGGCTGTCCCTTGCAAAGCAGCTTAAATTTCCCTGACTGTGTAGTCCTTTACTTTGATCATGTTCCATGTGTACAAGACAATCCAACCAATCTGTCATTTGTGACTTAAACCTTGAGTGTTATAAATAAATGCTGTGCAACTGCTGGCTAAAGGACAAATCAGAACATTAGGACGATTAAGAGAAAGCAAAGTATCAGTCCAACTACAATAAAGCTAATATCATTCAGTCCACTGTAATTTAAAACATCTGTCAGCTAGTCCTGGCTTCTGATATAACAGGCCAAATTCTTGGACACTGAGTTATTCTTAGAAATATGCATACAGGCATTGGCAACTCATGCTGCAAATTGCCTGTTGCCAGTACCCTGTCAGTTATATGTGCCAACAGATATAAAAACTATTGTTCTAACTCATGAAAACTAAGTGCAAATTTTTAATTTCAAATTACTCAAGGATTTCAGGGATATGGGAGCCAATGAATTTTAAACTAAACCTCACACAAACTAAAAATAATTTAGTAAACATTGTTCAATTCATCCTAAAGGTAGAGGAGGTTCTGCTCACTCCTTGTAATGGGCAGTGTGTGACCCAGCCTGGTGACCTCAAGTAAGGGGTGGGGAAAAAGAAAGAATAGGACAAAGCTGCATGCCCTCAGAATGAAAAAAAAAATAATTGCAAAATAACTAGGTATCATGCTTTTCATAAAAGTCATAATACATGTTATTTTAAGTTTTGTCTGTTGAAATGTATACTCTCACCTATTTCATCTACCCTCTCTTTCAAAGATCCATGCAGCTACCGGCATTTCCTGTGTAATATCACTTAGGAAAGTGAAAACATAAGTGGAATTTTCAATAAAAATGTTGTTTGATATGAAGCTGAGTTATTTCCACATAGACCATGTTTTCAGCCTCAAGAGCAGAACCATTGCCCTGCCAAAAATTTGTATTAGGAGTTAGAATTTATGGAATATGCTTTTTCTTTCTTTTGTTCATGGAAATGTGTGATTCACAGCTTCCTCTTTTCTTCTTATTTTTCTCCTTCTCTCCTGTTCCTTAATTGGATGCCCACATTTCCACAGATGGTGAATAGTGTAGGTAATTTGGGAAAGAAGGATGGCAGGAACATACATCGTCATAATGTTCACAGGACACGTTGATGAAGTAACCCTCTATACAGGAACACTGCAGCTTTTACTGAACTTTACGTGTAAGATGGAATGGAAAACTTCACTGGTTGTTAAAAAAAAAAGAATTTTTTATTGCATTTTGTGAGGAGTTCAGACCTCTTGCTTATGTTATGAGTTCCAAAACTGCTCAACCTTATCCTTTCAATAAACAGAAGAACTTAACAGGATTTTTAGGTGTGCAGTAGAGGGAGTGAAACTCAGTCTTGTTAAGATTGTGATACCCACATGCAAGTATGGACTTGGGGAAGTTTAGATCAGAAACTGTGTGGTGGCTGTTGAAGCTTAGGCACCTTCCCGGTAGACAGTAACTGATCCATGGTTTTAGGGATGCATTTTGCATGCCTAAGTCCCCCTTTGTTAGTATATCTAAATCCCAAGTGAATTGTAAAAGAATTTTGATGCCAAAGGAAATAAGTGGATTAAAAATTGTCCGTAGTGTATCTAAAAATTGTTGGTTTGTTTTTTTTTTCCACATGGGTTTGTAATTATTTCATACTCTTATGGCTTTGGTGGTTTCTTTTCTCAGGGTTGATGAAAACCTTATCTTTTGTTTTAATCTGTTTTGATCAGGGTTTTAATTTGAGCATTGGACTTGAACAAAACAACTCACTTGTTTAATTTAATTTGGTCTTGTCTTCTGATGCAAATATTTTGAGCAGCAGTGGTTCTGCAGAAGTTGTGAGTTTGTTAGTTGTAGTACCATCAGGCTTAGAAACAGAAACATCTTGTGGATGACTCAGAAGTCGGGTGCAAATCAATGAGTTGCTCCTGTTGTGTTCGTTTATGAGGCTCCATCAAAGGCCTTTGGTTCCTTACAAATTGCAGTACAACGTACCCAGGGTCAAAAAGGAGCTTATTTTTCAAAAGGCAAGAATTATTCTGGACATATAGCTCATGATTGAGCAAGATCTCTTTGGAGGTAGAACAAATACTAGCAAAAGTTAAATAATTTCTATTTTATAATAGGACTGATAATTAGTAAACGGCCATTTACACTCCTGCACTAGGAGCCTTACTGTCTCACAAGTGTCTGAAGCAAGTCTCACAGCATGGGGTATTGTTCCTGTTTTGCAGATGGAAAAAGCTGGGGGTAGGGAAGTGAAATGCTTCCACAGGAAACCATTGGCAGAGCCAAATAATGAGACCTGATTCATGGTCTGTGCTACGGTTGCTTGATTACATTTTCCTTTTCTTCTTTCCTTGTTTGCTAGTGAATCATGATAGTAGGTGACCCCAATTTATATTGCAGATGGTAACATTTAAATCTCAGAAAAGTCTTGATCTGGTGAACCTTTCTTTTCAACCTCATAATATCTTTTTACAGAGTTTTAACTGAAAAAAAGGAACCTCTGCGTAGAGTATCAGGATCTACTAGTTTTACAGTCTGAGTCTGGCTAAAAGAAAGAGCTGGTTTTAGAAGTTGTGCCTGGTTTTTTTTGTTAAGTTTCGTTTGTTTGTTTGTTTGTTTGTTTTCTTCTATGATTGTTCTTCCTGCCTTTGTTTTCTTTCTCCATTTTTCATATGGAAACGGGAATTATGGTTATCTTGTGCTGTGTCCATGTAATGTTTGAACACTGAATTTCTGAACTCATCTTAAAATTGTTATCATTCGGTTAATAATCACTTTTAAGGATTTGTCTTTTCTTTCTCAGCTATAACTCTGAACTCTATTTTAACTTCCAGTCTTGTGCATTCAGCACTACTGTACTGATGACAATTACTCTGATTTATAATTACTCAGAGAGAAAAAAATTTCCTTAATATGTTTTTTATAACCTCTGAGTACCGGGATGGTATCGGAGTTGATTCATATTGGATCTAAACTACAAAGCAATGCTCATTACCAAGTTGGAAGTGCGTGGGCATGAACTCACACTGTGGATACTTTCTTTATACTGTGAACAGTGCAGGCTACTTCATGTTCTCACTATCAAAATCCTGTGGTTTTCTTTGACAAAAAAAGGGGTTGTCTACTTGCTTTATAAAACCTATTAACTTATTGCGAAGAGAAAACAAATGGACAGCGTAGAACATTTATCAACAGCTTAGCTGAAGACAGTTATTGTTCCAAGAAATGTTTTTCCATGGAAATCTGTAAGCCTGATTTCAACATAACCACAACTCAGAGGAGTCTATGGGAATGCTAATTACCAGCACCATTCCAACAAGGTGTTATTTTCTCCTTACGGAACTTTCTGAGACTTGAGGATAAGTTCTTGTTTGCTAGGTGTCTGAAAAGCAAAATTAGCAGATTGGCTGAACCAGAGCTGTGGGGTAAAGGAAGGTGAAAAATGAGAAGGCCACTCTGAAATTACTGTTAATTAGGCAATGCCCTGAGACAAAGTGACCGTCCATTTACCTTCACATTTTCTTTGTTGAATTTATAACCTTATGAAGAGAACAGGGGACTTTGGGACATTCATCCTTACTGTGCCAAAACTCTGTTTCTGAATGTAGAAGATGGGGAATACTCTGGGGAAAGAGATTTTTGCAAGGAGACCTGTGGGCTGGGGGTACACTTTGTGGGTGAGCACGTTTTGCTGGGCGATGGAAAGAGTGCAGGAATCATCTCTCCTCCATGCCCTTGCAGCCAAGAATTTTAGCTGCAACAGGCATGACTCAGATTAGACACCAGACAAAACTCCCCCCAAAGGCCAGGAGACCATGACAGGGGAAGAAGTTGCCCAGGGCTGTTGTGGAATCCTGTCTGGAGGATTTTTGAGCTGTTAGACAAGCCTCTGTCAGGAGTGACAGTAAGCGTAGCTGATTCTGCCCTGGGGCACAGGGATGGGCTAGCTGACCTTCCAAGGTCCCTTCGAGCCCACGTGGTTGTGACTGAGAGAAAGGTCCAATTACTTATGATGGGAGCGACAGTGAGTTGACAGTGGAGGAAATGCATGATGAATGGTACCTTACTGTTCTGTCTGCTTGCAGGCATTTTGGTACAGTGTGATGATACATTTGATTGTAGTGCTTTATTCAGCCCCTCTAGTTTTCTTTGTTTTATGTAATTAAAGAGAAAAAGTTACCTTCTTTATTTTTTCTGTAATTTTTTTGGCAATGTTTTACTTCCTATGCTTGACATTTTCTGCTGCAGCTGATGTACCATTTGTTTCGAAACTCTGTTCCTTGTGTCTGTTAGTTGGGGCCTGTAAAGATATACAAATTTGTTGCAGCTGATCAATGACGCTGAAAACTTTAATAGCTCTTCTAATCCAAATAATTATCAGTAAAATTAATCTGAAAGCATTCCATTTGTTTCTCTGATGTTATTAGTAAACAAGAAACAGGCATCCAAAAAATAGGCTTTGCTCTACAACTGTCCTTAAAACTTCTCTGAAACACAGCATGCTTGAGAAAGAGAAATCTTTCTTAAAAAAATATTTTTCCGGCATTTGCAAGATGTCATAAACTGCTTTATGAAGAGAGAAAAATGGAACATCTGTGCCATTCATATTTATTTTCCCAACATAACTTACCAGAAAATAAAAGAGAAGGGGGAGGGTTTATTTTGCAATTTCTGTGCAGCTGTTTGTCTGACTGTCAAGGGCTGCCAAAAAAAGAAACTAAAAGAAACAATCAAATAACTTCTAAGATTTAAACAAAATGGAGTAAAATAATTTAGAAAGGAGAAGCCAAAATTTGTTTTCTAACTTCTTGTGTAATTTATCAGAGTTTCTGCACATGCCAGGTTAACTATCTGTAGCACTTTCCAATGTAGTGTGGAGAGCAGTTCTCAGGAAGGTCTTCAAAGAGCTGGCTGGGTGACCTTGGACATGCAGATTAATTTTCAATGTTTCCACATAAAAGCATATTGTCAGTTTAGTCTTCCCCATGCTCCCCTAGCCCTCACACCTGTGATAACTCTATTATAAGGTTGTGGTGAGGCAGTGCCCTCCTTGAAGACTGCTCATCCCTTTTGATGTTAACTGAATCCCTGAATTATTCAGCAATGAGATCATCAAGGCAGAACTCATGTTGTGTTTGGCAATTATATGTGCTATCCATGGGAAAGTCCTGCTCGCACAGTGACCTAATTCCAACCTGATGGCTCTTATGTCCACTTTCAAACTGTCTTCCTGAGGCCTCAGAGAAGTAAAGCTCTTATTATTAACTCTGTGGCAATCTATGGCCTCCAATCTGGAGCTGGATTGAGACCCTTCATACAGAGGAAGAGTCTCTGACTTCTTCTTGCTGGACATAGGCAGGTGAGAAGTTGGCTGATGTGAATCCCAATCCCAGGTCATAGCTGGCTAGAAAGAAAGTGGCCTCCAGCACCAGCTCTTTATCTGGTGGCCAGACAGTGCTCTCACATACAGTGGGACCATGAGCACACGCTGAATAGCTTTATTTGACAAAGGGCAGGAGTTGGAACTGTATGACAAACCAGGCCTGAGTGGGCACATCTCTAACACATCTGTAACTTTACACCTATTTTTTTTCAAGGTATGAGCAATAGCAGCATTTGCATGGGGTGGGGAGTGGCTATTAGATCTCTTTCTGAATCTTACCTAGTTAATCTTACCAATACTTCAAGAGCTGACTTTGCATCCAATAGCGTTCTTGAAGTCTAAAATAGGTAGTTTTTGAGAATGAAACATAAAAGTAAAAATCAAAGAATAAATTAACATGCCGTGAGAAAGAAAAGAGCACCTCCTCAGAGGCACACGAGGAAGTACAAGGAGAGGTGGACAGTGTAGAGTCTGTTTTTAAAAACCAGGGCTGGTAAGATGTGGCAGCAAAAGAGATTTTGCTTAGCCCAAACTAGTGTAAGTTTTCAGGAACAGAGAAAGAATGAGGTGACAAGACTGGAAACTGAGAAGCCAAAGTAGAGTGAGAAACTGGTTTTGCTGTGATTGAAGAAAAGAGTTGGGGTGACATCAATGATTAAAAAAAATGTAATGAGTAGGAGGGGAGAAAGTGAGGTAACAGGAGTTATTTTAAATTACTTAGAAATGGCAGGAATTAGTGAAAATGTGGAGACCAGATGCAGCTATACTGCAAAGAAACGCTCATAAAAATGACTTCTTGGTGCATTAAGGCACCATTCAGTACTCTAGCTGGCAATGACATCATGGATTCAAGCCTCTCCCCCAGATAGGTCTCAGCCTGAACTGGCCTGGTTAGCTGCATTTTATTAGAAAATACTATGTTTCTGAGGCTGACATCCTGAGGGTGAGGCTTTATACATTGGGCTTCATACAGCCCTTCTCCAGGGGCATAAAGGAGACTTAAAATGTAAAATTGAGATTTGGCATTTCTGTTTTGTTGATTTCGGTGAAGAATTTGTCTTAAAAATGGGGTTTGTGAGAAACTTCCAAGGTCTTGTTTGTTTGTAGGTATAATGGTAGTTCAGGGACAGATGATGGGGTACACAAGCCAGCAGGTGTGGACCATACACATGAAGTACCATCGCTGCCTGCATCAGCTTCTCCTGGTACAGGGATGCAAAAAAAGGACGAAGCAGCATCCACAGGCTGGCTGGGTTTCCTATATCTGGAGGCAGAAGAGGGATGCAGAGGAGAGAAGTAACTGTTTTCTGTCTCTGTGTTGCACAAGCCGCTGTAAGAGAGTCAGAGCACACCGTGAGAGGTGGCATTTGAACTGTCAGGCATAGGTTTGATACTGTGATTCTTTCTCTCCAAGTGAAGAGCAAAAGCAGGTAGCAGGGTGCTGTGGCTCCAAGCCACTGCTTGCTGCTCAGTGTCTCCTTGAACACTGCAATGCTGAGGGCTTCAGGCAAAGCTGTACCAACTTGTTTGCTCTTTAGTTTCATGAGATCTTCACAAGAATCACATCAGATGATGTTCTCTGCAGATCTGCTGCTGCTTTGTCTTTTTGCATGGTAACCTGCACGTTTGAACAAAAAGTCTTAAAGAAAATGGGTAGTTTTCTTTTATAAAACCTCAAATAATAGGTCCCTCATATTTCTGAATGATTAAGAAAGTTTCTGCTGTATTGTAAGGACAGGAATAGTGTGAAACATTTTACAGTACAAAGCAAAACCAAGGTCCCAGCCTTGTAGCTGGGGTTACAACACTCATGTGGCCCTGTGGGCTCACAAAGAGGCTGACTGGCTCCAGACCAGACTCTGGGTGGGCAGTGGATATCTGTCCCTTGGGCACTCCATAGCTGGGGCCCAAGTACACCCAGCCCTAGGCATGGCCTCTGCCTGGCTGCCTGGCCATCCATGCCAGCACAGATGGGGATAAATATTCAAAGAAAACAGGTTGACAGGGTAGGCAGCTTCCTGCAGCCTGCTGCTCTGGCGATGAGGAAGAATTTAAGGTAAAAAGGGGCAATACACATTGTTCCCATGACAAATGCAATTTCCCAGTGCTGCCACAAAGCTTGTGATCGGCCCTGAGCCTACAAATCCGAGTTTAGATCCTACTCATCCAGCTGCAGTCAAACTGTAGGCACAGCAGCTGCATTTCTTGTACCAGGGCAAAATTTGGCTTAATTTCTCTGCCTTAAGAAGACTAGAAGGAAAGCCAGGTTGAAGCTAATGTAAAGCAAGGTGAAGCCACAAGCTACGTTGATTAAGGCCCTGGGATTGAGAGCAAAGGAAGTGTCTGATGGGAGTGGGAAGATGAGCAATGGGAAGAATAAATAATCTAATCACACCAAGGCTGGGATCTGCAATCCACACCCAGCTGCCAAAGCGGTGTTAGCCATTCATTCAATCTTTTGTGTAAAAGAGTAATTTCCATCTGTGTTTTCTGAACCCAAATCCCACCAAGGCTGGTCATCAGCAGAGTCCTGAGGGGGCATGTGTGTCACAGGCAGGGGCATCAGAAGGGCTTGGTTCCCACACAAGGCCAGCAGCACCAAGGGGGTCTGACCCCACTCCTCAGCCTTACCTGTTTTAAAATTCCACTTAATTTCTCAGACTGCATCTTGAAAAGAAACCCATCAAAAGGTTTAGTGCTGTTGTCATCCAGCCTTCCAGCTGTTTACTTTTCAGAAATTATTGCGTGAGGAAGGGGGAGATTAGGTACTGGCAGTCAGCCCTCCCCTCACCCTGACACAAAAATGTTGTTATCAGTGCTTTTAAGCAGGCTAATTGATCACTTGTTAACAGTGGCCCTGACCATCAAGGTCTGGGAGGGGTAAACTTGTTAAAATGACGGCTGCTGTTTGATATTTTAAATTTTGGGTAGATAAAGCAAATTTGACCATGACACAGGGCTTAACATCATATTGTTTTGAGAAGCGCTGGGGGATTATTGGTGACCCCCAGGGGTCACACCATAGTCATTTTTCCATGTCATCTGACAGGGACAGACCTCATTAACACACAGTACAGGCAGCTTCCAGCAGGATGTTAAATTAATGATGATATGGAGGCAAGAGTGCTATCTACAAAAGGCATGCTGTCATTTCCTCTGACTTGTAGAGTTTCCTTTGCCATCTCCTTCACAATTTTCTTTAGCCTGCACACATGTATCAGCATCTGCAGAGGATTTTTTTAAAGTTGGATTTGCTCCCTTGTGCTGTCTGTTCATGAAGTTGAAGGAGGATTGACATTTGGGGGACTGCAATGACTGGTGTTTTCTCTTTCTCCTCTTCCCTCACCACTTCTAATTATCTGAATTGTCAAGGTTGGGATCCTTCAGTCTGACAGAAGTGATAGTGATACTCAGAGGGGAGAAGCTTAACAACTTGCTTACATTCAGCTCTCCAGGCATAATTAAATGTTGGGTTTGCTGTATCTTTTACATGTTATTGTTTGACCCAAAACAGCAATCATTTAAGTTGAAAGCAGTGGCTGGAAAACAAATAGAAAATAAGAGCTGTAAACTGACCTAAATTCCTCCTCTTGACTCCTGGGTCATCCCACCAGCCTCCAGGTGCCATGGGCTGTTTACATTAGACTTAAAAAATGAAGGAGAGAACTTGCAGGTCCCTATCTTTGCATCTACAGCAGTATTTGACCCAGTCTGTAGCCTCTGTTCCCTGGGTCAGAGAAAGGAGAGTGCTTAATAACGCTAGTAGCTAAGCTTGTGCTGTTGTGCCTGTGTGAAGAAGTGTCTGAAAGACACTAAAAGCTTGATAGTATCATACTCAGATGAATCTTCTGATAGAACAGGCCAAGTCATCCTTCTCCTGCAGTCACTACTGTCAGTTGTATACAGTTTGACTTTTATGCTAGAAGCAGGAAGGTGAGAGGCATGGGACAGGGATGAATATGCAAAGATCTATCCAGTGGTTTCAGGAGCTGGTGAGAAGTGCACAGTTTGGGGTCAGTGGCCCTCCTTCTCAGCTGCTGCTGGCTACACAGGTGTGATACAATAAAAATATATCACCCCTCTTTGATTTAGCCTCATGGCATCTAAATCAAAAAGGAAAGTAAATCACACAATTACAGAAATGGTAAAAGACTCAACTGTGGAGCAGGAAGAGAAGGGAAAGGCAAACCAGCTGTCATACAGGTGAGGGGAGAGGAGGAGGGTGTGGTTGGTGTTGGGGGCCAGGAGGAAGGTGGAGGTAAGATGGGGACAGGAGGTGAGATGGAGAAGGAGCAGAGAAAAGAAGAAATCAGGCTTAGGTGGACCAGAAGCAGAAAAGTCAGCATCTGTGGGCCTTGTTCTCTCTTGCAGCTTATCCACCAAAGGAAAAGAGCCTCTGTAGCTCTCTGCAGCTCCCTGTTGCATCATGGCACAGGGCAGCATAATGAATCTGACTGCTCTCCTGTTGATGACTCACTTAAAGGTCACAGTGATTCCACCTCAAAATGTAATAGGCCTGAGAGGTTATCTGTACCATCCCTCTTGTGCTCTGGCTGGAATTCATTGGTATGCCTGTTTTTTCAGATAGTGGTTTAAAAGCTCAGTTAAATGCACACCAAAAATCCATTAGAGGAATGCCGTGTTTGCCAAGCCCTGCTCTTGCAAATTAGCCAGTTATTACCAATCTGCAGCCTGAGTGTAGATCTTGGGGAGGCATTCTGATGCCAGTCTGCACCTAAAAGATCATAGGGATGCGGGGGTGTTTTGGGTTTTTTTTGTGTTGTTAAACAATTCTTGTTTGCAAATGCAGGGCCATAGCCAGAAAGTCAAGCCATTTCCCGAAACACAAATACTTTAAAGCTAGTTCCATTTACATGGTATGAAAAGGTACACAAAAAATAGTAATAAACAGAATAAATAAATGCACTTCCCTCTGCCAGGCTGATCATGTGTATCATATCTCTCAGATCAGTACATAAACAGTCCTGCATGGAAACATGGGCTCCTTTTTCAATAGGGGATTTCCCACCAGAGCTCTGCAAGAATGTGTGTCCTTGTAATGCTCTTTCTGAACAAGGACTGGCAACAACAGTTGCTAGCAAGCTTGGATAGCTTTGTTAAGAGCAGATACTTATGTTGCTCCCCTTAAAAAGAAAAATGTTACAGCAATGAAGAGGGAAAAAAGTTGCAATTATCTATCAAACTTGTGGACACACTATGGGCCATAGCAGTGAACTAAGAACCAGGCTGTATTCCTGCACTATGTCCCAGCTTGATCTCTTCTGTGTGCCTGGTCCCAATAAAAAATGGTGCCTCTGTCAGATGTAATAACAGCCTATGCCTTCCAAGCTTGCTGGGTAATTATTGCAGCAGCAAGACTGAGCCTCTTGGAAACCCACAATAAAGCTTTGCAGTATCCCCTTTTTCCTGCTTCTCTGAAAGGTTAACTCTGGATTGCCAAACTGGGGAGAAAGCAGAGGGGAAGTGCTGTCATCCTTCTGAGGTCTTGAAATGGTTTGCCATGGGCTAAAGCACAATTTTAGGGTACATCATCTCAGGAGAGGTGCCAGTGACAACCCACTCAGAAGTGAAGGCTGACTTATAAGCAAATCTGTCACTAAGTGTCAAATATCTGGGACGTGAAATGTCAGGCCTTAAAAAACCCAACCAAGCCAGGAGTGTTTAATAAGATATGCATGCTGCTAAGATAGGTAGGTGATGAAACCCACATTGAAACTTTCATCGAAGGCCATGCTGGACAGTGTTTTGAGCAACTTGGCCCAGTGAAAGGTGTCCCTGCCCATGGCAGTGGGGATGTAACTAGATTATCTTGAAGGTGACTTCCAACACAAACCATCCTATGATTCTGTGATTGAAACTGCAGTGTGTTTTAAGATGGAATAACTGTCTGTCTCCTTGCTTCTGGAAGACTGATTGCAAATTTCTTTTTAGTTCATCATGTTAAACACGGATATTATATGGAGCAAACATAGAGAGATGAAAACAAACTCTAGTGACCAGGAAACATCCCACTCACTAACGTGTCAGTAAGAAATACAGATGGTAACTACAATATCTTTGCTGAATATATGTTCGTTATAGTCCATTAAGTGATTTCTCTGTCTCACTGGGCTTCATGAAAAGTGCTGGATATTTGAAATCTTTTGGAAGCTCATAAATCAGTTAGTGTTGTACTGTACTTGCTCTGATTCATGCTTTTATCATTTCCCCCCCCCCAGCCCATCATTATGCTTTCAAAAAGACAGGTTCTTCCCTCCAAAGTCAGGTACTTAAACTTTTTTTAGCATTTCCAAACACTTCAGCCTCATGGTGCTTTTACATTTTGGGAAGGGTTATTTATAGCTCTCCAAACTGGGCAAATCTTTTCCTGTCTGACAGCTAATATTTGTATTTATTTTCTTTAAGGAAACATGCTCACAATCATCTGAATGATGCATGAACAGCAAGGGACCTTCCCTACATGTGCATAAAAGACAAGCTCAGATCTGCTAGTGCAGCTTTTTTCTCTGGACAGACAGTTCAGTCTAACTATACATATTGTTAAAATAGCCCAGACATCAGAATTAGTAACAATAGATGGAAAATAAAAAGATCTGTATATGTTAAAGGTGAGTGTTGGGGTTCCAGTGAGGAGACCCTGTTCTGCATCCTGGAACAAACTTCTTATGGGGCAATTACAAGTTCCTTCACCTCAGAACAACCCTTCTCAATCCACCTCCCTCTTGCTTGAGCTTTTCTGACCTCTGTCTCCTACCTAACACAAATGGCCTTTGTACCACTTGAGGGAATAAAGCTGCTGCCTCTCATCCTTCTGGTAACAGATGATGAGTTTGTAGATAAAGAGGAGGATGTGGCTGGAGGCAGAGGGAGGTGGTAATGCTGAACCTCCTACCTCCTTATTTGACTACTAAAGTCACTCATAGAGTCATAGAATCACTGAGGTTGGAAAAGACCTTTAAGATCACTGAATCCAATCCTAAACTTAAGATGACAGTCCATGACTAAACCATGTCTCTAAGCACCGCATCTACATGTCTTTTAAATACTTCCAGGGACAGTGACTCAACCACGCATGGTCTCAGTGTGACAGAAGGCAGCATACATTCTATTCTCTTTTGTATGTCCTTAATTTTATGAAGATGAAATTATGATTCCTACCCTACCTGAAGGTATCACGAGGGGGATATTTGCAGCTAATTTCACATAGGCCTCCTTCAAACTAACCTCTAATCTCTTGCAGAGGGCAGTATCCTGTTGCACTGAGGACAATTACGCAGCCAGTGAAGCCGCTTGGAGAGGTGGGTGGAAAGCTCTGCTATCCTTGCTACAATCTGCTACTCAGGGATGACCTAAATAGGGATGTTGCAGGGATTAAAACATGAAAGGATAGCTATAATTGAGACACTAATAGAAGCAGACAACACATCTGAAGGGGTGACAGAGAGACAGAGGGTTAGTCAATGGAGCAGAGGTTTAGGAGAATTCTGAGGGACTTTGCTGGTCAAAGTCATTGGCTTACTAGTGAAAAACCTGATGAAAAGGTTGGAAAACAGTAATGGATCAACAAGAATTAGAGTGCATCAAGAATAGCATCCCAAAGAAGATTGAGGGCAGGATGTATTTAAAAGGAATTCCAGCAAAATGTCTCATATGAGCCTAGAGGTTAACTGTATGCTTCATCCTTAAGGGAGATTCAGGTGGATCTTTTATGACTGAAGGATCCAATTTTGTTCCACTGTCTGGTGTTTCTTAAGACATCTTTAAACTCTGAATTTCTGGAATTCATGGCAAAGGAAGTGAGCCTTTCAATTAGTGTGTGGAACATTTCTAACACCCTCTCAGACAGGGCTTCATTCCCGTCTGCTGCAGCTCTGCTGGCTGGGGAACTGCACTATAGGTGGGATAGCTGGAGAAGTGACCTGTGGAGTTTCTTACAATTTACAGTGGAGGTCACATGACAGGTTTTCAGTACATCGTCCAAACCCTCCATATGACTGAAAGGTCTTTGTTTTCAGAATAGCTAAATGGAGAAATAGGGAGTGAAAACCATAATTTTAAGTTGCCTCTGGTGAAGTGTTACGTGCAAAACATCAATGAGGGTTTTTGGAGGGGCACACACCCCCTTGTTTCAGCTTCAGATGAGGCTAAGTCTGCAGTTGCTCAGATGAAAAACAGTTAGGCAGTAGAGCAAAAGTTTCACTGAATTATATATGAAACCTCAGTAAAGATTATTCTGTCTTCCCAATTTTTGGCATTTTTGGCAGATTTGCAGTGCTCTTATCCATCTGAGAGTGGCTGTATACCTTCTCCAGCAGACTGGCTTACACACAGCAGCCTGTCCTCTAATCCTACAAGGTTCTCAAAGGCCTGCTAAGAGAGAAGAGGACTTGTGACTACTTTTGCTCACACCTTCCAGTGCACAGCTAGAGTTACAAAGCTGCAAAACCAACCCTCTTCTTGGGACGGTCCTGAACTCAGTGACATTTGTGGAGGGCAATTTGACAGAGATCAGCTGAGTTACTGCAGACTTCTTGTGACTGTCAACAAGATCAGCATCTCCCACTTAACTGATAATCTGTTGTGCTTTGCCTTACTTGTCATTTTCTGTTATCTGTACCCACAACTGATGAGAGCGCACAAAGAGCCTGTTTTGCAAACTGATAGTGTATCTCAGAGGAAGCATTTGCAAAATGTTGGCATCCCAGTAGAGATCCTGGGATTACAGTTCCAGTAAAATAAATATATTCCCCTTCTTGACATCAAGCAATGGATATCTGGCAGGCCTGGGCTTTGCCCATTACTTTCATTAGGTGCCATGCAAGATTTCAGGTTAAA
Organism: Manacus vitellinus; assembly: GCF_001715985.3. Classification (NCBI taxonomy): domain Eukaryota; kingdom Metazoa; phylum Chordata; class Aves; order Passeriformes; family Pipridae; genus Manacus; species Manacus vitellinus. The sequence continues at coordinate 12,872,466 of NW_021940682.1, forward strand.
TTCTAGGTTTTGTTCTTGTGGTGATTCAGCCAGTAAATTGCAATTTGAGGGTCTTGCAGAGATGGAAGGGAAAAGTCTGCCACTAACTCAAAGCAGTCAGACAGACAGTGGCCCTGTGCATTTCCCAGGTAAGACTGAAGGGGCCAGTCTATGCCTCATTCAAAGCTGGCAGAGCTAACATGCTCACAGTGAAGAAACAGTCCTAAATTGAGTATCTTTATATAAAAAACCCTCATCTCATTTAGCTGTCAAAAGTTTTTACAATCATCCTCGAGTGTGAACCACAAGAGCCAGTTCTTGTCTATCAGTTGGTTAGTCAAAGGAAGCGGCGTGTATTTTAGAGATTCCATTGTCCCTTCATTCCCATGTTTATCTGTCTTCCTCTGCAGAGCTCTGAAAGTGATGGATAACTTGTTGACTTCTGAACTTGAAGATAACTTTTTGAGTTGCATCTCATGTTGGAGGGAAAGAAGTTGAAGTGGAGCAGAAAAGATTTCAATGATTTTGTGCAGCTGAGATTAGCAGCAAGCCATTAATTATGTGCAAAAGAATAATAACAGATAGATAGGTTTTTATTGTATTTTTTTGGCAAGTCGAACTGTTAATATGAAATGAATAGCTGCTGCAGAATGATTGAAACCCACGGAACCAACTAGGATTTTACAATCTTTGTGTAAAGATATTTAAAAATATTAACATAGAATACATTAGTATGCTGGGATAGCAAGGCTCTTTGGAAAGCTTTGGAAACTTCTTCCCAACCCACCATCAAATTACCTCCAAATTCTTATTTATTATTACTTAGAGAGCACATTAAGTGCACACTGTGCACTGTAACAAAGCCATGGTCCCTGCCCTGAAGATTTTACAGTCTGAGACTTAAATCTGTGGGAGTCTTTGCCTTGATTTCAGTGTGGGTTGGATCAGATCCTCCTAGGGCATTTAAAGAGACTTAGCAACAGTTTTTCTTACACTTTAGTCCGCTCACAGCAAATTCATGGCTGACCAGTTCCTTGCAATGGTCCCGTTAAACGCAATGGGGACCTTCACTCTGCGAGTGAGTAAGCACTTACTAACCTGGGCAAATGGAGCCCTGATGGGAGAGAGGAGAGAGAATGGAAGGATAAAGGTAACTGTGCTGGTTTGCTACTGGCTTCTTTGCACCAGGAGCAGCACGATCGCCTGAAAAATGCACAGGGCTAAAATTCCTTACCTGTGCCCACTGCCTAAGCATGAGCTGTGCAACCACTGCCTGTGTGGAAATTTCTGAGGATGTGATTCCCTCCGCATTCTGCCACAGCCACCTTCCAAGTGAAAGCTGTGCATACACAGCCTTTGCCCCAACTTATTTAACTGCTTTGACTCACTCCAGCTTGCCAGGGTGAAGGGAATTTACAACCCCTCTTCAGCTACCACAGCACCATCTCTGCAAACATTCATCCTGTCGTGGGTGCTTGTGTGGAAAGGCTGTTTGTGCGTAATTTCGCTTCAATACAAATGCTTTAGGCCTTGGTGCAACGAAGTAATTAAGTATATGCTTGACTTTAAGTCCATGAATGATCTCTGAGTCTGCGTCTTTGTACTCAGAACAAAACCCCTTAAATAAAGGAATAGCTTGAATGCCAGCAGCCCAGCTGTTTTTGAACAACCCTCCAATAACAAACCCGAGAGTATTTGCATTGGTAGAAACAAAAGTTGGATAAGGAGGCTGATTCACTGTCTGGCTTCTGGAGACATTTTATAAATAGCTGCAAGAAAAACACAGGAGGTTTTTTTATTATTATTATTATTAGTTGATAAAACATGTTGACAGAATCCTTTTCAGGATTGTAACTTGGGGGCAGCATGTCTTTTTGGACAGCAGACACATGGCAAACAGTTTATTTGCTGAAGAAAGCCAGATGCTCTGTGTCCTTGGCAGGCGACTTGTAAGATTAGGGAAAATCAAGCTTGTGACTGGAGTGTGGTAAATAGGTAAAATAAATAAATAACGCAGTCGCACCACCCGCAAGAAACTCCTTTGTCCTTTTTGGCAGGACAGTTGGTTTTCAGCTACTTTTCCCCCACAGTGTGTGACTGACAAGGAAGAGCAGACCACCTGATGGGAGAAGTGCTCCTTTTTTGTCAGCCACTGCCCTCTCATCACAGCGCTGCTGCATGAGCGAGCTCAGATGCCTCTGTGGACTCTCAGAGAGTGTCCCAGGGAAGATTTATGGGCACGGTGATGATCGGTTGAGAGGGGGAAAGATGCACGTGAAAGTGAATACAAGGCCGAGGAACATATGTGTTAAATGTCCTCCATCAAGCAGTTGCCCAGCCTGACTTTGAAGCTGTTATGTAGCAAGTAGACACTTCTGGCAAAATATGATGGATAATAACCCAGAGATCAAGGGCCAGAAAACAGGAAATACAGTATGTCTCCTACACATAGGGCTTGATCCATAGCTGGCGCAGATCGACATCATGCCGTTGGAAGAAGACACTTTGTATAGACTGAGTCCAGCTGAACACCAGAATTTCCAATAAAATAAAATAGTTCTGTGAATAAACAAAATATCAGTGGAGGAAAAAACAGCAATGATAAAGTTAGTGTTGTTTATCCTTTACACAGCTGGTCTTTCCTTAATTTTTCTTCAGCAGATGTCTGAGCTGGCACAGCTTAGAGATCAAAATATTATACTGCCTTCAAGCCAAATTGGGGAGGGGTCAGGAGTGCTGTAAAATATTCCCTGGACCATTAGAGTTTATGAACCAATGAATTCGATAGACCATGTAGTAGATTTTTGAATATCTGTCTGAAGCCTTTGAGTTACATATGCTCTTACCCCTACCGTCCCTCCAGGTGTAACGTTACTCTTTCTTTTATCAGGCTTCCTTCTCAGTCAAAATATTGGCAAAGCTTCAAATACCATTGGGATAATTCCTCTGTTGCCCATCCCCATAAAGAGCAATATGGGAGGATTCCCCCACTTGCTGTTCTCTCCTTTGTGGGCTTTATATGTGCCAGTATCCGAACATCTTCTGGTAATGCACCATTATGGTGACAGAATCTGTTATTCAGTGTTATTCTCTTTCCTTCACTCCTGTAAGAGACTGGTGGGTGCAAAGAAGGTGTCAAAGGAAGTGAGAGAACTCAAGGAAATTGTCCTCTATCATGGGGGCCATGCTCATTCATAGTGGTCTTCTTTCCCTTTTGTGCTAGTGCAGGCAGGAAGAAGTGAATCACCTTAGTGTCATCACACAAAGGTAAACCAGAAATATTTTTAATTGGGTTTGTTATTTGAATAGTATGAAGGGAATCCTGAAAATTATGAGCATTTTCGATTTAAACAAAGAATTCCCTTCCCTGCCCGGAGAGCTAAAGCTGTTATGGACAAAAGAGAGAGAGCAACATTATGGACGATGCAATACAGGGTGAGCAGCAGAATTGCTCGATGCTGCCTAAATCTCCCTAAAGCATAGGAATTTGGAAAAAAAAAGTAGGTGGCAATGCCAATGATTTGAGCTTCTTTCTCAGGAAGCTCAGACTCCCTCCACCTCCCAAAGTAAGAGATCTGATCTGACATCCCTCCTGTGTGTGGGCAGAGACCTCCCTGTACCTCTTCTGGTCTGGGAGGATCATTGTGTGACCTCTTGCATCTTGAGGAAGACAAGAGATAAGTAAAGGCAATGTATCGGAGAGATGCTGGTGGCTGAAGATCTTGTAAAGGCCTTGATTTTTTTAAAGGTCTATTTTTAATGACTGTAATATTCTATTAATATTTGGGGGAGATATAATTAGGACATTGTTTCTATTCTGAAATTGTTTTTGTCTGAGTATTGGTTTGGACTGGAAACCAATGCTTTGGCAAACTCCTGCTTTTGTGTGTTATGGGAGAGCAGTCCTTGGCTGCACCTAATGGGATTGGAGTCAACATTGACTGGACACGCTCACCCGGTCAGCTCCAACAGGGCATTTGGTGGGATGTTGGTGAGACAGACACCATTTTGTCTGAGGCTCAAGTGCTTTCAGTTGCTGGAACCTAAGGGTAGGGATTGCATAGCATCAGATAAAAGAATACAAATAGTCAGATGTTAGGATTTTGAAGTGTGTTTAATGCAACACTTTAAAAAATGTGCATGCTCTTTCATAGTTTTCTCTGATTTGTCCGAGTCTAATCTGGTGTGGGCAGTGTTTTCTTTAACTGTCTCCCTATAAAACCATCCTGCATAATCATGCACTAGACTATTTATTCCTGGGGATGGCTTGCATCACACATGAAAGAATTTAATAATGACACTTGGATGGAGTACTGTTATTTATGGAGGGAAAGGTCATGTTCCGTGCCTGCACCAGCAGTGGGTGGCTGCAGCCTTGGGTAGCACAATGTTGGCTCACTGTGCTGCCAGTAGATAGGGGACTTGCCTGACAGCCAGCCACACTGCTTTTGTCATTACTGCAGAGCCAGGGCATCGTGTTCCTCCTTTCAGGCTTTGTTATTTATATCACTCTGTAAACAAAACTCCTGCCTTTTCCTTCTGATAAATATTGAAGAAGCCAGTGCAAACTAACATGAATGGGGGAGTGAGTGAGCATATTATACTGTTGATATATATTGGTATCCCCATGTCTCCTGTTATGCAAGGCAGAAATTGGTGGCTGGTTTTTGTTTTTATTTCTGGAAAGTGATCATTTTTAATCCACAGTCTTTCTCCCTTTGCATCCAGCTCCTCTATTACTTGCCAAATTTTCCTTTCAGATGTTCTAGGAACACCCTCACGGCTGCAGGAAAACTGCAGGGCTGCCAGCCATGCTGTACCTCATGCCCAGATGGGAACTCAAATCCCCCCACCCTGCTCAGCTGGGTGCTCCCTGGCTCTGCAAAGCAAAACAGTGTCTTTACTTCTCCCCCTGTCTTTGCATCTCTTTATACCAAATGTTTTCTCATTTAGGGAAATGTAACTGACACCATGATTCCATTTCCTTTGTCATGGGCCTCTAAATTGAACTTTCCCCTTTTCATTTAACTGTCCCATGCATGTAAATCTATAACATAGGATTTCTTGCACAAATAATCTTGTAGAGACACACCATCTCTTTCCTCTTGGTTATTTTTTTTTTTAAGGAAATGAGAAAACAAACTAAAGGAGATATTATGCAGCTTAATCTTTAGGAAAAGTATGTGTAGGAAGAAGAAAACAGAGCTTAGTCCTAAAAAAAAAAAAAAAAAAAGAGAAAATGTACACCCTTCTAGAAGTGCTGTGTATGTCTGTCATGTTGTGCTGTGGACAGAACAACAGGTCTTTTGGAAAAAAAAACAAACCAGCTATGTGGAGTTCTGTGTTGACTGGGCATTGCTAAGCCTGGATTAAATGTGGTAAACGGAGAAGGCTAGAAGATTTCTGTTTCATTCCTTACACTTAACTGCTGTCACTGCCAGTCGTGTTGGCGAAGCACTGCCACCAACAGTAAGGGGTATGCTGGTCACAGTATTTTCTTGGTTGCAAATCCCTTTTCTTTGCATTTTGGAATTGCCTATCATGACTCCATTGGCTGTTCATTGTTAACAACAGCAAAATTCAATGCACATATGGTTGCTGGAGTAAGCATAGTAGGTACTGAATACTCAGAGAAAGCAGATATTTTACAAAGTCACTCTTCTAAGTAAAAATGAACTTCTGGAGAAGAATTGATCCTCTCAGTTATCATTTGTGGGGATGAAAAAATCCATACTTTGTATTCAGCTCTGAAATGGCTTATGTATTCTGTGTGTGCGTGTGTGTGGTCTAGACTCCTGTTCAATGTAATCATAGCCTAGCCCTGATTTTCCTATTGTTTTACAATTAAGGCATGCTCGGAGCTTTCCAATCTTTTTGTCTTTCCTCAGCAATGTTTATAACTTACCACCTAAAAGATGGTAAGGGTTTTAGAGTCAGTTTTCATCTCTATCTCACTGCTAGGTGACCTGATGAAATACGGTCTTGCCATCACCTCATAAATCAGCTGTTTCATAGGGGAAAAAGGGACTGTGCAGTTAATTACTGTGAAAAACTTGAAATGATCTATGCCTGAAGCAGCTGGGAAGACTGCTAATATGTAGTAGAAAGTTTTGTGTAAGAGAAGAAGTGAAGGGTTACGTATGTCCTTCCTCCTCTTCCCAAACACTTGCAGATGATTGTCAATACAGAAATGACATCTTGGAGCTGTTGTGCATTCACATGGGGCCACTGACCACTGACAAGTCCTCTGAAGTGTGAAAGCCCTTCAGAAGCCCTAGGCAGGGGAGGAGCTCCCCTTTGGTTCCTGCGGTTACAGCTTTTTAAGGCAACAAGCCCCATCTGGCCCATGCCCCACGTGGGAGTGGTGGGGCAGGAGTCTGTGTCTGCCTGGCACGCCATCCCTGTGCCCAGCTCCATGTGCTGCCCCACTGTTTTACTTTGAACTTCGATCCCCCTTTCTCTTTATTTTCTCAGTGATTGAGTTAAGGGCGAGGATTTAAGCTAGTTGGTTTAAATTCAAGCCATATGAGACAGAAGTGATTTTCTTGGACAGGAAAAATAATCTTGGGGAGTTTATAGGACTTACAATTGCTCTGTATTTTCATGGAGTATGAGCACAATTTGTCTCTTTACTTCTCAATCTCAATGTCTTATTGGATCTTATTGGATTAGCTTGTTGTTCTTGGAATTTCCATGTACTGGCATGGGCTCAGCAAGCCTTTTTTCACATTTGGTTAGCCTGGAGATTGCAGCCTTTCTTTTACAATGTGAAATTGCTTGTACAGATGATCCCTGCTCATCATTTTCTCCTAATTGTAATCAATACAAGTCCATTTCTCTCTATCCAGCCCTCCTTGGACCCAGGCTGACCTAAGCTAAAATCTGGGACAAGCCAAACACAACTAGCAAGAGATAGATGCTATTAATGCTCCTGTAACTAGCTTACAAGCAGCAATTCCACAAAGAATTGGACATTGGTAAGTGAGGAATTTGCCAAAATCAAGAATGGTGTGGTAGTGCATGGTTTTGGGATTTTTATGAATAATTAGGGAGAAGGCTTTAAAGAACCTTTCCGCTTTCCAAGTATCATGGGGCAGAAGCATCTGATCATCTTCCTAGAAAACTCCATACCCTTATATTGCTTACCTTGAATGAAACATCAGTCCGATGCAGTGTGCCTGCAGCGCCGTCCTTCCCCCATGGTGCCTACACAGCAGAGTGCCTGTAATTCTTTACACAGAAGTCAGACCCTTCTAAAACCCAGACATTCATATTCCCATCAAAATCTGAACCATGGGGTTTTTCCATCAACAGTTTCAGGCTATCAGCTTCAGCTGTGAATGAAAAATTCATCAGGCAAAGGCTAAAGAAGTCACACCTGTCAGCCTGACACACTGTTTATCTCAAAGACTTTACTTCAGAAAGTATAAACAGTAGAATATTTATTTTCCTTCCTGCCATCTATGAGGCCATTCAGCAATTTAAAAACTCACGCACAGCTTTCATGGGCCAACCTTAATTGCACAGCAATGTGCCATAAAAACAAAGATTAGGCATTATTATCTAAGAACCAATTTTACATTTTTCTCCTCTGACTTGAACTGTTTAAAATATAGGGCACTATCTCATTTTGGCTGAACATAAATATCTTGGTTGTCAAACTGCCCTTACTCAACCAGCCAACTTTTCTTGGTGGTTGAAAATCATAGTGTTTAATTGTGTCAGCCAAGGTGAAAAATGTTATTGGTTCACCACCTGGCTGCACCATACAGTTAAAAAAAAAAAAAGTTAAGAAGCAGAATGTGGAATTCCAGGGACTGCAAATATATTTTACCCATTAAGAAATTAATATGATGCAAGAACAGAAGGAAGAAAATAAACAGATTGTGTACGCGTTTCTTTATCCAGGTGCATTCTTGCTTTCTCCTTACTAGTTGGCTTTGAATCTTCCAAATAGCATGTGTTTAAATAAGGTGTAGTAGAGGCTCAAGGCATCAGGAAGACACTTCTGACAGATCTCTACAAGCTTTCAATTAGTCTGTGACTTCACAGTCTTCAAATTGTTCAGTAGTCACTGTCACCCGCAAGAGCAGAAGTGACAAGCAAAAAGCATGATGGAGCAACATGAAATTCAGTTTTTCTGGGCTCAGTATTTACTGTAATTCTGGTGACATCATCTGTCTTACCACAGAGAGGAAAGCTGTTCAGTGCAGAAATTCATAGCAAACTCCTTGGGTGTAGAAAAAAATCACGTATTAAGTTTTAGCACCAGCTGAATGCTCTCCATGCTGGACAAAAGTTTTGGCAAGCAGTGTAAGCCATCTGCTCCTAGGAATAGGTTCCAAGGAGGTGGCTTATGGTTTATGGTTCATGGTATTTGAAATCCCTTTTGTGTAACTCTTCATCAATGAAGAGTGTAACATTAGCTCCCTGATAGGAACCTCCCTGAGAAAAAGCTTTGGGGACCAGACAAAGGGGAATACATTGTCCTATATCAACTATAATTTACAAAAAATCAATAACCTCTTGTGTCATGCACATATAATGCTGTGGTATTTTTATCAGGAGAAATGTTAATGACGATTTTTATAATAGCTGAACTACCTGATATCTCTCTCCTTTGTTCCACACAGATATAATCAGATGTGCAAGATCTAGAAAACTTAAGGTGAAAAGAGAGTATTAGATAGATCCATTAGGCTCTTTTTCTGCATACTGTAGGCTATGATGTTTTCACTCAGTGACTCACACTCTAAACCAAATACTTGCCTTGAACAAAAGCATTTACATGTTCAGCCAAAACCCCTCATTTATGTGGGAGGTAAATGGTGGGACAGAGTGAGCTAAGTACAACTTGCATTAACATGGATATAGCTGGATGAAGTGCATTCACATCTTCTTCACAGTCTCTTCTGTTAGGTTGGGAACACTGCTGGGTCCTTATGAAAGTTTCAAATGTGGACCAAGAATGCATTTATCAGGAGGCAAAGCAAGGAAGGAGAGCTGTGATATGCAGTCCTTTGGTCAAGAAAGGAGATGTAAGAGGCAAGCATTGATTCCTGGTCCCCATCAAAAGTTAGCAGTGAGGCTCAGCTGTGGATCTGGGAAGAAGGTGAGACACCAGGCATAAGAGAAATGCTTGCAGCATGGCTGCTTGGATGCACATAGCTTGCTGTTCCAAGCTAAATAGGCTCTACAGACACTATTTTTCTTCGAGCCAGTGGAGAAACAGGATGTGGATACTATGAATTGCAATGAGGGTGGCAATCTCTTTCTCCTGACCTTTATTTTTCTTTAGGATCCACTCAGACACATTCCCTGTGGTGGTGTTCTGAGAGTCCTGGCCATACTTTGTGTATCCAGGGTTCTAGTGAGCACCAGTCTGTGCCCTTGTGCTCACAGCTGCCCTCTCCTACAAGGACCTTGTCTGTGGGAGGGGGCTGCCGTGGTGGTTCAGCAAACCAGAAGGGCTTGAGTGCACCAGGAGATAGCCTAGTGATGTGCAGGGGCAGAGTTATTGTCCCAACTCTTTTCTTTTGGAAAAAGAAAGATGTTTTAATTTATATTCCCCTGTCCTCTCATTTGTAAATTCTTCTTCACTTCTTGCCTGTGTCTTATGCTGTGTACCAGCCCAGTGGAACAGAAATCTTGTTTTCCAGTCCTAAGGCAAGTTTTGCTGTGAAATAAAAGGACATGGCCCAGCTTTAATTTTAGCATACTGTGCTAGTAACAATTCACTGAGCATTCTGCTTGGTCAAAGGGCATTTCCTCCCCTCCCTCTTTTCCTTCTTCTCTGCCTCCCTCCCTCCCTCACTGCATCCTCACTAGTCTCTTCTGAAATTAATAAACATAGGGTGTTTGTTGACTGGGTGGAGAAATTGCATTCAGATCACATAATGTCTGAGACCCGGCAAGTGAATCTGTTCTGGTCTTTGCTAAATGAAGCAGGGTGCCCTCCAGTCTAGCAGCAAATATCTTAGGGGGAAAAAAAAGGCAAAAAAAAAAATCCACTTTTTGTTGCTATCTATTAGAGAATCAGGTCAGTATGATTTGCAGCCCCTTGACCCTTCTCATTTATTTATTTATTTCAGATAAGAGATTGTGGTCCTCATCATGGTGGAAAAATAAAGTCTGTGGTTGGAACCACATTACATAGTACTCACCAAAAACTGGCACTTCTACAGGTCATTAAAATGTGATAAATATGTCTGGGCCAGGGATTTTCTAGGGTCTTTTGGGTATGCACACATCACCCAGTTCTCTTCTCAAAAAGAGATTAATGTATCTGAACACAGATGGGCTCCCAGGCCAAAAGATAGAAGCTGTAACAGCTCCAAATATGCATCTCTCTCAAGCAATATGACAACTTGTAACCTTCTGCTTCTCCTGTTAAGAGATCTCGAGCTGTTTGATGTGTCTGGGATCTCTCCCCAGGCCTTGTCCCCTACATTTGTTGCAGAGGCAGTTCTGTGCTGCTGTGCCAGATCCAATTTCTCTAGGACTTGTCTGTCAGAGCGCCATCCTTGGTAGGCCTGACAGGTTATGTCTAAGTGGATGCCTTGTTTGCTTCTTCTACCAAATTACACCGTTTCCCTTAGGCTGCTCTCAAAGACTTCAGCAGCACATGCCTTCCTGTTTTTTATTTGTATGTGTGTGTGTGTGGCTCTTCTAAACACTGAGAGGAATTTCCTTTCCTGAGTCTAGACATCAGCCACTCACTATTTCTGTAGCTTGCTAACAGTCTGTCTGCTGCCCTGGGCCCTTTGATTTTTCCCATGAGAGCAGCAAATTCGCACTGGGCTGATAGAGAGGGCCTTGTATGATACTCTGGGCATGCAGCCTGTTTTTCACTGGTGGTGTTTTAACTGCTCTAACGATCCCTGCAGAGCAAACCCGGCACCTAGTGGGAGTTGTTTCTCTGCATCCTGCTGCAGGGTCTGTCCTTGCTACCCTGGTGTTGCCAGAGCACTTCTGCCCCAGGGAGAAGGAGAGATGGTGTGATCCCAGCCCAAACTGGTGTGACCGTGAAAAGCTTGGCCAGATCCACAGCCTCGAGAGCTGCACTGGCCAGGCAGACATCTGGGAGCAGGAAAGCCAAGGTGAAGCTCTTCCCAAGCTGACATAGATGTCCCTTTCCCACTCAGTGGCACCCTGGGGCTTCCTGCACTGATTTCAGGTTGGCTGCAGCAACTCTGAGGCTCTGCTTAGTGTAGAGTGCTCCCAAATAAAGCTCTTGGGATGCTTCCTGGGTTTTCAAACTCACAGGGCGTGGGCTGCTTCAGATGAATCTCACAGATTTCAGTGGTCTTTCAGAGTGAATTAAGCCTGCCAGTACTTTCCTGGGACTTGCTGAGAGCAACAGATGGAGCCTGGGTACACTAAATAGTTGTTTTTTGCAGCTTTTCTCAGTGGCTCCTGTTTTATGAATTTCCCAGGAAAAGAAATCTTTCTAGGCAAGTGATTGCCAGAGGGATAAAAAAAGCTCGTAAGATTTGTCTCAGTGTGCATCAAGGGTGAGCAACCAGTGACTGACTGCACAGCAGAGATCGTAAAGTGAAGCAGAAAAGATTGGTAAGGTGACTGAGAATGAATTCCCACAACAGAGATGATTTATCTCCCTCCTGTCTTTCTAGCCTGTGACCGTCCATCTGCATGAGTGTCTGTCTGCCTGCATGTCATTCCTCCTTCCCTCAGAAACTTTTGAAGTGGTTGACTTGTTTCAGCCAAAGTAGCTGAAGGATGAAGACCTCAGCATTGCTAAGGTCCTGGGATTTTCTGGAAAGTAGGCATCTGGCTTGGAGCAAGACTCCGCCAGTGCTCCTCAGCTGGAGGAGAGAGTGCAGGACTAGCTGAATCCCTACGACATTTTGTGGGATAACCGTGTGTCCACAGGCAGGCAGGATGCCAGAAAAACAGACTTTTCACAGACATGCTTATTTGTGCATTCCCAGAAGCCTGCAACAAATACAGGTTATGCAACACTGCAGGATGAATGAGAAGTAAATGTCTAGATGTAAATACAGTCACTGCTGAAAGTGCTATAGCTTTGGCACAGACATCCCTGTGCCTCCCCTGTGAAACATGACTGCGAAGGTCACATCCCAATGACTGTGGAGCCAGTCAGTATGGACTTTTTGAGAAGTCTGCCTTTGGACTCCATTTTGCATCTGGAGCCTCTCAAAGGACACAAGGAAGTTGACAGAAATAAGAATTCATTCCTGTAAGCTTTCTTTCGTAACAGAGAAAATACAAAATTTCCAGGTGACGTGGCATTTCCTGGGGAAATAAATAGCCAAAGGCATACTCAGAGTGACATAAACAGTGCTGTCCAGGAAGGCCAGTGGTGCAAAAACATGCTTTTTAAGAGGAGGAATGAGAGATTAGGCGGATGAGGAATAAACAGTGCAGATCCGGTGAGGAAGTAGTGTGTCCTGGGTAGTGGGGACAAAGTGCCATTGGGCGGGTAAGTGAGCAACAGTGGCCCAAGTTGGCAGGGAGGCTGGGGCAGGGATACAAGGCTGGGCTGTGTCCAAGAGCTGCTCAGGAGCAAATATGTCCCACCCTACCTGGTTCTGCTGCCTCTCACACTGGTCCCTGCCCTCAGACCAAATGCTGAGAACGTGTAGAGATGTCAGAGAGGAATTATCAGAGAGAATTTGGTGTTAAATCCACTTCTGTCAGCTGAAGATGTGAGAAGCTCCAGGTGGTGTCTTTATCTGAGTAGGAGACAGAGAGGCCCCCTGGGTCTCAGCCTGAAATCTTTGCATGGGGTGGAGGACAGGATACCAAACAGACCTCATTGTGTCTTGAGCACAGCAGGATGTAAGACTTGAAAACGAAAAATCAGAAAAATCCAAACTGGAAATGACCTAACCATGAAGGCAACATATGTCTGGAATGGATAACCAAAGATGTGGTAAATTCTCCAGCACTTGAAGTCAAAATCAGAATACCTTGGAATTCCCACAAGGTATAAGGCTTGATTCAGAGATCAGAAAGTGAAGTGCTGTGGTGCATGTTTTGCAAGAGGCCAGACCAGATGATCAGTCTGGTTTGCTCTGGCCTTCAGAAATATGAACCATTGTTGTAGCAAGGATCTAGGAGAATTACCATGAGACAAGAGATAGAATAATTAAATAACCACAGTATTTGCGAGGGCTCACATCAAAGAGTGGACCATTTTTTTTAACAAGCAGCAGAGATTGGAGGAAGATCTTGGGCAGTAAGAAGGTTGCTTTGTTTTCCTATTTGGAAACTTGCCCACTGAATGACTTCGACCCCAGAGATAAAGTTGGTCTTCATACTAGAAGTTCATGAGCTCATTCATGGACAACATTTATTGGAAGATTACTCGAGTTTCAATGTGGGCTTATCCTAAAGTATTGCTGGCTTCCAAAATGCATTCATCAGTCTTCAGGGTGCAGTAAGGCATGGTCTTGCACAGAACAGATTTACACAAATGGTTTATTAACAAAATCAGGATTAGGGCCAAACAGATGTCAGTATGACTGATTAGCTCAAAATAAACACTGTTGTGAGATAAGAAATAGCTGTGTTTTTGCTTCATCTTCTTGTGGTTGCATACTCAATAGATGATGGGAAATGACATGTTAGGTATGAGGTAAAATGACTCATCCACTGCTGCAACTCACAGAAGGCAGAGCAGAAGAATTCAGGAATTTTCAGTCCATGGGTATAAAATAAGCAATGGCCCTGATCCAGGAAACTCTGCCATGGAGACAGATCCCCCCAAGGGGCGCAGACTCGCTTTCCTAGGATTGTGCAGGTGTAGGTTTTTATTTTGGCAGCTGAAACTCCCTAAGCACTGAAATTACTATAATTTTCATTATGCCACATGCATTAAAGTTCTAATAGGCAGAAGTATTAGAAAAGAAGTAACAGTTGTTTTCTCATAAGACTTTAAATATTAATTGATTTGGCCAAATGAAGAATACAAAACCTTTTAATGGTTTCTCAGTGAGACGAGAGATCTGTATTACCTTGCTTGGTCCATGTCATCAGCATGTGAAATAGTCTGATGTACAGACTAAATCTAGAGGTCAGAGAATTATATTAAATATGAATTGGCCACGTTCATCGGTGTACATTGAAAACCGTAGATCAAGTTCATTTGCTACATTGCTTTACAGAGAAAGTGCAAGTCAGACTAAAGGCAAGGAGATGAAAATGACAAGAAGAATTATTTTTTGGCACTCCCTTTTGTACAAAACATAATTGCTTGCTCAAGCATGGTAGAAATTCCCTATTTTTTTAAGGTTCTAAATGAAAAACTGGGATTTGCATTGCAAGGTTCTCTGCTTTGATAACTGTATAGATCTATGAAACCAATTTCTAGTCAGTCAAACAATTGCATTCATGTTACCATTTTCTATGCAAAGCATTTGGATTTTTGAGTTTAATTTTCACTGCTAATTTTTCACTTCAGTAATTTAAGAAATTAACTATCCAAACCACTGCTAAACAAAATATTGTAGTTAACCTAAGCAAAGTCATTCCCTTCCTCAACTTCCAACCAGATAAGGAGAAGGAGGAACTGTTTCAGATCATTTTGAAGTTAAACTATTCTTGATTAATATTTCTTACAATTTCTGTGGTCAGTAGGCAAAGACACCAACACAGCAAAAGCCCTACATGGGGGTTTTCTTGAAAACATTATGTTGTTTGGTGTGGATTGCACTCTGCATGATTTAGTTAGCCTTTCAAAACCCTGTCTGGATCACTTTGTGTCTTATTGATTTCCAGGCTGAAGATGACTCTATTCATTTGCAGTACAAGAGCATTATGAGAATAAAATTCTCAAAAGGAAAAGATTTTCCATTTTGATTGCATCCCTCATCTAACTCTTGTGTCTAGTTGTGCCATTCCTCATGTTATCCAGGCAAAGACATGTGCAGTCGTAATCTTCCTCTTGTCCTATCTTAATCTGTGCTCTGCCTCAGATACTAACTGATCTCCAAAATCAAGGGAAAAGTTTTGTGTATTTTTTGCTCCTCTCTGTCCTGTTCTCTGTCCTTTTACCACTGTACAGCGTCTGCTTTCCCTCTCTGCTTTTACTCAATAGCAAGTGTTAAGATAAAAATTCATTAATTAGCATACTCCCACTGCTTGTTCTCCCTGGGACCTCTAAATACTTTCTTATCATGTGGATGTTACTGAGAAGCATTAAAATCTAATCTGGGTTCCCAGAAATGCATGGGGTTATTTTTGCATATTTACATTGCTTTTTAAAAAAGTCTTTCCTAAGAGTTTGATCTTTGAATTGGGGAAGATCTGCTTTCTTAGCAAGAATAGAAGCAGTCTTGAGGGGATGGGAAGAGAGGATTTAGTATGATTAGGTTGTTATTATCTCATCCCCTCCTTAGATATCAAGTGCTTTATTTAAGAGATTTGTTGCTCTAAAGTCTTATTGAGTCGAGTGGAATTGAGAACAGCACACTCAACAGATAGTTCAGTTCTTACCTTGACCCAACTCCATAATTTTAAAAAGTAGCTTGTAATACACTTCCTTAGATGGGTCTCCAGCTGATGGAAATGGTCGGTACCTCAAGGTGAGTGGAATTGTATCAGCTTGTTGCAGCTCAGGCCCTGTCCTTCTGAACTTTGCTGTGGATAAGACTGGTGCTCCTCATTTTTACTCTCCTCAGGTAGAACATTTTTGCTGCACTGATCCAGTTTTCCCTATAATGTATGGTATTGCACACTATGATATTCCAAATTTCCAAGTATCCCCGAACCTGACAAAAGTCTACAGTGACTGCTGTCCTTCATGTGCTGTGATCAGATTTCATACACCTGCTGGAAAGGGCTGAGGTAAACAGCAGCTCATGGGCAGCAGGGTCTTTTTTTAGCCCATGAAGGTGGAGGGTTCTTAGGGTGCAGTGAGGGCTATGACTCAGTCTCCTTCACAGGGTGCTGTCAGAGAGGAGATAAAAGTCCCTACGTGCAGAGCAGAAAAAAATTGAAATGCCTCTGAAAAGAATTGGTCATAAATTTGCAACCAGCAGTGGTAATGGTTTTTGGTCAGGGATTGTCCTGATAGTTTTGTGTGTGAAGGCCAATTTTCCATTCAAGGCACTGTATATTCAGTTATTTAATCAAGCTAAATTATTCCTTCTCTCCTCACCCACAGTTAGATCATGGCATGAAATTAAGCACAGCCTTTCATTCCACTTCTTCTTGCCTCTCTGTTTGACCTAGACTTTGGGGAGCCAATAAGTTGTCTGAGATATTGATTTAATAAGGGTAGGAGAATTAAAAAGGACAAAGAGACACCTGACTAATTGGCATTTCCAAGAGTTTTTCGTAATCAGCCAATGGGGATTTTATAAGGTATGAAGTATTTACTTTCACATAAATTTCTTCCACATTCTTTCTCTTATGTTTGCTCAGTAAACCTTCTGGAATAAAGTTCACATCTTCTTCTTTGTAAGCTTTATACTTGGGAGGTAATTGAGTTGGCTCTCTGTTATGAGAGCATGTACTCATTTAATTGCACATATGTGTCTGTGAACACACTATCCCTGCTTCTCTCCTAAATTTGATTTGGAATGAATCCCACAAAAGGCTGTTTTCCAGCGTTAATGGATAGAAGGTCTTTACCAAGGGGAAAAGTATTCAAACACTAAATTCAATAAAGTTTAAAAGTTGTTTCTTTGCAGGAACTCTCATTGAAAACACACATTTCTGAAAGTAATTCCTTTCTCCCCACTGCAATTTAATAGCAAGTATCTTCTACCGATTTTGTGATTTGTAACCAATCAGTTTTTGCTTTGGAAATATGGCATAGTAACATGACAATTGCATGGCATGACAGTAACACATTTACATTGTTGTCAGAGTTACTTGTTACATCCTGCCCTGACCTGCTGAGCAGTAATGCAAAACTTTGGGAAGATAAAATCCTTACAGGAGATGAAAATAAACACTGTGGTAATCTTTATCCCATTTCTGGACTTAAGGTGCTGACCTTAATGTAGTGATGCAAGCAAGTATTCATCTTCAACATGCTGCTCTCAGGAATAGCAGAGCAAAATGCAAGGAGGGAGGTGATCTGAAGGCCTGGAGATCTGTCCCTCAGGCTGAGAAATCACATTAGTCAAGCCATGTTAAGCAGTACAGATAAGGTAAACTATACTTTGCAATGCAGCGTGTCAGTTTGATAGATGACTGTCCTGTGGGCTTTTTATCATTTGCCATTAATTTGTATTTTATTGTATGCCAAGACTTAGCAACTTATTGTTATGAGCTGACAACCTGATCTTTTTATTCAATTTCTACTTAGCATTTGTTTCACACTAGGTCAGATAAAATTGCCAAAAACTGAGTTCTGCTTGAAAGAGAACATCAAGATTAGGGTCAGCTGATTTCTTGGCCATCCCCTGGCTTTTAAAAAATGCATTGTTCCCTTTTCTGTCTCTTCTGGAGAATTTAGAAACATTTAGGTCTTGAGGCTTTGGTCTATCCCTAGAGCAAAACTATATAACTTTTCAGACACCAGTATTTTCCAAGCAAAACGCTTACTCCAGGTTCGTAGGGTGTTTTTAACAGAATACTTGATGTTCAGCTGGGTGGTTAGGAACAAGCAGGAGATATGAAAACTGTACTAAGCTGAGTGTTGTAACCATGGTTTCATAGGGCATAGCAAGGAATTAGAGTCTGGTTCCATGGAGCAGAGACATTTATAACATGATCTCAGCAAAATTATGCTTCTGATTTCAAAATTTATTCAAGTGGTAGTATGAATTTCCAGACTTCACTTGGGCATTGGTTCATTCTTTATCCTGATGCAAATACTCAAACACTGGTAGACAGGTGTTGTACAACCAACCATTTGTGGTGTCATTAGATCAAGGACTAGTCTCTTCAAGAGCAGCATATTTGCCTGTCTTCTATGTCTCAGGTCACCAATAAACTGGATGCTAGTTGGAATTAATTGATTAAAGAATTGGAAAGTGGTATTTTCTGAAGAAGATGAGGAGCATCTTTTGTTGTAGTCTATTCCGACCGAAGCTGTGGTTATAACTATGGGTTAGGCCAGAAGAAGAAAAATCTTTATTCAGGTCTCTTTCAAGGTGTTGGGATTTATGGCCAAGTTCAGAGCTAGACTAGATTCATGCCTCCTTTGAATCCTGGCTTAAATCTGAATTCTGTATCCATGGTCATAAAATGGCTACTGCTGAGGTATGAGTAAGAAAGCAACGGCACAGATTTCTTTTTTTAAGGTTTATCCAGGTGGACTCTGTCTAAATTTTGCTTGACAACTTTCAACTTTGACAGAGAATTGGAATTCCTGCAGTATTTTAGCACCTGCAAAGTGCCTACTGTATATGGAAGTGTTTTAATATTTTTTTTTGCTAAGAAATAAACTGAAACCTGATGTTTTTCGTCAAAGACAATACCTGGAAATGTTCAGGTGCTCTGGACTGTATCACAAAACAGATTTGGGGTTTTTTCTTAATTATTTTCTATGAGCCCATTTTTGTTCACAATTATCACAAATTATCACAATTTGCTGATAAATTTTTGATATGCGTAACAAAAAGCAATATTGGCCAACTGACCTACATGGACCTTGCACGATGTCGGCCTTGTACCAGAAGGCAACCACTGTCTTACCTAGACAGACAAGAAAATATAACTGTGATTTTTCTCTCTGTCTGAGCAGCCCTGGGATGGCACAGCCTCGGGAGAACAGCAGATGCAATAGAGCCCTCCAGAACTCATCTCAAAGCTACAGGGACTGGGTCTTCTCTTTCTCCTGGACTCATTTTCATAAGCTTGACCAAGCTGTTAATATACATCTTGTGTCAAGTGGCCACAGTTCTGTTTCATCAGAGGAGATGAACAAGAACATCCAAAGAACAAGGTTTGTTCTTCCTATCTACAGCAACTGCAGAAGCATAGCAAGGGCTAAGACAATCCCAACCAACACTGTCAGCTTAATTACAGAGAATATCAGAGCTTCAATTCCTACAACCCAATAGTTTTCATCCAGAGAGTTTTAAAGCTGAGCCAGATGCTTAGCGAGGGCAAATCCACATTACATCACTGATTTGACAGGTTGATGCCAATTTACACCAGTAAAGAATCTAGATCTTGTTCAGTGCTATCAGTACCAATGTGGAGATACAGTCAGGAATGACAATGCAGAACCACAGAGCATAACAGAGGGTCTGCTTATCTGCTAGTCAGTGCACACCTTGTAATTTATGCAGTGCAAAGCCCAGTAACAGAGCTGGGGAGCCAAGTACTTCCTGATAACCTCACCTCCTGGAATTGTACAGTGCATCGGCTAATAAATCTTAGTGATGGCACAAAGCTAAGCGGGAAAAAAATTAAATCTGCCACTCAGGCAGCTGAAGAGCCATCTCAGCTGTGCTGATTCACCCAGAATGATGCACTCCAAGGGGTTTTCACCGCCTAAACAGATGTTCCCCTAGCACAGGATGCTTTCCATTTTTATATTGTTCATGCTGGATTTGTGTGTTGCAGATCAGATCTTCAGCTGCTGTAACCAGACCTGTCTAGTCAAAGGCTGTCAGGACAAGACTGATGCTCTCAGGCCCTGTCTCCCACTTCCGTCTGCGGCGCAGTCTCCCCTCCTGCTGCAGGCTGCGCCAGCTGTGTGGTGCGGCCGTCCTGGGCTGGAGGGAAGCCACGGTGATGTGCTGCATGTGACACTGCATCTCCAGACAGGCTTTGCTGGAAGGCGTGTTTCCCAGGCATCAGGAACATTTCTGCAGCTGCTGGTCCCCATCCCTGGTGAGGGTGGGTTAGCATGGGTGAATCCAAGTGGCCCCTGTGCTCTGCAAGTCAGTGTAGCACTGGGGGGCAGGATGGCAAGAAATACCACCTTTGCAATACATCCATACAGATATATGCTAATTTTATTACTTTGGCTCTGCAACATCCAAGTTGATCATGCCCAGACAGTCTTTCACCCTGCTTAGCTCTGCAAGGAAGACATAGCCTGTTTGGTTTTTTTCTTGAGCAAGTGGGTGTGTCATGCTGAAACAGAAGAGAATGATAAAGGTGGGCAATAAAAATATACTGGCCCAGTAGTATTGCTATGGCTTGTTGAATTTATCACACATAATCTTCAATTTTCACTTTGTTCCATCTTATAAGAATGATTTTATATTTCAGAATTTTACAGAACAGTCTGATATTTGCCCTCCGCAGATGCTATACTGGGTCATTACTGAGAGATGAAAGGAGCAGAAGAGGGTCACAATTTAATTATTAAGGCAAGTACAAGACTGTACAATACCAAGAATGCTGAAGTGCCAATCCCTCTGTGAGACCACTGTGCAATACAATAAATAAAATTATTTTTTACACAATAGCAATTCCAGATTTCTGTCCGTTTAAGAGCAATGCCCTTTAAGTTAACTGTATAGCAGTCTCTTCTTGCCTTGGACTGTGCTGCTTCTTGGATGTTAGGGAGCTCTAGTCTGCTAGATTAGAGCTAGTTAGGTCCACCTTATCCCTATGCAGAGCAAGTGGACCAATACAACCTAGTGTAAGTAGAAAGTGCCAGGCACAAATTCTGAACGAAATGTGAAAGTGCTGTTCTTAAACTTATCAAAACATACTGGAAATTTTTTATATGTGTGAATCCAAATGAAAATCTGTGTGCTTAATCTTGGAAGTGAGCTGAAAGGCAAGCAGAAGACTTACCTGAGTTCCAGTGTCATGAGAGGGATATACTATCTATATCATATATAACAAAGGCAGAAGTCTACATAGAAGTGACACTTTTAATAGTGTTTAGTAGTGGCTACCATACAGTGGGAGATCCTGGGATTTTCCCTTGCCTAGACATGGGTGCTAGGAGGGCTTAAGAGAGGAATAAGTGGTACTGTTGTCTATTAGAGCACCGTGATCACTGGCAGATGCTGACTCAGCTGGCTGCCACTGTAGCACTAAATGAAAGCTATTAGTGTCCTGTACAAAGGATTGATGTGCTGGCATGGCATCTGTTGTGAGGCCAAGGCTTTTACTAATGAGATCAAGGCATTATGTTACTATAAGACAAGGATTATACCACTGACACCTTTGCTTCTGCTTTGACTATTAGCCCATAGGGAGGGGAATCATGGGGTAATCTTCACTGGACCATCTCTTTTCCCTCCTACTGCATTAGATACCTTTTTGGTTTCAATGAACCCCAAAAAATCAAAGGAAGACTTGACCGCAACTGCAAGGGCACATCTGCTCTATATTGGAAGCCAAGAAAAGCCATTAATCATTCGAGATTTGCTGAAGTGTTAGTCAACTGAACATTATTGAACCAGAACAGAATTCCTAGAGAAACACAAGCCCAGGTATGCTTTCTTTTGTTGCTTTTTTAAAATGGAAGTTATTTTGCACCAACATCCATTTCCAGTAAGTTCTTGCTGCTCAACCTTTTAGTGAGTAGCCATTCTCCTACAGGAAATGGAACCTACTCCTACTGTGCAGTCACAGAAGGGTAACATTTGATTGTACCTGCAAGACTGGTGAAATGAACAGTGAATAACAGTATCTTTGAATTTCCTTGAATCTCATCTGAGCTATCGATGTGACTGTTTGCCACATAAAATGTTCAGAGGGATATTGGTCTTTACAAAAATCAGCTTTTTCCTGTGCTAGTTCTTATAGGTTCCTCCTGGTTTAAAGAAAAACAGAAAACTTCTTTACTAGTTGAGGAGAAAATCAAAATCAGTAGAGTCTACTCAAGCGAATATTCTGGAGACCCGAAGTCTCCATGTTATTACAAGAAGATAAGCAATGTCTTTCTACGGTGTGCAGCAGGACTCCTATTTAACTTACAATAAGAGAGCTAAAGCACCTTAGAAGTCATTTTTAGCAGTGGATATTTAGCAAGGTTCTTCTTACATAATTATAGACCCAAACTGTCCAATACTGACAGATGCTGACACTTAGAAAATTATGTGGTAAAGCCAGTGACCATCTTCCATTAGAGGTAAAATGAGGCAATTATAGCCATACATTCAGAGAATTTTAAACACAGGATAGGTTACAGTTGTCCTCTAATCTGACCTCCTGTATGACACATCCACAAATTTCATTGCAGCACCTCTTGAATTTTCCTGTCCATAATAACAGACAGCTTTTAGCCTTTCCTTAGAGACTGTGAGATTCAATTCGTCATATTCAATCCCTATGCCATTCACAGTTTAAAGAAAATATATGCCACAAACTTGAAGTTTGTCCAGTTTTGGCTTCTACCTAGTGGATTTCATTATGCCTTTTACACTAGATATGACACAGTTAAAAATTTCTTTCTCATAGTTGTAATAGTTACTCTACCATCTGGGTGTCTGTGAGCTGTGATCATATTACTTCTTAAACTTCTCTGGGATAAATCAGATTAAACTTCTTTAGTCTCAGTCTGATTTCCAGACCACAGGTCATTCTTGTAGCTCTTTTCTGAATCCTTTCCAATTTTTGAATGCGTTCTGAAAGTTTGGATGCCAGAACTGCATGTGGTATTTCAGCAATATTCTCACTAGAGCTATAAACTGACTCTTTAAAATTCCCCTGCTTATTTATCTAAGGATCAGAATTGCTCTGGAGGGTCATGCTCAGCTGATTCTCTAGTGTGACCATGAAGTTTATGCAAAGTTAATTATATCTGAATTGCTGGTTCATAGCCTAAAGTGTGACATAAAGCTTCTGTTGCAAGATGTATGACTTGCATTTGGTTCTGAAAATGCAAGTAATAGAAATGACAAGGAATTAATCCTTATAACAAACTTGTTCCCCTGTCACTTTTATTATCCTGTAATCCCTTTGGTGTTGTCTCCAACTTCAAGCACAGTGGGTTTTGTCTACATTGTTGGTATAGATGCCACTGACAGGAGTAGCTGGCACAAAGAATAGAGCCCCCTCTAAAATCCAGATGGAACACCTCGCTGAATGACAGTGATTCTGCTTAAATTACTTCTAGAAATACACTCATTAGACAGCTTTCAAACCATTTAGCACTAATGGATTGTTGTGTGGGAGCGAGCTAAACACCTTATAAGATCTAAATATTTTTCCTTTTTACATCTACTTCTGTCAGCCAAGCTGGCAATATTCACCAAGACTGTAATCAAGTCCTGCAGGTTTAAAATGTTGTTATTAATGGCTGCTGTATAACATCTTTGCTAATAGCCAGAGGAACAGTAACTATCAAGTTAGGTTCTGAATGTATAATTCTGCTTCCTTCTGAATCTGAAACAGAAACATTTGTCAAGTACTTCACCATTTCCCACATTATGATTGATAATTTTGCTGTTCTTTAATAGTATTGGATCCATCCCATACAATCCAAGACCAGTTTTTCCACCTGGAAGTGATGCTTCTCTGGAACTTGTTGAGAGAATGTATGTTTCAGCTATAATATCAGCAGAAAAACCTTCCTAGTTTGGTAGGGGAATTGCGGGAAAATGAGTCCTATGCTGGAGATGCCTGATGTCAGCTTCTCAGCTTCCTCAAATTCTGGTGGGAGACTGTCTGTGTGGGGGCCTACATGATGGGCTGAGGAGTACAGACATGCTTGTACGTCGGTTCACATGATTATTCTAGCACACTGGCTGGATATGTGCCTTCCAACGGGTTTCCTTTCAGAGCAAAGGCCCCAGAAGAGGCAGCTCCCCCAGAACTGGCTGAGTGCTTCAGCCTTCCTCCCACGCCTGCTTCACGTGTGAGAGCTGATTGATCTGCCAGTGGTTAGGAGGTTTCCCTGGGAAGTGCATCCCCAAGTTCAAGTCCATGCGCTGATTTGGAGTGATTCCCTGACCGCCAAGCTACACTGGCTGTTTCTCTTTCTTCCAGTGAATACTTAATTGGAATCAGCTTCAAATCAGACTGAGCAAGAACTTGAATCTACAGCTCCCTTTTATCTCCCGGGAACTTCCAAACCACTGGACTGCATACTCTCATTCTCTGTAGCTCAGTTCATATGTAATTATTTACATGAAGTGGAGAGGTTCCAAGGAGAGGGGGGCAGAAGGTGAGAGAGTTAACTAAAGGATTGTGTGGGGCAGGGAGAAAACCTGGCCATCCCTGGCCTTCTAGTGGGGGAGTCCAAGTTGCTGTTCCTCTCCTGTCTGGCAGTGCTTGGGAGCTGGGAGCCAGGCTTTCCTCTCCAGAGGGGAATCACTTAGGAACTTGCCTATTTGTTGCTTGGCCTCCCATTCTCTTTCCTTTCTGGGCCTTACATGTGAAGGTTTTGGAAATACAGTGGTTTTGTTCTGATGCATAATGAAAACAGATTTGAAAAACTTAAATTAGAAAACCTCTTTTTTTATTCCTTCTGAATTGTGAAACAAAATTCTTGTTTTGTGGCCAGCCCTGAGTATCAAATCTGAGAGGCAGAACTTGCAGCAGAAAGATTGATGAAGTCAAACCTGACTAAACCTGATTGTGCATTCCTTTCCTGTTCATCAGCAGGCTCCTCAGTGTAACAGATGAAGACTTTTTGGACTAGTTGCTCCTGCTTAGGTTGAGGTATATTCTTTCATTCATCCCCTTTAGGCACGCTGTGGAAGCATGGCTTCTATTACTTCAGCCCAGTCCATTTCCCCACCTCCATCTTCCCTGCCTCATGCCAGGTCTCCTGTCGATGGATAGACCAGAATATGTCACAGAGGGTTATTTCATGTAACACAAATCAAACATGGCCCTTCTGTATCTCTGTTGCAGAGATACACTTTCTATTCTGAAGTGCTAGCTTTTAAGAATCTCTCTGTAGATTCATTTAGGGAAAAATGCTGCAGGAAGAGACACAAAATGTGGAAGAGAAACAGTTTGAGAGGACCATAGTCTTCCCATTGATGGGTGTTCAGAGCACATGTGCCAGACCAGACTTGTAGTGCATATTCACAGCTTTGATCCACTGATCTACATCAGGTCAGCCCAAAGGTGAGGCATCAACCTCACAGCCACTGACTATGATGCTGAGTAAGCACCAGTGTTACAGCACTTTTTACACCACAGTTGCAGCTCTTAATGTAATGAAATGGGATTGGCACAATAAAGAATGAGAGCATATTGCCAGATACTTGAAACAGTGTATTTGTGGGTCTCTCAAAGCAACCCAAACCATCCTATTTTGCTGACTTTTGGGACTTTTCTTTGAAGGGTACAACTTCCATGTTTCACACTGCAACCATTAGGGCTGCAAGCCTATTCCTGTCCCTCTGTATTTTGAAGAATAACACCTAAGGTGTTCAAAGGTATTCAAAGTGCTGACAGCACTGCTCTACCTTGACTACAGCAGAGATTGAAAGTGCTGTGCTGGAAAATTTATTGTACATAGTTGCCCACCAGCAAATATCTGCAATAGGGAATGCGTGAGTTCTTTCACTTTGATTTTGCCTTTCTTTCCCCACTTTATTCCTTCCCCGAGGTCTCCATACTGTTCACAAATGTGTTCTTCTTGCTTATCCCTGTTCTATTAAATTGACTTGTACTAGTCTCTTTATACTGAATAGTCAGTACCAAGCATACCTTTTGAACATTTCTTTTTAAATGTGTCAAGAAGATATTTTTCTCACAGAAATATTTTTTCTTTAATTTGGTTGGTAAGGGATACAGAAATAAAATTGCTGAGCCAAACTTGGCAAGATGAATTGAGTGGACCTTTCTGAGTCTTCTGTGAAGAAGTTGCATTCCAAAGGAAAAGGTGCAAGATCAGTCTTCTTAACTGCAGAGCCACTTTTACGCACTGGAAAAACTAGGTGGAGCTTTCAGTTTGCACTAGATAAAGATTGCTACAGTGAACTCCCCATAACTCAGGGACATAGAGTAGGGAGTTCACCACAGATGGCCTAGACAGTTAATACTGAGGGATTATTTTTCCTTCACAGTTATTACAGTAATGCCATAAATCTGGCATTGCTTTTGAATAAATGCTGGTTTCATGCTCTGGACATAGTAAGTGGTGTACATGATCCTTGGTGACAGGGGTGATGTTACTGTGAAATCCGTCTTGTCTGGTTCTATCTTGCATCCCTAAATGTTCAGGACTGGCAGCAGGCATTGCCTGGAAACACGGTTATTTTAGCAGCAACCTAGAAGAGCTGCCTTGTGAAAGCTGCCCTTATTCTAAATGTCTCCATGCACCTTCAGTATAATGAGTTATGCTGCATCCACTGCAGAATGACTGGAAATCAACTCAAACAGAACAACTCAAACCTTGAGATTGATGATTTGGTTTCAGGCATTGTTTTGTTACAGAGAAAGAAGCAAATGAGAATTTCGGTTTTGTGCTGAAGGCATCCCCACAGCCCAGTTAGTAGAAACCTTCAATGCATAAATCAAAACTTAGCTCAAGCCTCAGGTTAGCTTTGCTATTGATCTTTAATGCTTATAAATGCTTTTTGCAGCTTGAATTACGTCAGCCTCAAAGTTCATGAAACTGTGAAAGTGCTGAGTCAAAAACATTCACATTAATAAGGAAGAGCTGGGAACCACTGGGGTGATGCCAGTGTCAACCAGTGTTATTAAGCTAAGAAGTTCTTTGGCATGGCAAATTTATCTCTCGTAAGTAGTCATTTGATTCATGCCTTCTGACTCATGGCTTTGTCTTGGACTGACATTACAAACTTTCTTATCAACCAGCTAAGAAAAATTGATTTTTTAGAAAGGTTTGACCATATTTTCACACTAATCAGAGAAGGGCCACTCATTTATCAGGAACGTACCTTAGCAGCAGCCAGTGCCTTACTGATCCACTACTGTACTGCATCTCGCTGGACACACCGCCTCTGGCTGGTGTGAGTTTAAATAGTGAAATTTAATTCTCTGAGGCCCTGCACAGATTAGTTCAGCATTATAGCTGCTCTCTTGTACCAAGAGGTACCTGGTAGAGACTGAGCGCTCACAGCTCACGACTGCCTTTTTTCCGTATGGTGCTGCTGGGAAGATTTGGGATCCTGGGTAAATATTCTTTGCTTTGGTGTTGTCCTCAGGTGCTGCACTATGAGAAAGATAAGTCTCCCATGTATCTTTTGAGTTTCCTCATCAGCAAAATCTAAGAACATGACAAAAAAGTGTTTTCATCAGTGTAGTTTCATGTAAAATAAAACTTTTAACGTACGAAGTCACTGGTTTTCATCTCGTTGCTGGTAACTAATATGGGTTTTTTGTTCCTTGGAATAGGAGATGTCTATTTATTATGGTTGCTAATAAGCAGTTGCAGTTTCTGGGTGACAGGCAACTTTGTCTCTGCTCCCTTCTGGATGCATCTCCATCATTGCCCACATGTGTTTTTCAGCAGTCACAAAGCTTTGTGGCAAGATGCAGCAGGAAGGTATTATTATTGCAATTTCATAATGCAGCTATGGTCACACATGACTCTGGGGCAGATGGAAGCTCTCTGAGGTTTTTCTATTTGTGTTTTGAAGGTGGTGCACTCCCTAACCTAAGGTACTCTGCACGCCTCAGCCAGAAACAACCAAATGAGAAATTAGGAATATCTGAAAGTTTCACCTACCAAAGCTGAATGAACAACCATTTAAAGCAAGTCTTATTGGTCACACCATAGACATGTCTAGAAAGCCACTTTCACAAGAAGGCCCACAAAGGCTCGCTAAAACCTCAGGAGTTTGTGTTTGTTTTTGGTTTTTTAACCCCAGTGGTGCATACCATTTGGCTGAAGAAGCTTGAAAACACTGTGGGTTTGGGCCTTCTTTATGTTTAATCCATCCTCAGGTCCCTCCACCCTGACAGGAAGTTCCTAGGCAAACAGACTGTGTGTCAGATGAGCGAGGAAAGTGTATAAACTTTATTGTTATGACTTTTAAGCAAAGATTTGTTTGGAAAGGGAGGGAGCCCAGTGTTCTAGGGAGAACAAAAGAGAGGGTTTGGTGAAGTGATATTTGCCACAATTACAGGGGAAGATTTTTGGGGTTGGCTTCATCTTTTGTGTGGACGGGTGCAAGTACCGGCTAACTGCTGATTACAGCAGAGTCATGCCAGATGTGCATCAGCCTATAAGAGTTCAGCCTTTCTATTCCTGTTCATAGGAAGCTGCTTTTTCTCTTCTTTCAGCCTTCTCTTGCTAACGTTTATGATGAACAATTGTCTGCTCCTTGTAATTGGACGGGCATTACAAGCCATGAATGCCATTGTTGCGGTAAACCACTTCCTTTTCATGTCTCTTATGTCCTTGCTTTGTAAGAGCAGAATAAGCTCAGTTTGGCATCTGAAAATAGGATAACATCAAGTTTCTGCTTCTGTCCAGCTGAGTATCTGCAGGGTCTATTGTGCCAGATGCATTTAACCTGGCCTGGCACCAGAAACATTATCTCTGTTCCTGGAATGGCCTGGGATGTAATTGGATGTCAAATCCCCATACATTACACAGACATTGCACAGACTCAAGCAGACTACTGCAGTTTGCCTCAAGCTTGGATTGTCTACTCACTCAAAAAATAAAAGCTAACATATTGCTTTATGAAACTTATCACATCACTTACAGTGCAAATCATACAATAGAAACATAGAATGACCTGGGTTGGAAGGGACCTTAAAGATGATCTAGCTCCACCCCCCCACCATGGGCAGGGACACCTTCCACTAGACCAGACTGAACGAAGCCCCATTCAACCAGGCCTTGAACACTTCCAGGGATGAGGCATTCACAACTTCTCTGGGCAACCTGTTCCAGTGCCTCACCACCCTCACAGTGGAGTTTCTTCCTTATATGTAATCTGAGGCTATCTACTTTCATGCCTCCTACTCCATGCCCTTGTAAAAGGTCCCTCTCCAGCTGTCTTGTAGCTCCCTTTAAGTACTGGAAGGTGATATAAGGTCTCTTGGGAGCCTTCTCTTCTCCAGACTGAAGAACCTGAAATCTCTCAGCCTGTTTTCATAAGAGAGATGCTCAAGCCCTCTGTTCATCTTCGTGGTTCTCCTCTGGACTTGCACCAGCAGGTCCTCATCCTTCTTATGTTGTGGGCTCCAGAGCTGGATGCAGCACTTTAGGTGGGGTCTCACCAGAGTGGAGCAGAGGGGCAAATACCTGGGCAGATACCTTTGTCCTAGGACTAGAACTTTTTAATACATCAGTTTACACTGCCTTTCTATTTAAGTAACTGCAAATCACCTTATGTACAGTTTATATATGTCTTATATTTGCTATGCAAATCTTACTGAGATACTGCCTGTTCCTTCAGACAAGCACATTTAAATGTCCTTCTGCTCCTTGAGGAAATGACACTATACAGCCCCTTAAGTCAAGCAGGCGTGGTACCTGAATGCAGGGCACTGACATCTGCAGTGTGTTGGTGGTAAGAAGCAGCTCAGTGACTTGTGAGAAAGGGAGTTTCAGGCTGTATGTTGGCTGCGCAGACTGGATGGGGCAAAGCCCCTGTCCTTGAGTTGTAAGTACCTGTAACTTCCCCGCCAGTAAAGTTGCTTGCTCTACATCAAATACGTGAACCTTGCTTTCCTCACCTATAAAATCATAGAATAATTTTTGTTGGAAAAGACCTTTAAGAGACCAAACCCCACCTCACTAAAACATCTTTTCAGGTACTTGTAGGGGAGCCATGCTGTGTGAACCCTGTGTTGACAACCAAATGACCCTGTACAACACATGCAGTGGGAGAGCATCTCTAGGGCATCTGCTCTGCTGCTGTTAGTTCTCCCTGACCCCATTAGCTCCCTAGCCCTTCAAAACAAGGGCAAAAGCCCTAGACCAGAGTTTGCAGTTACATAGGGACACTCTTCTGGAGATTATAAGTCCATTGTATTGACTTGCTCAATAGAGCTTCAAAACATTTAACTGTCTTCTAAAGACTCTTTACAAGAAATTACAGGTCGCTTATGTGGTCCATAGATCACAGCACAAAAGCTGTGGTGCTAAGATAATATTCCAGCTGCCCAAAAAAACAAGTGACAGGGATTCATCAACCTGCTGAAGACTAGACAAGATTTGAAGACCACTCAAGTGAAATTAAATAAAACTAAGGCTTTATTTTGATTTGTGGCAGGGTTGTATGAGTAAGGAAATAAGGCTGACATAAATGGAAGATCTGTCCCTGGGTCCATGTCAGTGTTAACTGTATTGCCCACACTTGAGTTTCTCCCTTTCAGCTCATTCATCTTGAGTTCCACCTTAGGCCAGGCAGTGAGGTGTCCCTGCCCTTCATTACGTGTGCCCTGGCACCCCCGTGGCTCCCCCTCTTTTTCTAAATCTTGGAAAAACTGAATCTCACTATTGATTCCGGCCCTGTAGAGTGTGGGAGAGTGTTTCTATTAGTGCTGGACACACATGGAGAGCCATGGGAAGACATCAAAGGGCTGCTAGCATTGGAACGGCACTTGTCTGCATGCACTCACTAACAAGGATATATTGTAAGCTGATGAGGGATCCTTAAATGAGAGGGACCCTGGACTAGTCAGCCATAGCTAAAATGCAACTGATTGTAACTTACAGGATTTGGTGTAGAGATAGCACTTAATTTAATGGCACGTGCTAATTGTTAGTCATGTTGATTTTGCAGTGAAGGTAAAAATTTTAGAGCACTGATGCTCTAAAAAACAAGGGTAAATAGAAGCAAGCATAAAGCCCAATGCAGCAAGACTAATTCAGCAGAATGAATGCTTGCTTTTTCATTGCACTAGTTGAAGTCTCTAAAATAAACAGAACAACCAATTTAAAGCAGATGCATGGAACAACAGTCAGGTTTCATCTCTGGTTTTAATTTTTTTAAACCACAGTATTTGGTTCTCAGAGCTCAAAGGAATTGCAGACTGAATCAGGAGTTTGTTGTAAGTTAGCAGCTTGGAGGAAGCAGATTTGTGGCTGTATAACAGGGAGA
This sequence comes from Manacus vitellinus, assembly GCF_001715985.3. Classification (NCBI taxonomy): domain Eukaryota; kingdom Metazoa; phylum Chordata; class Aves; order Passeriformes; family Pipridae; genus Manacus; species Manacus vitellinus. The sequence continues at coordinate 12,903,290 of NW_021940682.1, forward strand.
GATGAAAAAGCCCTGTTCAAATAACTAAATTATAACAAAATATGCAAGTGATGGAATTTGGAGACAAATGAACATCCAGAGCTCCTGCCTGTGAACTGTTATCAGCTACAACTTGGGAACAATAGAGCTAAGCAATAAATGGCCAACTCAAGCACTGCTTCTTAAGTGATGAAACAGTCAACTCACAAGTTTTATTGGTAGTTGTTATCCTGTGTGCTCCAAAAAAATGAAATGTGGGGTGAATCTATGCTGTGTGAAAACAGAACTTATTAATGAGGAGTAGTATGATCCCATTTTTACTTCCCTTGGTGACTTTTGGGAGGGACTACTTAACAAAACAAAAAATACAAAAAAGCCCTCAGGAAAGCCACATGGGTCTGATTTCCCACTTCCCTGCTCACTGTGTCATCGTTTACCTCAGAGGCTTTGCATAACTATGTGTGACTACCCACAGCTTCTGATCTCGTGAGGCTGAAGTCATTCTTCATACAGCCTTTGGCTTTTAAGGACTTGGTGGAGGGGGAGATGATGTTGGGCAGGACAGCTAAGCTAAGACAAAGAAATGTTTTTCAGACAGGGGAGTAAGTTCTGGAAATTCCCTGGGGACCAGTCTTGTGACACAGTTATACCACTGGAGACAAGTTTTCAAAGCTGTGGGTGAGGTGGGTGCCTGTTGCCAACCTGGCTTAGACAGTCTGTGCAAAGCAGCAATGCTTAGCTGTGTGTGCTTGCACAGCATTACCAGGACACTTGCTGAGAGCAGAAAAAAACCAAAATGGCACTGGAAGAAAGTTTCACAAACTTATTGGAACCTCAGCAGGGTTGTCTGTTTTGTTTTGGTTTTCTTTCATGTAGTTGGAAGGGATAATTTAGACATTTTAACACTGGTAACTGTGAGCCCCCAAATTTTTATCTTTAAGACCAAACCCTTGGTAACAAGGTCCATTGAAGAAGGGCTGTGGCACCACACTGCTTGGTGTGCAGGCAACCAGCCATCTCTGCTGGTGAGAGCACCATGGGCAGAGAGGAGACAGGAGGTCAGGCTGTGCCCACAGCTGTTGCACTCAGCTCAGTGCCTGTTTGGATTTGGAACAGCGGGTTATTTTGCCTCTCTCTGCCATGTTTTGCATTGCTGATGCAAAGTGTCCCAGAGACAGGGGTAGAGAGGTAGGAAAGAGAGAGATGATGTGTCTGCAGCAGGTGGGGAGGGATGCAGCTCAAGGGAACATGCTTAATGCAGTGGTAAGGAGTGGAGCGGTGTGCATTAGGGTAGAGTCTAATCCATTCCTTAGCAAATGTTTTCTCTCATTTTGCAGTCTTTATTGTGCTTCTGCTTCTTTCTTTGCCTTTTTCTTCCATTGTGAGTTATTTATCTTTAAGTGATTTATCTTTAAGGCCCCTGTAAGTAGACGTTAGGTAGCAGCAAAAATCTGAAGACATATGTGACGGTGCCTGATGAACCACCACTAGCCTGGAGTAAAGACATCTACCTTGTCATGCTCACTGAAGGCTCATATCCTGATCCAAACTGTGATCTACTGATCTTTTTTTTCTTCTTGGATTGACAGGTCTGGACTGGGAGATCACAGGACAGCCTGATATTTGTTATCATTTCCAAATGTGGAGAGAGTGACTCTCTCCTTTTGCTACTCACATATGTGTAATTCACTTGTGTTCACAGCCTCCCATTCTGATCTCCAGCCTTTTTTTAAAATAACTGTCCTCTTCCCCCTTCTCCACTGTTTACGTGTAGTTTCAGAATGCTTTGGTCTATTTCTGTGTAAAAACACTCACAAAACAGCAACAGAAATTATGAAACCACTTAAGCCTTCAGACAAAAAAAATCTGAAACTGTTTATATTCACAAATGGTACCTATTTAAACAGTCTTTGCAACTGTTGCTTCCTCTGGTAGCAAGTTTAATAAAAAAAATTTGAATTTAATTCCAAAAGGATAAATATGACAGCAGATATTTACAGAAGAATTGGATTGTTTTTATGAAAAGAGCATTTTCTCCACAGCCTTGCAAAAGGGATCTAAACAACCGGTCTTACAAAAGATTAAAACACAATCTATCAGTCCAGCACAGAAAAAATATAACCCCAAGCATTCTTGTAATAACAAAACATTACTGACAAACAAAGCAGAGACTGCAGGGCCATTTTTCTACTCTCTATTTCCCTTCTGTCCCATGAAACTCTTTCTGCACCACAATGAGATTCAGTGTTATATGAAATGGGTGACTAAATCCTACATAATATTTTTTAAATGTATTAATTAAGAAAATACATGTTCTCTGCTTGTAGAAAAGTATCTTAGTCCCTAAGAAGCATAGAAAAAAGTTGAAAGTGTGGGATGATGAGCAAGTTTTCCAACCCAGAGCTTGCATGCTGCAACCCTGTCCCTGTAGTCGCAATTTGAAATAGGAGAAAATACTCCAGGGCATGGCAGAAGACAAATAGCCATGTGGATGTTTGCATATTTTGATGGAAATGATGACAGCCTTAGCAAACGATAGGAGCTTTACCATGAGGCCTGCTGAGAAATACCAGTAATGCAGGGCTACAGTATTCAGATGCTACATGAACACATTTCTCCTCTTCTTGAGAAAAAAATAATGCAATTAGGGACAAGTCTGTCTTTCTGGTTAGATAAGATAGGAAGGAGAGTAGAAGTCATCACAATTTTCAAACCAGTGGGATATGAAAGCAGTTTTCACCTTTTCATGGCTACAGCAGACTGCTGGGTTTCTCCCATCTGCCTAAGAAAGGTATGGTTGGCATGGTGAGTGCCTCCCTACACCCCTGGGAAGCCAAGTGGAGACCACAGCCCAAAGGAAATGATCCTGAATTGTGCTGACTGTGTAGCCTAGGCTTGTGGGTTTCTAGAGAAGAGCAGTATCCCTCCTTGGGGCACCTGAGTTCTCAATCTCAGGTGTTTAGGGACTTTGTGAAGTGCAGTGTGTGCTCACCACACATTCATATACAGCCACGGCAAGTCATGACTCCAACAATACCTCCCTTAAGTACTGAGATTGATGGGACCAGCCTGAAATTGCTGAAGCTACAGAACAAAGACACTGCATTCCTAGGACAGTTTCTCCAGTGCTCCTTGTAGGGAAAAACTTATTAAAGGAATTATATGCAAATAAAGGAGAGCTGAATCAAGATGTATTTGGTTTGTTGTTTTTTTTTAAAATCCTAAAGTGACAATTTATCAGCATTTAACATTTAAAATAATTAAAATAGTGCATTTTATTTACTTCCCATTTGAATATTTAGCCTGGTTCTGCACTTCCTCTGAGTATTAAACTCATTTTGCTGCCTGTTTTTCTTCTATAAGAGCTGAAGTATCAGACTACTTAGAATATGAGAAAATATAGAAGAGGTGTTTTATTTAGGTAGCATTTCTATCAGTAGAGAATTAAATGAGAGAGAAAAACAGTAAAAAAGTCTGACAATTTTTCATCATACAACTGCGAGCATGATGACAATAAAAACAGTTTAGCAGAAATTAAAATAGCCTTTTATCAGTGGTGATTTTGACCACTTGCAAAGTCTTTAGGCACCCATAAAGTGTGGCCTTGTCATTAACCCAACATGCCTTTGACAGAGAAGAGTGTCTTCATTGTAAAGGCATTTGACCATCTTATACTCAGGGCTGATCCTCCTTGTACCTCATGACATCATTCCAAATGCTTCAGTGGTTACCAACTGTTTTGCTGGACAGTAAAGAAAACTGATCAAAGCTCAGCTCCAAAGATATGTTGATGATATATTTTTTTGCAGTGCTTCCCCCTGACCAAGCCCTGCATTCTCCTCCAGAATCAACACAGGCGTATGCGCCACAGGTCTGCAAAGGCTTGAGATTATTTTTTTTCTCCAAGGAACCATTTTGCTCTGAATATATCTTTGTCCTAAGCACGAGAAGAACAAAGTGCTAAATATTGCATCATGATACAGGGTTTCTGCTGGAAGAGTCTGCACAGAGGGAATGGAGGGCCTTGGCATTCTGCACATTCCTTGCTTGCAGTCAGGTCAGCTTAAAAAGATAAAGTGCAATCTGCTGCTTGCTACTCGTCATGAGAAATGAAGCCTGATAATTTTGGAGTAATGTTTAGCTTGTCATTCTTGGGCCATTACACTGAGTTAGTAGTGCTAGAAGAAAGGATTTATTTCCTTCTCTCTCTCTTACTGTAATAAGTCTCAGATTAATAATGTTGTAGGCTTCAAAGTCTGTTTGTTCACAGCTGCTGGCGGGGGAAAAGGCAGAAACAAAGATCAGATTTGCAATGATCTGGGCATTAAATCCCTCCAAAAAGTGTCTTTTGGCACCATGGTGAAGAGCTATTAAAAACATTCCTGGGTGACTGTAGAAAAATAACAAGTTTTTATAAATGGCTATAACATCTTGGATTAGCTACCTGACAAATAGGTGTTTTCAGTTGATTTAAGGCCCAGGTCTTCTTTCTGCTGAGGCCTTTTTTCATTACTCCTTTATAAGAGTAAAAAAGGGAGTCAGGAGCCAATTTAAATGGGAATTGGTCTTTTGGGATGCAGCTACAGGAACAATGTCAGCAAACAGAGCAGTGTGAATCAACCATGCCCAGAAATGAATGGGGACCAGCAGCTGCAATATTTGATTGCATCTGCAAGTACAGCATGTTAAAAAAAAAAACCCAAACCCAACACAGAAAGTAAAACACTCTGAAGAAAAAAAATAACGGGTAAAGCTGGGGACTCCAGCAACAAGCCTGACTTGGCTCAGAGTAACAAATATCTCTCAGGTGTGAGTATCCAAAGTTTATGAGCTGGCTGCTGTGTTAACCTCGCCACTTGCTAATGGCTGACCTTCCTGGAAGAGGACTACTGGCTGCTCTTCTCATATAAGTCAGGCAGAATTTTAAAAATCATCCTAGAGGTTTCATTTTCAAACTTGCTTGAGTTCTCTTAGCTTTCGAGACATGATTCTTTCTGTCTAAATATAGGGAAGTGTGTCGCAACATCAAAAATCTTCTGCTGAATATTTTCCTGTGACTCACACAGTGTGCTGTTTAGGTTATTACATTCACTGTGAGCGCCTGCTCCATGCAGAAGTGGGAGCAAGAATTGCTTAAACCAATTCAAAGTTTTCAACTTTGCAGAACAGCAGCCAGGGAATTGCAGGTGTGTTAGGTGTCCACTGTGGGAGGCATCGCTCTCTACTCACAGGACAGTGAACACTTGTGGTAGTTATGCTGATAGTAGTCGTCTGACTACTGTGGATGTTGAGAGCAAGCAAGAGAAATGTGTAGAGAATGGGCTGACTCAAAATTTAGAGCTTTCATTTTACGTTTTGAAGCACCCAGAGAGTTCAAAGCCCTCAGGGAGAAGCAAAAAATAAGAAGTCCTTTTTTTCTTTTAAATTCCTGAAGGATGCTGACCGGGTAGAGCCACCACCAGCAACCTTTTCATTAAAGGAAAAACTGAACTTTTGAATGCAATCAGTGTGTGTGCAGTGAAACAATTTATTAAAAAACGTTCATACACATGTGGTCCAATGAGCCAATTTTTTTTTAGAAGAGGACACATAGCAGACCAGGGTAGTCACGGGAATTAGGACACAGTTCAGAGGGGAAGTTCTGGTATTGCCCATAGATGAGTGACAGCAAGTGGGAAGAGCACCATAAGGTCACATAGTGGTCAGTTTTTTAAAGAGGAACATGCCAGAAGCATAGAGCCAGGCAGAACATATTGATTGCAGCCTTAAAAGATTCTCTACTGCAAGAATTCTTAGTGGGGGGTATGAAATTTCTTGCCTCATCTTACTGGAAGAGGTGGGAAGCATGGATGTGGGAGTATAATCTTGATCTGATCATTCCCTAATGTCACTTGTGGGTCCTGTCTAATCCTTCTCTCTGGCAATGGTGTTGTCCATCTGTGTTTATCTCTACTCTGAGTGTCCCATCGGCTTTTAAATTTGTGGATGTGCTCCAGATTCATTGATGAATTTGGACTTTATGATATTTATATCTCCACCCTTCCGTGACTGTTGCACAAGATTACATGATGGAATTTTTAACCCCAGGTTTTTAAAGAGTTCTCATTGATTTAAGGGAGGGGGGGAAAGAGGAGCATTTTCGTCTTTAAAAAATGTAGAGAGGAATAAAGCTTAGGAGGAGGTGGTTAACTTTTAACTGTGTTCTAGAGAGCTTGAGCCTCAGCAGATTTAGAGATCTGTGAAGTATGTCAAGATAAAAACACGTTCCCTAGAAAGCGTTTGGTTGCACTTGGGAAAAGAAGAGAGGAACAAACCCCAAAGGAACACAATCCTGAATTGGGGAAGCAAAGCTTTGGCCCGTTCCTAGCGAACCAAAATGCTGCAGTTGGTCTGCTGATTGTATAGTAGGTAGCAGAAGAGAAGAGAAAATGAATGGAGATGGTGTTTTCCAGATGAAGTATGTCCCACGTGCAAGAACAGTTTCTCCTCTGACCCCAGCTACCCTGGAAGGGGACAAGCAGTCCCAAGCAATCTGTGCTACTGCCTCATGGCCCTTGGCAGCTTACCCAGAGATACTGGTGTAGTGGGCCTGCCCAAAAGGACTCCATCTGCCTTCTCTTTGCAGCTACCACTGCACCCTCTGTGCTCCTGGTCTTTTGATGGTGTCCTGCAGCCCTGGAGTACCAGCTGCACATCCCTCCTGCTACCAACCACCCCAGGGCTACCATCCACATTCTCCTCCTTGGGCAGTCAGAGCTTTCACTCCTGCAGGACCAGAGGGATTGCAGCAGGATATTGAGGAGTTTTCCCTGGCATTCTTACTGAGCGTATGATCAGTAGACTTCTTAAACACCATGCCAAGAAGTCCAAATATACTGGGAACAGTATAAGGAAAGGTTGACTACTTCTGTATTAGGAGATAATGTGGCCAAGGAGCAGCAGATCTGCAGAGTGAGACCTTTGGTGCCATGGACCTGATGGGTCTCACTGCACATGAACTTGTTTGGCCTTGTGATGGCAGAAGGTTGGAAGGCCAGACTGGCTGGGACTTTAAGCAACCTGGTCTAGTGGAAAATGTCCCTGCCCATGGATCTGTAAGGTCCCTTCCAATCCAACACATCCTATGTTTCTATGGTGGAAATGCAGTAAGTCAACATGTAGCAAGAGCAGCAAGTCAATATGCTCTCCTGTAGAAGAGCATGCCCAGTTCAAAAGTAGATTAAATATAATAAATCATGATCTTTATATGCCTGCAAAAATGCAATTACCGTGTTAGATATTTAGTATAGAGATTTTACTAAACCAGAAATATACACCTACTGAAGCTGTCTGTAATATATCCTCATAGTTCTCCAAAACTTTTTTTGGGGATTGCTTTTGCATTAATAATTTCTTGCATGGAAGACAGATTTAAGAGATCAAACTATGACTAACAGTTATAAGCTTCCAACTGAATATTTTCATTCTTAGCTTGTCACAGACCTCTATTTTTAGTCAGCTGGAACAGTATTATTAGCATCAGTACTTTCTGGTGTTCATGATGCATTTTCAGAATCTTACCCAAGAGGAAGTATTCCCAAATATTATACTTCATCTATTCAAAATATTTAGTGAATTTGAACTTTTATTTTTAACTTCTATTACATTAGATTGCCAAAGTGAAGACCACCAGCAACTTTGGTTTGGTTGGTTTTGGATTTTTTTGCTATAGTAGAATATTACAAAAATCAGACTGATCAACAGAAAAGAATAGGACTTCTTTTTAACAGAACTGAGCAAGTTGCACATCTGGCATCTTTAAAGGGACTGAGCACACTTCATCTATTCATGAAATTACTAAAGTTTAGAGTTTATCAGTATTTTTGTGGATCAGACCTTGTATCTCTCTGCTTCAGTTTCATTTAAGTTAATTGCATGTTCATTAAACTTCAGGGTTTATTTCACTTGACTACATCCTAGGATTGTTACAGGAATTAATCTGGGACTCAAAACACCTGTATGTTTTCCACTGAACAGGGAGTGATGAGGAGCAAAATAAGCACCTGCACACGGCATCAGCTTTCCTACACAAGGTTATCTGGTGATTACTCACAGCACATGGTGCTTTACAGATGGTGAGCATTCTGCAAGAAATAGATTTTTGTTGTCCCTATAAAGGCAGAAAGAGAAAAATGGCTACATAAGTGAGAATTAAAGATGCGGAATTATTACATCCAGAATTAATGCGAATTCAGGTCTCCATTCTTAAACATATGATTTAGTTGGATTTAATTCTTAGATCTAGGTGGATCAGACTGTCTTTCCTCTATGAAGCTCCACATGAATTTAAACTTCAGCATAATCATACCATTCTTTGAACATTTGAGGGTCTGACCCAGTGAAGAGTCAATTGAAAACTCTCATTGAATCTTAAGAAATCTTGAACAGATGGTAAGATTTGCAGTGACTAATTGATATCCCTGTCAGGTAACTTGTTACTTACTAGAAAAATAACTTAATTAAAAGAGGAAACATGGGAGAGCACGAGAGTGAACATGTGGACATGAGTCTGCACTTGATACTGGAGTGTTTGTAGCTTGCTCATCATTTTTCATGTGATTTCTAAAGCAGTATAATTATACTTAGTGAATTAGGCACAGTGAAAACATGATGTAAAACACAACAAGCAATTAGTTTAAGTCAAAACTGCTTTTGTTGATCTCTCATTGTGCTCTCTGTATGGCAAAGTGTTAGAGAAGGCAGCTGTCAGTAACAAAATCTTTGCTGATAAAATGGACTGTTTTCCCTCTGACTGATGTGTATTCCACTGCCATTAAAATTCCTTCTCACTTGTGTTTAGATTTTTGGCTATTTTTTTTTTCTTGTAGCTATTTTATAGTGCTGGAATCTCTGCAGATTTCAGCTACAAAGACAAAATGTGATTGTTGTGTACGCTTCTCTGTGGCCTGTTGCAGGTGCACAGCATTCCTCCAGTAACTTGTAAGTAAGCACATATTTATTACAAAGCAAGACGAAGTTATTAAAGGAACTCCAGTAAAAACACTAGTGACTAGGGCACAACCACTTGAAAAGCATGAATACGAGTAGTTGCCTTTTCTGCAACCACAACTTGAAGAAGAGTTTTGACATAACTTGTGCCACGTGGCAGCATTTAGTACAGGCAGAAGGTACTAGAGGCATCCTACTATTTCAGGAAACAATATTCTTGAAGATAAACCCAGTAGTTCTTTCTGAAGAGTCCCCTTACAACCCCACTGAGTTGGGAGGATAATTCTCACAGAGCACTTTTCACTGACACACCACACAGTTACTTTCACTTAGACATGCAACCAGCTCTTTGCATCAACTGTATTTCTGCAAAGTGCTGTGCTGGGAATGGCAGAAGCAAAAACCCAGCAAATTTGGAGAAGGAGCCAGGCTGTTGAAGAGTGTGGTCTAATGTCAAAATAATTTTCTACGCCTGCCCTTCCTTCATGCTTTAAGAGAAATATGAAGTAGTAGCACTAAAATGGGAAGAATCAGCAGCAACACATAGGTGCATGCCAGCAACATGGGTAATTGTCGTCTATACATCAGATGCTTCAAATACCACAGGAGATAATGCAGAAAACAATGTAGAGGGCTTACTGTTAATCTGCACTGTGGCTTCTTCACTGTTCATTGGCACTGAAAAGAGCAGCAGGAATGCTGAGGAAAATGTTGTCCACTAGAATCACAGCTTCTGTTTCACAGCCCACAGTTTATAGGTTGCAAAACAGGCACAAAATTTCTAACAGCAATTCAAATCACTTAGAAGTCATTACAACGTCCGTACCAAAAATAATATGGGCTGGTCTGCTTGGAATTTAGTTAACTGAAATAGAGTTTTCATTCCAAAAGCACAGATTTTTAGCAGTTGTTTCAGAAGCCTTTCATCAGGCAGGTCCACCCCACAAAGCAGGGCACAGTGCCCTGGTCAACCACTGAACAGGCTGGTCTGTCTTCATGGCACAACACGGGGACACACGAAGGCGCTGGCTCGTGTCCCAGCTACAATATAGATGGCTTTGTCTGGGGCTGCACCCTTTTTTTGAAGCAAGGCCAGTTAGTAATTAAATAGCATTCAGCTCTGGAAATAGGTGTTTCAGGGCTCTTTGACTCAATACTCCCTGCTGGGTGTAGACATGCCTTAAATCACAGCACAGTGCTGAAGAGGCACTGTCTTGTTTTTTTAAAGTTACCTTTGAAATCATTACAGGGGTGTGTGTGTATCCTTCAGTTTATTTTGTTTTCCATTGAAATATACTGCTCGAGGTCCTTCAGCTTGTCATGTCGTCCTTGTCCAACACATGAGTCATCAAGGCTTCCTGTCTAGGAAGCAGATGGAGCTCTTCTGATTTACAGGCATCCTGATGTTGCAGGTAGGCACACAGCTATGTCAGCCATCGCAGCAGCGAATCCAAGAAGAAGCAAGGCCACGCAGGCAGGAGAGGAAAAGCAGGGCATTTTGCTCCCAGTTCCTTCTTTTCAAGCTTAGAAAAGGAACCAGCTCATTTTATTGCAAACCACCCTGATGTAAAACATAATCCAGTTTCAGCTTTTGCTCTGGGCCTCTACACTCTTTCCTTCCCTATGTGTTTCCCTCTTTTTATTTTGGGTTTTTTTTTCCCTGATTTCCCCTGCCCAGCTGCACCTCCTCCCAAGCAGGAGGTCTGGCCGCTGGCTGAGAGCAGCAGTGCTTGTTGCCAGTGCTGTGAAAAGCCCTACTGCAGGGCTAGGGAGGGTCCAGCTTCAGCTCCCAAAGGCTGGGCAGTTGGCTCAGTTGTTGACATCTGTTCCTTTTCCACGGTAACGACTGGGAGTGGCCTTTGGTTGTCAGGTCCCCTGTTACTGCTTGCAGTTTTGCAGTGTTCCCACACATATAAGCTGAGGCATCTGATTATTTTAAGTTCACTCACACATGCAGTTCCTACATTGTCTTTTCTACTGTGAACTTTTGTTCTAAGGGAATAATCTGTCTAAAATTGCTCTCAGCTTTTTACCAGTGGAACTGAAAATACTCATTGCATAATTGACTGAAAGATGCTGTGTTTTCCACCATTGTATTTTGCTTTCATTGGTAAAGCGGCAAAATTATCTTGATTCTAGTATCACAGTTACTGCTGACACAACACTGGCTTTGCTCCACCGATTTTAATTATTTACTCCTATGCCAATTATTATTTAGGGATTCTCTTCAGTTAACAGATTTTTGATACTGAATTTCTGCTTGTTTCTGGGTGGTTTACTACTAAGGGTTCTTCACTAGCTGCTTTTGAAATTCCTGTTTCTATTGTTGAAGCTGTTGAGATGGGAGTTTTCTCCTTCCCAGCCAGGGTTCTCCCTTAGCTCATAGATGCAGGGAACTCCTAATCCCGTGTCTCTGACATCACGGTCCATTGCCATGGCAATGTCTGAGAGCTGTGCAGCCAACAGCCTGGTGTTCTGCAGAAACTATATAGGTGAAAGGATGAAATCAGGGGGAGGATTGACATTCATATGCTGTGCACCTATACAAATGTATGCAAAAAAAAAAGAGCTGAGGAAGAATGCAAAAGCCAGAAACGCAGAAGTTATTTGGGTTTTGTGTTTAAGGTGTGGGCTTGAAGCAGAGAAAAATTCTTCCTGTGTATTTCCTAAATTCCTGGCTGTTGGTTTTGTGCTGTACCTAGGCAGCATGACTTCAACCAGCCAGCATACTGCCAATGCCTTTTTTTCATGGATATTAAGCTGTGGTGTACTTGGTTGGAGGTTGTTGTTGTTCATGACATTTCCATGCTTTTCCCAAATTTAGATAGTTGAAAGGCAAAAGAACAGGGCTCAGAACAAGGTGCCTTGTCTTTCCCCCCTAAATGTTCTGTGACCTTAATTTTCCAGCAGGCAGAAGAAATCCCTTGTCTCTGTAATGATTAATTCAAATTATATTGCACTTTACCTTTCTTTAAGCAACACTTATGTTCCCACTGAACTGAAAATATTCACTAGTGTACCCTGACTTTTAAGATGTCTTTTGTCCTGCACTTAATTGTCCACCTCTGGAAGTCTCTACCTGTCATCTAAGGAAAAATGCTTGTGCTGAAACCTGTGCCGTTAGAACAGAATTTCCCTTGTTAAACTGCACTGACTTAATTGACTGTGCTTCAATGAAATCTGCTGCAACTACTCACATCTTATCCACAGTTAATTTATAGAAGGAAAGTCTTTTGTCATATGTCGTTTGGACACACATTATGATAGTGGAGCTGATTATGAGTTAGTTTCCTGGTTCACAATACAAAGTAATGTACAATCTTTGAAAAAATTTGACTTTATTGTCACACTTGTGAAGAAGTCTTTGCCTGTGGAATACGCTCTCTATACTTGCGTTGGAACACTTTGCAACTCTCTTATCATGACCAATGTGATCCTATTTGACACTGATAGTTGGGCTGAATCCGCTGAAAATGAAGGGCTGGAGTACATAGCCTGATGTAAGCCAGCTGCATAAAATATGCCTGGACCTGGCAAAACTAACTTCTCCTTAAATGAGAAGCCAACCTGCAAAATATGCTTTCATTTGGTAGGGCAGCCTACTCTGCTGCATGAAATAAATGCACAACTTCCTTGATGACAACATTTTGTTTAAGAAGGTGAATTACTCTCTGCCTTGCCAATTTATGACGTTGTTTCCCTCTGGGCATCCCTTTTGGCTTATCTGTTTCTGCCAAGATAAGTGAATTGAATCATCTGGTAGTACTTCAGCTGCACATCTCACCCCTATAACTGGCCGATGGTCAAGCTGACTCAGCTGCTGCTCTATTTTATACCCCTAAGCTTGTTACATTTACTTAATTAATTCATTCCTGCTTTCAGACTTTGGAAGCTGATAAGGCAAGGTTGCCCTTAGCTCAGTTCCTATTACTTAACTTAAACATTTGATTAAATGTAATAATAAAATTACATTAGTCCTTTGAACTCCTATCTACTCATGATTCAATAGATTAGAAGAAGTTAATCCAATCTTCTGTGGAGATTTTTGAAGTTTTGAGAGTGTCTTTTATCTCAGGGACACACATTGTTGTGTTAGCCCCCTTTCTTTGTCATTTTCTGAAGGTCACCTCTAACTTTGCAAAGCTTGAGGGAACTGCTGCAGTCACCTCATCTGCCAGCTGCCTGTCTCCAGCCCTCAAACTGAGCTTGCCCATGGGTTCCCACACTGGCAGGGCTCCTTCTGCCTTTCTTCTTAAGGAGTTCTCAAACAAGGCCCCGGAAAAATAGATGTGCTGTGGAAGACAAATATATACTATGCTTCTTCCTCATGCCCTCTTTCACTTCAGAGGACTGACAACCATCAATAAGCCCTGTATCTCCATCCAGTTCACAGATGCCACGGAGGTCATATTTTATTGGCTAAACACAAAAGGTTGAGTATTCCTAAATTCCTCAGATGCCTGATGAATTACCACAGACAATGACAAAAGAGAGACCTTTCCCTCCTCCCACCAAAACTCACTTCCAAACCTGCACCTGGTCTAATCTTTTCTACTTGAACTAATTGCTATCTGCAGTGGCATATGGAAAAAGGTTCCTTTGCATAAAAGTGATATTTCAGACTACAAAGACATTTCGTAATATTGCTTGTTCATTTTGGAGACTGCCTACACATTGCAATGATTTTCCTTTGCAAAAAAAAAAAAAAAAAAAAAAAAAAAGAAAGAAAAGAGAACAAATAGCAAGGGAATTTTCATATTTAAAGCTTCCGGAGAGAAGGATGAGAGAACATCATAATGTGTTCATCTTCTTGAATAATTCATATATACTTACACAAAAATCTGAAGGAGTTTCTAGTCTATGTGGGCACTGTGTAGAAGTGGAAGCTTTATTTATTTTTAAGTAGACTTGTCAAATTGAATTTCCTTTTGATACACAAGGTATGTGATGTTGTTAATATTTTACCAATAAGATTTCAGAAGACAGTTGATGGCTGTTAGGGCCACAAGGCATGAATGCAATCAGCCACTCAGAAGCTTGGTGTGGCATGAGCTGTGAATCTGGAAAATTCTGCAGAAGAGGGAAGTACTATTTGCAAGTATGTTTAGTATGGTGGCTTAATTATGTCTTTGAAAGCTTATGAAAGCATTCAATCTTACCAGGTAAGAAGATGCCACATAACAATGAATTAATCTTTATAATACCCTAAAAAGTGTGATTTGTGGCTGTTGTAACATAGAACCTAGCATGCTTTCCTTACCCTATGATCCACTTACTTTTTTGAGAGGAGTAGATTTCTCTCCTTTTTCATCAACAGCCCAGAGATATTGAGTCTCGCATCCAAGTCCGGCCAGGCAGTAATTGACCCTGCATCTCTCATCTCCTTAAGAGAGGCTCTAATCTGCCTTTCAGCTGGAACCATCATGATGTCTTTTGTGAATGCCTACCTTTGTGGGACATAAAAGTTTCACTTTGTGTAGAGAAATTCAGGTTTTAATGGATTTGGGGTAGTCTCTCCTCCTCTCTCCTGTGGCTTTGTTGTTTTTTCAGGCATTGACTTGGGTGTGAAAATCCCTCTTCTCCCCATCCGTTGGACCTATAACACCATGGGGATATATGGACCCTCCTCCTGTGCCCAACCAGTGTTGAAATAGTTAAGTAAAATAAGACAGGTCCAAGAAGAGGGATTGGCAGAGCCTTGCATAAAATGATTGCATGATGGGAGTGTTCTCCTGGGGAGAGGGGTAGCATGCACACAAATGTCCCCAGGCAGATACTGGAACTGTACCTGATTCCTAGATGAACAGAGATTAAATATCTGCCAGGCTTGTGGCTAAAAAGCAAGCAGCTTTTTTCCTTATGTTTTGAAAGACATAAAACCAGCTTTGTTTTGTGGAATCAAAGAATTACAACTCAGGCTTCAGTGGAAAACTTAAAATTATGAATCACTAGCAAAGATGGGCACTTCCCTGTAATTTATTTGGGAGCTGGGCAAACACAACAAGTGGGCTCGCTTGCAGGTCTTCATTCCTCACAGAGGAGAGAGGCAAGCACCATATACTGCAGTTTCTATAAATGCCACTATAGGTGTATTACTATAGGAGCATCTGTTGGAGTCAGTGATTATGGTTTCTTCAGTGCAGAACTCTGTACTTTTTCTGCCTATGGATGTCTATCTACCTCAGGGAGAAAATATCAATTTGTGAAAAGCAACCACACTTACATTTCTCATACAAATTGCCAGTGACCAAAAGGTGAGAGCTTGCTTTGTTTCAGCTGTGCTCCTGAGCCATCTGGGATTACAGCCAGGGCATGTCTCCTTCTCAGAGAAATGTTGGTGGCAGTCACCAAGGCAGTACAGACATTGTTATTCCAAAGGATTCTCCCAGGAGGGGTTCCCAGGAGGTTTTCATGGCTTAGGACAAAGTTTACACTGAGGTACCTTAGGTGCAGTTGACTGTGCCATGGATGTTTAAGATAGCACAAGCAAGAATCCTGGTTAGAGGAGGGACATGCATTTGGTGCTGAAATCTTCTTTGTGCCCTGCATAGGGAACCCATGTATTCCCCTGACTGTGCACTGTGAGTTTTTCTAGTGGTACCATACCCTGCTGAGTGATACACTCTGCCACAGGCTCACCCAGGAGAGGCAGTGGGATGAAGGAACACAACAAACCGTGCATAACCCATTTTTTCCTGGACTATGTGATCTATAAAGCCTCTTTCAACTCAAATTTCTATGAACAAACATGCATGCAACAAAATGCTGCTCTTCATCCGGGGTGCATACCTCTCCCCTACAGAGCACTGAACACCCATCTCATGGCATCCCACCACATTGCCTTCTCTTTACTGAGCTCTACATCTCTTATCTACCTCAAATAAATTTAGACTGGTAAACTCTCAAAGGCCTTTTTATACTGAGATAAGAAGGGAGAAAAGGGCAGAAAGTTTATCCCTCCAGGTTTGCCCTGGATTCCCTCACAGGCAGGATGTCTGCCCCATCTCCACATTGGAACAATTTGAGTTTAAAAGGCTTGAAGTATCCCTTGTTGCAGGGCTAGTGTCAGAGCTGACATTACATACAGTACAGGGATTATCTTGATGTTTCCTATCGACTAATGTGCCTTTTTGATGTAAAACAGATTAGTCTGATTTCATTTCCCACCTTCATTACAAAGGCTGTCCGACTAGCACAGCAGCAGTCCTGCATGGCGTCTGAAATCCTTGCTGTAGTAATTACATACAGCAGTGACTGGATTGAATTTGCTATTCCTATGATTCACCTGTAACAATGATTTTTGCCAGCATTTTCTCTTTTAGTAGCTATATCATTTGAAGCATTACCTAGGCCATTTGACCTAGAGAAAAAGAATACTTGTCATCACTAAGTAACTATCAAAAGGAGAGGGCTGTTAATAAAAAGATTATAGATTTATCTTTGTGGATGAGGGTTTAATATAAAAAAGCTCACAGAATTCCTCATTTGTTCCATCCCCAGTCATGCAAGGCTCTAAGCAAAACTGTATCTTGCGGAAATTGCTCTGCACAAGCAAAGAGAGATGATTTAGAAAGCCTTGGCACACAGCTCAGTTCAGTGTCATTGACTGAAAGGGAATGGAATATATTTAGAGGGACTAAAGAAGAAGTAGCAGAAGAGCTCGGGCAAGATCACAGTCCACAAAGAGATGGGGAATTAACATGTTTCAGAGGTAGGATTTTTCTAATAGGCTTTTTATATCCCATTTGAGCATTCCTAGTTGGGTGCTGTTCTTGTTCAATGCCCAATGGATCAAAAGGAAAGGTTATTACTGACTTCACTGAGCCTTTAATGAGGTATAAAACCATTGGATATCTTTGATGGCTTCCTTCTCCGCCTACAAACTATAGTTATTAATGGCAGCTTCTTTTGCTCTCTTTAGAGGTGGTGGTTTGTAAGTATAAATGTGATGATTGAAATAGGTTTGTATATAATGGTGAACCTGGAGGCCAAAAACTGACAAAGACAAAAAAAAAAAGGGGTCACTGTGAATCTCGCTACAAACCTGTTTTCTGAATGAATTATGGATCTTGTGACAGCTGTGGAAAGCTAAGACAATGTTAGAAACTTTGGTTTGATAAAGCATTTGCATGAAGAATAGTTCTTACAGTGTTTGTAGAAGATTGTCATGGCTTAAAAATGCTGTGGCAGCCCAAGAAGTGGCTTAACATAAGAATCCTTCTGTTTATGACACCAATGGCTGTGCATGAAGAACAAGGCCAAAAAAAGCATTCAAAATAGCCATTTGAATAGCAGCAGGTTAGAAATGAGATTAGATTAGAGATAAGAAGGAAATAAACACAGGGCAAAGAGGAAAAGCAGAGGAATTCAGAGGAGGCATCCAGCAAAAGAAACTTTATTTTAACAGGATGTCACTTTTTGGTCTGAGGGTTATCTGATGTGAGTACAACCACTATGCATGCAGTGTGGTTGCAGGCATATAGCTTTCTACACACTGTCAAAATATTTCTTTACATGTTTCTTTCTTAATCTATTTCACTGAAAAAGTATTGTTTGCTGTTTAAAAAAAAAGTATGGGTGAGGACAGCAGTTTTATGTTGGAAGTTTAGCTTTGTGTCACTGAGTAGCTACATGCATCCCTCTGTGGATCTTGGCAGTATCAGACTGAAATAAGTAACAAGAGTACACAGCAGATAATGTGCAGGCAGACACCCAAAGGCCTTGGTCTCTGTAGCATCCACAGATGTGTTGGTCTTGTCTTTCCTTCCAACTCAACAGCATTTCAAAATCACGTTTCCGTCTGGTCAGTTCCCTTTGAGATACCAGTCTGGAATTCCTTTAAAATATCTCATCGAACATTAAGCTCCATGCAAAGACAAAAGATACTGCTTCTTGAAGGAAACAGTTTTTCCCCTGGAGATTATATGACTGCTGTTATTACCTCTCCTCCTACACCTCTTTCCCAACATCGTATTTCTTGTAATGTTTTAAGAGGCCTGAAATACTAGTTTCCACTTTAACGTATTCGGGAAAAAAAAATTGATGCTATAAATCTTTGTTCATGCATAATGAAATCATGAGACCTAGGGAGGCACTCATATGAAAATGTCAGATAAGATCGAGGAGGTCTAAGAGACATGATTTTGGAACATTTTTCTTCCTCTTTTTTAACAAGGCTAAAATCAACAGAAGTTAAAATTTGACACAAACTGTGAGGAGTTAGTGTAAGACATCAACTGGTAGTAAAAAAAAAAATCTTTTCTCTCTCTGGAGAAGACCTGATATATACAAATTGAGTGAAATCAGCAGACAATTAAACCCAAACGTGTTGTACATAGTTTCTACTGAGCTTTTATGACTGAACGAGCAGCACAGCTGAGTCTGGAAGTTAAAAAGCTTGGAAAACTTCTAATACCTGCCCTCACAGATTCTTTTTAAAAGACATTGTGTCAGCATCACAATCTTCTATAGCATCTTTATGAAAGAATTGTCGATGGAGTTTGGAAAGAATTACCTGGCAAAATGTTGCTGCAAAATAATATCATTATACTCACTAAGAAAAAGAGATCTGTGTGTTCCACTAGAAAGTTCATGTTCTCTACTGAACATGTTAGCAGGATCTTTTTTATTTTCATTGTCATCATGGTGCCTACAGAGCACCAGACTTTACCTCAGACCTACTCAAAGACCTTCTGCAGTCAGTTTCAGTGTTACCTGAACACAAAAATCTGTATTTCAACATTTCAACGTGATGCTTTGCTTACGGCAGGGAAGCGCTGCAAACCTGTTGACATATTGCTGGTGAGAGATGGGATGGTTTTTGCCACCACAATGGGGCTGTGCTTTCAAAAGGAAACGTCATTCTGTCAAGCAGTTCATTTTTCGGTGTTCTTTTAACAGATTTAATGGGAATTGAACATCACACCCTTTTTGACAGAAAGATAAATGGGCCAACAGCTCTTGGCTACTGTCATAGCTGCAGTTCATGTGGGAGTGAGTGTACGCAAGGCAGACATTTACAAATGACATTTGTAAAAGTTATTACATGGGAAAAAGTTTTTTCTTCTTAGACTGGTCTGTGTTACTTCCTTCCTCTTAACAAGGAGTTGAGTTCAAACACAGACAACATGTGTGTGTCCATTTGGCCACCTATCTTTTTATGTAAATTAGCAATGCTTTGAGTCAGATCATATAGTTACACAGCTGGGTTTTTTTACTCCAAAATAGTTATTCCTGAAAAAGCTGTTGGTGACCAATGATCAGGCATTTCTCTTTTTCAGATCATAGAAACTGAGAACTGCCATAAATCAGAGGCATCAGCTTTTATCTGAAATCGCCTCTACTCTGAAAAGCTGTGATACTTTATTCTAAATGTAGGCTTGTCACCATAGAGATAAGATGAATTCAAGGATTTAAGACTTGCCAGAAAATATCATGTACCATGCTTAAGATAAAGCTTTGCTTGCTTAAATCAGCAGTGGAAGCTGAAACTGTAAACCAGCATCTAACAAAGACTGGCCAAAGCAAAGAAAGGATTCACATTCTTTAAATAAAAGCTATCTGTTTTTGACTAAGAAGAGTGTAAGTACTGAAGTTATGTTTGTCCTCAGACCTCTTTAACAGCTATAGTTACTGTGTATTTTAGTGACTGAGACATGCAAGTATTCTATTTTCTGGGCATTTCATTCTCCCTTTTTCTCTGCCTTCAAAAATAAATGTCCATCTTTATTTTATTTTAATTTATCCCTTAATATTTTAAAATCCATCTGTTTGGTTTTTTTTCAGGACCAAAAGAAATCTAATCAGTTCTTTTTGGTGATATATAAGGTGTTGTTAGAGATGTTTTTTGTGCATAGCAGTCCCTCTGTTCCTAGAAATTATTTTACTGCACCCAGATTTGAGCTAAGTATTCCCAAACACTGATATACTTCTCTCTCCTATTACCCATGAAAGAACAGACAGAATTTTCAGATGTGCCTTGGGAACTGAGACACTTCTGTAACTGACTCATGTTATTGAAGCCTATTCATGGCTAAGACATTTTTGAAAATGAGCTTTCTTTTGAAAATGATGCTTCTGAGGAATTTCATGCTCTGGAAAATGTTATGCCATGTTGTCATGAGGCACACTGCCCCTCCAAGTTCAGAAGAAGCTTTAATGTAAAGCTCTCGAGGAGGATCTGGGAGAAGTGGAGACAGCAGCATCTGTCCACCACAAGAAACATGTAGTACCCTCAAAAAATCCACTGTGTTCAGTCTCCCCATCTTCCTTGTGGGAGAAGAGATTGCTGCAGGGTGAGAAAAGATCAGCTGCCCTTGCAGGCACTGCCTGTGGCCAGACCAGTTGCTGCTGAGGGATGTAGTCACCTCTCAGTTGCACACAGAAGACAATTAGGGCATCCTAGGGACAGTCCCTGCTGTCCTGGGCTCTTGACACAGTATTTGGCCAGATTGGTGAGGAATGCCCATCATTCCCAGCACCAACTGCTTGGCCAGATATATGGAGGAGGGCTACAAAGTGAGTGGACACACAAAGGGGTGTCTGGGCTCACAGGGTTTGTTTGGTTGGTGTTAGTTGATAATATCAAAACTAATAACAGTAGCAAAGGAATTCAAATTTCTATCTTTTTAGTTTCCCATACAGTGCCATGGATGCTATAACACATAACAGTAAATATGATGAAGTCCCCACATAAGAACTAGGGGCTCCCTTTTTAATCACAGTAAAGCCATTTTAACAACCTTTGGCAAGCTCAGCAGCAATGCAAATATTCCAAGTGGTGCAATATGTGTTTAGAAGAGGGGAGAAAGGGCTTAAAATTCATTTAAATTGAAAAACAGCAGTCATGCATTTCTCTAAATGATTGTTTTCAGTACCATAAGCCACATCCTTTCAAATTTCCTCTGCTTGGCCACATCATTGGAATGAAGTGTCATAGTTGGTTAAGTCACTTTGACATCATCCTGATGATGTGTCAAGCACAGGAAATTTGAAAGGACAGGGCTCAGTAAGGTCTTACTCTAACTTGCCTTCTTTTGACAATTCCTCTCTCCAGCCCCACACCCTCCCTGCTCCTTTTTTCAGCTTCAGTGTTTCTGAGCTCAGTTAACTCTTAAAATCCCTATGACAAGGCTTATACTGTCAAAAGCGTGGAAACAGCACCCTGCCAGGTCTCCTACCTTTCTTTCAAAGCTCGCATTTTCAAAGCGTCCAAACACTTATGATGATGTGTCATAAGTAAAGTCACTTATATTGAAATTGCCAGAGAAAAAACACAAGTGAATCTCAGCTGTGAAGTTGCACATGGCTGCAGCTTTGGAGTGTAGGACTGGAAGAGCTCCTGCAGAGTATGAGCCTTCGGCCTAGATATATCAGGCAACTGGTGAAAGTAGAGCCAATTGCATAAACTGATTCATAATGAACTAGTGATGTTTTTTCCTTCAAATATTACTAGTGGGAAACTGTTCCAAAAATTTACAGCTCTGGGTAGGAGGCAGTGTACACGACTTTTGTGCCAGAGGTGTCCATCAGCTTAAATAGCTCTTTTTCTTTCGTCTCCTTTCTACATCCACGATGTACTTAGAGAAAGCAATCCTACCTCTTCTTAAGCTTCACCTTGAGTACCTAAACAAGCCTTGTTATATTTGCTCAGGAATTAGTCTCTTCATTCTTTTGAGAAGTCCATCATTGAATGATTTTCAGTTTCAGTGCTTCTTTCTTGATAACAGATGAATTGGAAAGAAAACAGTATTTCCTGTGTGGACTTCCACAGATTCTCATGCAATCTTACTGTTTTACTTTTGCTGATGGAAGTACCTCCTTTACATACTCACCAGGATAGCTTCTGGGTTTGTCCATGAATGCATCCTGTTCATGGCCCATACCCATTCATTCATATGCAGATGTTATTTTCCAGTAGAAATTCATGATTCAGAGGCAGATGGCCTACATCCAACCTGTATCCAAGTGCTTAATACAAGTTAGCTATTTCTGAAAGCTGCCAGACAGATGGAGGCAGACCTGCATCTTTGCTCCCTCTGTGCAAGGGTGTTGCTCTCGGTTCTGTTACACATGATCTCACTTCTAGTGCACCAGTCCCCAAGGTTATCCATTTCTCTCTTTCCAATTCTTTTAATGCTTTCCAGTTTTATGTCATCAGTAAATATCTCTCATTTGCTACTTTTTTCCGTGCCAAGGTCACTAATGAAACTATTAAGTAAATAGGTCCTAAGGTCAATCCATCACACAATAGATTTCCTCCCACCTGATAATTTCCCTTTCAACAGAACCTGTTGTGAAGTGCCCTTTAGGCAGTTGCCTACTGACCTTATAGTTATTATACTAATTCTCAGCTTCTGCACATAATGTAACCTTTTCCCCTATGGCTTCATATCAAATGTTTACCTAAAATTCAGACAAAATGCTGCATTTCCTTTGTCTATGAAAGCATTTTTATCATCAGAGAAATATACTTGCTTATTCTTTCATGATTCAGTTTTGTTAAAGCCATACTCCATTTTATATTGCTTTTTATTTCTGTCAATTTCTACTTTCTTTCAAAATCTATACCTATATTTTGCATACTGTTAAAGTCAGGTTACCCCTTGTTGTCAATGGGCTATTTCCATCTTTTCACAAACATTACATTAGCTGTGTTCAACTGTAATCCATTATGCCAATTCAATGTAACCAGTACAAAAATTATTACCCAATCCTCAGTTTCTTGTGCCACCTCTTCCACAGTTCCAGGAGGGAGAGTGTCTGGTTCAGAGATCTCTGCTTCAGCTCCAGCTGTGTGTATTTTCAATTTGAGGCTCTCGCTTTCATTACCCACCCTACTCTATTTCATTGTTTTTATTAAAAACAAGGCAGAGTTTTGAAACTTTACCTGAATTACCTATGATTTCTATACCATCTTCACTCCAGTGGGCTTTACTTTTTCTTCAGTATTATACATGTGGTTAAACAGCTTTTTCCTTATTGTCTCAATTTTTTTTCCCAAGATGTAATTCAGCTAGACTGCAACTGATCCTCACTTTACCTGTGTGTTTCCTGATATCTAATGTAGCTCATTTTGCTGATCATTCAATTTTTCCCTCCTGAGAAGACTTGTTTGAAAATCTTAATATATTCTTTGAGGTAGTTATTTACCACTTTCTGTCCAGAGTGCTTCCCCACAAGTTTGCAAAGATTTTTTCCTTTGTTTGTGATACAGATTCCAGATAGGGTTCACCCCTTTAAGTGATTCTATGTTTCCTCTGCACTCAGGTCCTTGATTTCTTCTGAATAGCTCACTAATTAGATACCTTCATTTTTCAGTCTTTATCCATTTGAAATCTAAAACCTTAATTGCAAAACTGCCTTTGTTTATAGTTAAATTGGGTTTAAACTGAATTAACCTATGATCCACTTGAAACAAGTTTTTATTTCTTATCACTTATAAAAACAAAATGTAATTAAGGGTCCCCTCTTGTTCAATGAACTTTATCTTAGTTGATAAAGAAAATTGTCTACTATCATACTCAGGAAAACCTAGACCTTATCCTTAATATTAATATTTATTTTTCATGCTATATTTTGGCATAGCATAATAGACTGTACATGTACTCCAAATAGCTTTATCCATGATATGAGATTACCTTCTCTTTTATGGTCTCTTACAATGTAGCATATAATGTTACTCTATCTCGTGTTTATCTAAAAATACATTTTTTCATTGCAAACACTTCAGTATCCTTGTTCTCTCATCCTTGACAAAGCATCTTATATTTTTGTTGAAACATGATTTAAGCCCCTCAGCTACATATTCTATTTTCCTTTTTTTTTTTTTTGCAGGGGAGGATAACCTGCACATTTCAGTTGTCCCTTAGTTTTCACTGGTCTAGTGACTGGACTAGAAGCTGTCCTTTTGCTGACAGTGCCATCACTTGTATGATTGCTTTCAGTATTGACTTTCCAACTTTCTCTCTTTCCATTTCTTCTTTTGGAGGCTGGGGAAGGTTACTGAGTATATTTCTATCTTATGACCATTGTCTTTAGGCCTGGGTGCTCAGAAATAATGGGCCTGTAGCACATACAGCATTTTGTCCCTCTTATCAGCCCTCCTCAGCTCAACTCCCTGGCCAGCTCAGGGTTTCAAACCAAGTAATTCCCTTGGGGCTTCTCTTCATCCTGCACTGATACCCTACCTGTGTTTTGCTCCAGACTGGCATTCACCAAGTGTATAATCCTGTCCTTCTGCTTTTATATTCATTTCTCAGCTGGCTTTTCTTCAGTGGTTGACTGCCTCTACCATTAGCCAGCAAAGTACCCAAAACAGCCCCGGGCTGAGGACCTTTCCAGAGATGACCAAGTGGAAGATATCACCTACACAACCTTCAACACAAGAGATCAACAATGGGCCAAAAGATTACTTTATTTTTATATTATTATGGGTTAACACTTGTAATTTTCATCAGTGTGAGAGGTTAGTATTTTCAGACCTGATTAGAGATATTAGGTTTTCTAAAATATAATATCCTATACAGTCTGTGCAGACTCTGGTTATAGGTAAGAGATACCGCTAGTGTAGCTTCCCTCTCTTTCTCTAATTATTACTAATTATGTTAGTAAATAATTTTGTTAAGCAGGCTACATCCAGCCTCTATATTCAAAGTGCCCTTTGCCTGAACCCTTCAAACCTGGCACAGAAATTTCTAGTAAAGTTTACAATACAAATGGTTTATGGAAATAAAGTGGCACTAGGAATGTTTTGACTAGCTGTGCCAGTTCAAACCCACATAAGTCATACAATGAATTGTTATGGTTTGAAAAGACCTGTTTGCATGTTATTTTTTTAAAGCATTAATTAAATGATATATAAAGCTACTAACATCTTAGGTCAGGGAGAGTGCCAAAATGGACATTATAAAAATGTTCACTTTGGTATTAATTCTGTGTTTATGGGGCGTCTCATGTCTCTAAAATCTCCCTAGACCACGATTAATCATAACATATCAAGTACATTCATCACATATTTTTCCTGTCATACACCAAAGAATGTCTTATTAATTAAAGGGGTGAAAAATTGGAAAGGTTCCTTTTCTTCCCTATTGTTCTGTAGAAGAGGAAATGATAAAGTTCAAACAGTAAATCCACTCCTTTCCAGAAAAATGTACTTATTGGGAAAGCAGACTTCTGTCACATTAAAAGCAAAACTGTTTTGCGAAGTTTGGCCCAAATCTAGCTTTGGGCTGCTTGTTCATCTACTTCTTCTGAACTCAATTCACTGTAAAAGCAGGATTTGGCCTTTTAGCACTTGTGCTGCAAAATCCATGACTGTTATTAAAGGCATTTTAATTAAACCCAGCATTAAAACTACATTTTTCTTTCAAACCATCTATAACCAATAATTAGCAGCAAGGGGTTTTTTAAACCTCAAAAGAAATTGTTTGGGTGATATGCTATATGTGGTTTACAGATTTAAAATCCCTGGGGTTCTGTTTTCTGGGAAAGAGAAGACAAATCTCCATTTTAAAGTTAAATGGGTTGAATTTTCTGTTCATTCCCTACTGGACAGTCGTCCACATCTCAAAAGCTGAATGCAGCCTTGATTCATCACAGCTGTTTTCTTTTCAATAGAATTGAATTTTATATAGCTCCATTCATATTTGAGGTGTCCCAAAGCATTTAACAATAAGGAGTCATTGCCAGCTTTCCTGGCCATTACAGCACACCAGAGTTTTGCTTGAGGAAGGTCCCTGGGATTTGGGTCCTTGCCTGTTGGTGATGCTCTGGGCATGGGGACCACCAGAGTAGATGTTTTGTGCTCAGCAGCCCCTTTCCCAGCCACAGGAGGCAATAGTGACAGGACCCTGGGGTTAAGTTCATACTAATTCAGAAAGTACAGCAAAATCCCCTTTCCCTTAATATCTCTGAGCAATGGGATCCTTGGCCAGTTCTATAAGCATCGCTCTGCTAAATTTCTGTATTTTGTATGCTTTTTGTCCAAAATGTGAGCCAACAACACTGTGCCTTTTATCTGCTGCAAAGACTGTCTTGTATTAGTCTGATTGCATCACATCTTTATGCCATATAGCAGGCTAAGCAGAGCAGGGCAGGTAGGATCCTTCCACCCTCAGCAGTGGTGGTGCCATCATATCACAGAGAAATCCTGGGTTAGTCACTGCCTGCTTATCAGAGGCAGTCCATGAGTATCTGCTAAGCATATCTGAGTCTCTCAGATGAATCATCCATCTTAATCCTTGTCCACAGATAACAACTTGAAAGTTGCTATTCTACATCTTGCATGCTCCCTTTTAACCACTGCCTTAGAATGGCAATAGCAGAAACATGTATGTAAGTCTTAAGGTCTGAAGGCACAATAACTCAGACCAACAGGTGTAAGAAAGAAATGTCTCAGGTGTACGTTTACTTCTAATGAAGAGTTCAGTGTAATACCATAGTTCTGTGGTCACAGAAAGGAGCATTCCATGACAGAAATACCTGAGAAGACAGGTAATGAGCTGCTTCTGAGCTCACCATCAGGCGCTTGCTATTGCAAACAGCCACGCTGTAAATCAGTGAGGGACACAAGTCAACAGTGAATACCTTTAGGAAGAATAAACCCACCCACGTGTCACCTACATTCACACAGCTTACTAAAACAGAGGGTTGCCCAAAACCAGCTCTGGTTGCTTTCGGCTGGATAATTTATTCAAA
The DNA here is from genome assembly GCF_001715985.3 of Manacus vitellinus. Classification (NCBI taxonomy): domain Eukaryota; kingdom Metazoa; phylum Chordata; class Aves; order Passeriformes; family Pipridae; genus Manacus; species Manacus vitellinus. The sequence continues at coordinate 12,929,957 of NW_021940682.1, forward strand.
TCATAATGATAAAATTGAATTACTCTAGAAAGACTTTTTCCCATGAAAATGTCACTAACGAGTTTTGCCTTTGAAATAAATAGTTCTTTTGGAGAGCCAGGGTGGGATAGAGCATAGTCTTTCAAGATAAATTCATAAAGTACAGGTTCACAAATTACATCAGAGGTTTGAAACCAACAAACAAGTTATACCAAGCTGGGCTATGGAGTAAACCCAGTCCCAGCTGTGATTCTGTGGAAAGCCTTAGTTACACTAGGGCTTTGAAATACTAGTTTTATTGCATAGGAATAGACTCTTCTTTAGAGAACACAGATGGACTCAAGCTATCATGAAACAAGTAATTTTCGAGAATGGATATCCAAAGGGAATTTTCTACAAAAGAGCTGAAGAGGAGCTTGCATCACCATTACGTGTGTACAGTAAATCAACATGATAAGGAGTGTGATTAAGGATAAGTGGGGTTCTCATGGTGCCAAACAAGCTTTGGAGACTGAAGTCACATGAGAGCATGAGATCTTGAGAAGGAGGGGAAAAGAAAAGGAAGGTACAGTGAACAGACACCAAGAAGTTTCATGGTTTGAAGAATCGTGATCTTCCTGCCTGACCTTCAACACAAGACACTGCAAGAACATAGCAGGGAAAAAAAGCAGAAGTGAGAATGAGCTGGGATAAAAAGAATGATAAAGCATCAAGCTTCTCTGAGTAAATAGGATAAGAAGAAACAAGGTCTCAGCAAAGGCACATACTAGGACACCTTCCAAATACACATACTGCCCAAGGCTGATGCTGTTTTCCAAAAACCTTTTTCCCATTTCCCATGTTAAGCTGAAGGGTGCAGAATGCACCATTAATCTTAAGAGAAGTCACTTTTTCTTCCAGGAACAGAGTTTTCCAAGCTTGGCTCAAAGACTGAGAATTCTTTTTACTGGTCCTGTTGTAGGTAGGTTTTAGTGGGTGATGACATTCATCTGTTGTAGCAAAAGATAAGTAAGATTGTCCATTCCTATTTTTCTCACAGGAAGAAATCCAGATGTGCATTCTTAATATTAGCTTTATCCTTATTCCGAAAAATTCCCATTCACCTCAAAAGCTTGCTTAGCTAACACAGGGTCTTAGCAACAGCAGTTAAATTCTGCAAACAAGCAAATGAATGGGGAGATAGATGTAAGTGAGCTGTAACTTATTGCAGGGCTCTGTTCTCCTTCGCAGTTTCCTGCTCACTTTAATCACTGACCAGTTCTTTAGGAAAACTCCTCACGTTTTAGTCTCTTTGAGTGGGGTTTGTCACACTGACTAAAATATGGTCATCCCTGTCTAAGCTCGTCCTTTAAAATCTCTTTATAGAAAGATACAGCTGTCTGTGGAGGGTGAGTCACCCCATTCCACTGAAGATAGCTGGGATATAATGCCCTCTGGGGGTGCTTACTTTTCTCTTCTGCTCATAAGGGAAACTTAGATAATTCTTAGATATACGAAGCTGGACAAGATTAATCCCAAACTCTGTAAGCAGATATATTAATACAATCAAATGAAAAATACATGGGGTTTTTTTGGCAGCTGTGTTATACATGTGTTTCTGTCTTTTTCTGCCCTTTTCTGGGCTTCTCATGTCCTTGGTGCTTAAGCTGTAGATCTCAACAGCTTCTGTGGGAGAAAGGAAAAAATGTTGATTGTCTTCTAAAGAATAATGAAGTGCAAGCATACAAAAATGTCATTCAGAACAAAGCACCTAGTTTGTTAAGTATCCATTAAAAATGATGGTTCACTACAACTTCCCTGTTGTATGTGGAAATCTTTTCATGTTGTTTGGGGCCTTATCTATATGCATGAAGTTTTCTAGTCTCCTCAGAGTTGCTCACAGGTTTTAGGCTATTCAAGAACCTTGTGGTAATAACCTTCACCAGCCACTGAATGTGGAAATACCCAGTCCTACAGCTTCATAGCCTTTAAGCTAAGGTCATAACCTTATTAATTGAGAATAATCTTAAACCCCTGGAGGAAATGGCAAAGGGCAAAGCAGAAGTCTCCCTGTTTGCATTTGTCTCTGCCCACATAGCCTGGCCCTCCAATTCCTTGGCATCTAGGCCTCTACCTAAATAAGCCTGTCTTTTATTTTAAGTCCTACTGAAACCAGCTGGCAGGGACATCCCCAAGCATCTGCTACCGAGTGCTATCATGAGGATTACCTGGACTTCTGGTCTGACTCAGCACCTTTCACAGTGTGTAATTAAAGTAAATTCTTCTAGCATAAATCTAAGGTTCTCGATTAAACCCAAGTGGGAGCATCATGTGATGTAACTTAATTATCTTACTGCCAGCTATGCTTTGCTAAGCATCTGGCCTTCGCTCTTTCAGGTTGAAGCTTCAAGTTAGTTACGAATACCATCAGGATTGAGATGTAGCCTAATTGCACTTACCTCCTAAACATTATTTAATCGGTTTGGAAACTCTAATCTACACATCATAAAGTTTATTGGTCATGGTAATGGGCTAAACCTGTCATTGGAAAGATGGAGAGAACTGGCTAGTTTAACAAGACCATAGAATTTAAAAATCCAATGGTCAAATAATCCTGTTGTTGATGCCATAACCTTCTACTCTATCCTTTTTCTTTTAAAAGCATTTTTACAATTAAGGCTGATTACTGTAAGGCTGATTACTTTCAGTGCTGCAGACAAAACTTTCCTCTCTCTCTCTTCTTCCACTGAAGTGTGGCAGAGGCAACATGAAATGCATTTGTGAATTCAGAAATGTTTATGGTAGGCAGAGCCTTCAGATTAGCATGACACATGGAATTTGTGAGCTGTTAGATTCAATTTCAAAGCATTAGGCTAGGATTTCACATTTTGTTTTTATAAAATGCAAATAGACTTCAGTTGCTCTGCTATTAAGATGGATTTGAAATGCTATTCAGGGAACAGATATGGAACTCATACCCCTTACACAAGTCTTGCTTCCTGGAATTGCTTTTTTTTTCTTTTTTTCCTTAGAATTTCTCCCAGATGCTAAGTAAACTGCTACTGTGAGACAGGCCAACCAAAAAGCCATTCCCAAAAAGGAAAAAAAGAGGTAAGGAATGAATGAACCCAGAATGAGGGTACACAAGTTATTTTCCAAGAACACACATGAAGGAAGAACAAACCAGTACAAACTGGCCACAGAACAGTCACTTGGTGTATGCAGTGCTCCTCTGCATTAGAGCTTGAGGTGAATGAGGTACCCTGTCCAGCAGCAGAGATCTTTACCACTACTAGTGATCACACCATGACTTCTAGAGCTATGTGCAGAAGTCACTGCTGGTATAGGTGAAGATGTAGAATTCCTGTGTTCATGGCATAGGCAATCCAAGGAGCTCCAAAGCACTGTGCAAAGCACAGTATTGACTATCCTGAACACTGCCATGAGAAAAGGACCTAATGGTAAGTGTGCATGACATTTGAAGGTCTCCCCAAGGACAGTTTATCTATGTGTCCTGAGAGCAGGCATCCCCATGGGGCTCATGCACTGCAAGAAAGCATTGTCCAGAGGACATTCATTCACAGGAGTGAGCAAATCCAACAGCCCCCTATCCTGCCACATGCATCCAAACAGATTGCCAGAAGTCTACCTTCAAGCAGATGACAGACTGCCAAACAGTTGCAAGGACAAGAGGTGGAGAGGTCCTGGGTACTCCTAGAGTGAGCCAGAAGAGGATGGAGTGGCCTTTACAGTTGCTTTGTGCTGTCGTCGTATTTCCAGTCATCAAACTGTGAGCAAGAACTCAAATGTCATTTAAGATTTCAGAATCACAAAATATGCTGAGTTGGAAGGGACCCACAAGGATCATCAAGCCCAACCCTTTGCCCTGCACAGGACTATTCCCAAGAATCACAGCATGTGCCTGAGAGCATTGTCCAAACACTTGAACTCTCTCAGGTTTGGTGCTGTGACCACTTCCCTGGGGAGTCTGTTCCAGTGCCCAGCTACCCTCTGGGTGAAGAACCTTTCTCTAATATCCAACCTACACCTCCCCTAACACAACTTCAGGCCATTCCCTTGGATCCTGTCACTGGTCACCACAGAGAAGAGATCAGTGTCTGCCCCTCCTCTTCCCCTCACGAGGAAGCTCTGGACTGCAATGAGGTCTCCCCTCAGCCTCCTCTTCTCCAGGCTGAACAGACCAAGTGCCCTCAGCCACTCCTCATGCAGCTTCCCCTCAAGGCCCTTCACCATCTTCACTGCCCTCCTTTGGACACTCTCTAACAACTTAATATCTTTCTTATATTGTGGTGCCCAAAACTGCACACAACACTCAAGGTGAGGCCGCCCCAGTGCAGAGCAGAGCAGGACAATCCCCTCCCTCGACCAGCTGGTGATGCTTTGCCTGATGCCCCCCAGGACACAGTTGGCTTCCTGGCTGCCAGGACACTGCTGACTCATATCAACTCCATCAACCAGGACCCCCAGGTCCCTTTCTGTGGCACTACTTTCCAGCATCTCATTCCCCAGTCTGTCTGTACATCTGGGGTTGCCCCATCCCAGGTACAGAATCCAGCACTTTCCCTTCATATGATTGAACTTCATATGGTTGATGATTGCCCAGCCCTCTCATTTGTTTAGGTCTCTCTGCAGTCTCAGTCTCAATCTGACAAACAATTAAAAAAAATATTTTTCAAACAAAAAAACCCCCCCTAACATCTGCTATAAAGAACATTTCCATGGTTGTAACTTTTAGTTCCAGCTGTAATCAAATACTATGAGAATGCATGCACAGATCTGTGCATTTCCAGGAATTTCAGACAGCTTTCAGCATCCCAGGTTTTCCATTGTAATACATGATAAACAGGAAAGGTAGAACGATTAATTGAATTTCTTGATAATTGTGCCGATAAGTAAGAGAACAAACACTTTGGTTTTTTCTAAATCCTCTCTGCATACCTCAGACATAGCACTGGCTAAAAAGGCTGAACCAGCCAGTAAGGCTTGTTGGTCCATGCTTGCAGTGGGTTAGGAAGGAAGCATGACTGAGCGTTTCTATGGAGATTAGAAAGAACAGGTCTTGTTTCCCTGGCATAGCCTTAATTAACAAATACTTAAAGTTAGGAAGATCTGTGTTTTCTGCAAGGACATTTTGTTCCAGCAGGGTTGTGTTTTCCTCCCTTTGCTCAGTCTGTGGAAGGCTGGGAGGCCAAAGGAGTCCAGAGTAAACAAGAGCTTGTTTTCTTTCACATCTGCAACACCTATTGAAAGGTACCACTCTACAAGGAAACCTGGAGTCTGAGGATCCTGCTTTGTCACAGAATCAGGAGATATTTCCCAGAGCAAAACACATCCGTTTTAACTCAAAAGTGTGATTTCTCAGAATAGAAATTAAGTTTTCAGGATAAATTTCTTTAGCCCTCCCCTGAAATTACCAAAAAGAGAAGAATGGGCTAAATGGGCTAAATAAAACGGAGTCTGATGCATCTATGTATTGATAGGTACTTCTGGAAAGATGAGTAGATCTATACACAGATATATCCTGTAAAGGTAAGAGCAGAACTCCATAACTTGCAACACCAACTAACATTTTGTTATCTGTTCTTAACTGTTAGTCTCATCAGCATGAATTGTGCTGGGCTGGAACAAATGGTCTGAGGGAAGGGGTTTCCCTTGAAACCTTGATGCAAATTCCCTGCACCTTGTGGAGTTGAGACAGCATATCCTTAAACCTGAAAAATTCTGCTTCCCACTTCAGCTGTGGTTCATTAAACCACTTTCTGATGCTGGGTCAGGATGGAATTGGTTATGTTGGAATGAGACCCATTTTCAGACAAAACTTTTATTTTCTCCATTTTCCCTTTCACAGCAGATTTACATCCCCAGCCTTTAGCTTGATAAAATCATTTCTGCCCTTTTGCTTGTGCTTATAAGGGCACACTTTCTCAAAACTCAAGTCCTAGCTACTTTTTATAGCTCCAAAATGCAACACAGATTCTACTCCTGAGCACTGGAGTAATATTTTAGCAGAATGGGGCAGAATTCCAGTACTCAAGTGAATTAGAGAGATGTAGTGTAGATCCAAGCTGTTTGAATGATCTCTTTGAAGTGTGCTGAGACCAAGCCAGTCTATCCTAGCTGTCCTGTCATTTCTCTTACACTTTATACCCGAGCTGAGGTATGAAAAATATTGATATTAAAAGTCTATAATGGCTCTCGTTGTTACTTCAAAAGTCCTACCTTTCCAAAGTCTTCATGTTCAGCCAAGCTCAAAAGATATAGATGTCTTAAAGAAAGAAAATTATCCTCTCCTTTCCTTCCGCTTCTTGGCTGCATTTTCTGACTGCTTTTCAGAGAAATATAGTATTTCAAATATCTCACAGAAAAAATATGAATCCTCCCAGACTCCCAAGGCTGCTCTCACAGGTTGTCTGTGGATGCTACTGCTTCTTGAAAGGAGTCATGCAGTAGGACCACGCTGGCTACCCAGCATGAGGAAATATCTTGTACCTGAATGCCTCAGTTGCATGTATAGTTTTAGACTTCATGGCAGACCACTCGAAAGACTGAGCAAGTAAGCTTGTCCTTTGGCACTGACAGTGACCAAGTAATAAGAATATTTTTGGCTTCAGTCTCTCAGCCTAGCTTGTATCCCTATACTGCTTTTGCTGTCCTCTAAAGAATAGAAGTTGCTATCTATGAAGTTCTGTACAGGCAGGATCTGGATCTCTACCCCTGTCCCATTCCCAGTATCCTTTAACCAGGGCATCAGTGCTCTGATGTGATCTAAGAGTTGCTGGCCCTGGAATGTAAGTAACTTCCTGGCCTCTTTTATGGGACTCTGAGGAGAAGCCCTGCTGCAGGATGATAACATTTAAGTGGGATTCCCTGGGGGCATTGCAGCCACAGGCGCCAAGTAAATAACTCACCACACTCCTACTTGCCTGATAAAGTACTTTACCTGTGAACTTTGCAGACTGCTTTAATATTTCCTCTTTCATCTCCTCCTGCTTTTTTTTAAATCTATGTGGCTTGCCTTCACAGGACATCTGTGGGTGGTCAGTGGCCTATAAAGGGCAGGAGAAAATGCATGAGTAACAATTCCACCTCCAGCACAGATCTCATTAGCTGCAGAGACAAAGCATCAAAGCTATAAAACCTTGTCTCTTACCAGTGTTCAGGCATAGGTGGGATCTGCGCAGCTTCACATCATTCACATTCACCTTTCAGAGGTGCAGAGAACCATTGCCTTCCAGTCTTGTGTCCAATAGACATAAACACATACAAAAGAAGAAAAGGTCTCTTTTCTTCTTTTCGTTCTCTGCCCCAAGGTGCAGAGGATTTTACCCTGGCTGTATGCTGGGACATTTTGTTAGCTGGGAGGAGGTGGTGAAGGGGAAATAGTTTGCTGTGTGGCATAGGATGTGTTCAGCACTGATTCATGAGCATTTTCCTTTTTCTCTTTCTCATGCAGCACTTCTGCTTTTTTTAATTTGTCATAGGTGCAGAACTCTAACAGCTTTTCTGCAAACACAAGTGTTTTGTGTGTTGGTTGTCATATTCAAAGAAACAAGGCAGAAGACTTTGGTAGACTTCACTGGTATTAATATTAGAATAAGGACAAATAGCTCCAGTATTGCATAAACATATGCAGTATGCTTAATAAGAGAGCTCAGAGCAAAGGCTTAAATGTAGCATCTCAGCACTCTGGCATACTGTAAACTGGATTATGTCTTGCAGAAAGCTGTCCTTCACTGAAGATACTGCAATGGACTGCTAAGCACATGTTTCCACCTAAAACAAAGACAACTCAGGAATTTGAATATTGTGGGAAGCCTGGCTTTGTCTGGGTATTATTTTGGGAAAGAAATATGTGTGGGTAGATGAGAGGCAGTTCAGGTGGGGAAGGAAGGAGAGAGCATGTGGGAAACAGGCAGTGAAGGGGAGCTGCAGCACAGACAAGCTGCGTGGATGCCTGTCCTGGGAGAAGCCTGAGAGGCCAGAGAGCTGGCTGGGAAAGATCTGCTGTTGGGAGAAGAAAAGTTGCCTCCAGTTGTTTGCATCCTACTGTGTTTATGAGACCAGACTCTCTATATTGTTCTACATAAAAAGAATTGCATCAAAAATGCTGGTCTTTGCTATTAATATCTTTACTTGGAAAAAAACTTGAGGGCCTGAATTTTGTGCAGCTGGAATGGTGTGGGATTGCCTTTATTTTAATGTGGCATGTTTTCTCCTTTTCCCTCTCAGTTCTTACTTACTGTTCCTGTTGTCTGCTTCTTGGGAAAGGCAATAGGTCTCAGGGTGGGCACCCCATCACCTTGAGGAATCCACTTCTCTGTAGCACAAAAAGTGAGGTCCTGTCTGAGGGCAAAAGTTGGACCTGGCATGGGGTTCAGCTCTTTTGTGTTAAGAGCTGGAGATGACACATATAGAAGAGGTTGAGTTTGAGACACTTAATACTCATCCATCCAAATGAATGTAGGAAGTCTACCTGTCCAGCTGTGCTTCTGATGGACTCCTTTGACTCAGATAAACAATGTTTAGAAAGGACATAGGTTAGTAATAGGGTTTATGAGCAAGGATCACCATGCAGCCCTTAAGAGCAATCCCTTAGATGAAGCATACTTAGAGCTGAAAAGCAATTTATATAGAAAAAATCCCTCCATCTCTCTGAGTCCTGATAATGTTCTGGGAGGTGTCACACTTTCTGCTGAGATGTTTAAATCAAACTTAGTAGCTAGAGAGGTCACCTACTGATGGGGATGCCATCTCACTGGGCTTCTCTAATTGCAACCAGCAATGAATTTGTTGCCATCCTGAGGAGTCTCTAGCTGCAACTGGCAGTGAAAATAAAACAGCAGCCACTGAGATTCAAAGAGCTGTGTATAATCTGGATTGCACATTTAGACAGTATTTATTTTAAAAAAGCTATTATCTACCAGCTGTTCATAAACTATGAACATAACTATGTTATGCCCTGCAAGGGTCTTTGTACTATGTAATTGTCTTGCCTCTCTCTAAATGCATATTCCACTGGTTTGAATTAGCTGCTAGCTCATAGTGATTATGGTCGTCATTCGTTTAGAACAACTCAAATCAGATTTGCAAGAGTTGACATCATCTATGTACAAGTAGTGTCTGCACAGTAGGGGCATATTGTCCTCAACCTAGGCCAAACCTGTCTTCTGTTTTCTTTCAGTGTCTATCAAAGCATAGAGTTTAGGCTGGAAGCCTTTCCCACTTCCACTGTGAGTAACGTGTATTGCAGTTGTTATTTGGGACCTTAATTTCCATTCTAAAAACTGTGACCCTGAACACACACACCAAAGGAGGTTTTCTGTTTAACCCGGCACATTTACAGAGAGCGTGCATCGAATCTGTTATGTCTGTGGACATCTCCTTCTTAACATCTGTGACATATTATGTAACATTTCTTCTGGCTCTCCAGTAAACAGGAACCATATGAAGGTTCAGTGTTGGTGTGCCCTTGGACATACCTAATTCTAGCCCTAATATTAAGGTTGGAGAATTCCCAATGAACAATGGAATTAAATAAATTTTTGATATAACTTGCATATAGAAGATTTCTAAGTTCATTTGAAGAGCAACAGGCATAGCTGATTTTTTTGGTAAGATGCTGTATATTGGTAGGAAAATAGAAATCTACAAGAAATGTTGGCAAATCTTCACAGGATTTTGACTTCACTTTCTTAGAACATAGGTGAGAAAGTTTTCTTACCATTATTCTGCTTCTTAGTTTGTTGGTTGGATTCTGACTGTTTGGATGCTAAATAACTCAGCAAGATCAGGAAAATATTTTTTCCAAGAAATCTGTTCCTTTGTGATGCAGGAAAGCGAGTGATTGTTGCCAAATCAGTGGCACCTATTTCCAGTACAGCAAAAGGATGTGTTCGTAGAATATCTTGCAGAAATGTTACCCATAACAAAAAGGTGTTTTCTGGAAGTTCAGCATAGTAAGGAAAAACTTCTGGATTGTATTTCCCTTTGTACCAATCTCAATATCAATAGCATTTGCTATTAGGGGTAGGTCCCAGTTTTGGTACTGAGATAACAGGAACCAAAATTACCACCTATATCTTCGCATGTGAAGTAGGCAAGGAAGTCCTGTCACCAGAATACCATCAACAGGCAAGTTCATCACTTCTCAGAGTTAAGGCTGGATTGGGGCACACCTTAAACCCTCCTTCTGTAACAACTGTAGGAGTAGTGTTAACCATTTGCAGTGCCAACATTATACAGATATAAAAGCTGGTCATGCTGGAGAGATGATTTCAACACTACATGAATGGTAATGGGTGAGAAGATCAAAGTGAACTGACTCCAATCATAAGAATGGTAGGCAGGAAGAAAGCACAGAATGCTAATGGATGCTAATGCAACAGTGCAGGTAATGGATTTGGAGGGATACAAGCTATCTTAAAAGGCTTCAGCAGTATGTTTTTTAGCACTCACCAGTACTCAGAGACACTTGAATCTCTTTTCTAAAAGCCTGTTTGTTTTAACAGTGCATTTGGAAAGTTTTAACATCTTTCCAGGCGTGAACTGAAAATAGGGTATCTTTATCTAAGTAACCGAAGAGTAGAGCCTTTCCATATGTGTGTAAAAGCAATGTTGAAGGTCCTGCTGAACGAAATCATGTTAGTCAGTGTCTGCAACGTAAGTAAGTAAAAGTAAATTACCTTGAATTGATATGACTGAGTCAAGTTAATTTGACTGTTTCTGGAGAAAAGTTTCTCAATGTCAAAGAAACAAAAAGCTGAATGTCCAGCTTCTGTTCTTATTTGTCTTTCTGAAATCTACTCACACAATTAGAGAGGTTCATTTCTCATTTGTGCAACGAATTTGTACAGAGAAAAATGAAAGCAACAGAGGTTTGAAGTTCTAGCTGTGAATTTCCTCTTTTCTGTTGACTTAGAGACAGGAATATATATTTTGCAGCTTTTTGTTATTTACAGGAGTGATATTCACCTTCCTCAGAAGGTCTCATCTAAATCTGTTTACAAGTCTAGGTTTACTCAGGTAATTCAAACAAGGCACATCTTGTTTTCCATACTAAGCCATTCTCCCAGGAAGCAGAAGCAAAGCCACCTGACCAAGCTAAGCCAGCACTCACAAGTGCTCTTATCAGCAAAATGTTGTCATACAGCATCAATCAGAGAATAGTCAGCCATACAGCACTGTGATAAAAAATGTATTTGGCACTTTCCGGACTATTTACCATTTTATTGAATACCACACTCCTCTGAATGACAACTGCAAATTCCAGGGGACAATTCAGCCCACTCTGTCTTCAAGACTGGAATTTTAATGGGTCCGATAAGAAACAGCCATCTTTCGTCAGATACTGTGGTGTCTATTTTAGGGTTTTGCCTCTTCTGTGGCAACTTTGTCTGCACATAGGCCTGGGGTATCAACTGATGACAGTCAGTCCTTTCAGAAGCCTCACCAAGGCACTTGAATCATCCATTACGCGGGGCAGCGTGAGATAAATTTATCATAAACATTTGCACAGGCCTTCAGCAAAGGAAGTGGCGTTCTCTGTGCATTTTCTGCAGGCTCGGTTGGGAGCACAAACAGGATCAAATGACAGAAAGATCTGGTTTGCAAGAAGAGGTCATTCCCTCATTCAAGTTTGCCTTAAGTTTCATCAGTGCAAAGTGAGTTCACTGTGAACTTAGTGACTCTGTGTGGACATGGATGTGGGGATGAAATGAGTGAAAGACTCAGTTATGCTTAACTTTGTTTTACTTATTACATTTCTTGTCTTTCAATTTCCTAGATTTTAAACCCAAAAAGGTTTATGTGGTCATCTAAGCTGACATTCCACTTGCAACACAGTTCAGGACTATGAGACAGAAAGAAAAATGTGTACAGATCCTTGTTTTTACAAACATTGATCATTTGATCAAACAATACACTATTTGTAACTTCTAACATTTCCAGCCCAAGAGCTGAACTGTCACATATCAATTTGTGTTTTCTTCTTCCATAAAGAGATGCCCATGACAGACTACTTTGACAGTCAGTTTTCCCTCACTCTTTAAAGATGAGAGAAATACTGTAAAAGGTAACTCCAGGATATGCTGATGAATTTGTCATGAAATTTCTTCAACACATCTATCAGTGCTTTCCAAGACTATTGGCTACAGCTTCAACAGTCAGTCAGTCAATGTGATTCTTAGACATCCAGTGCTTTGAATCAAGCACTTACCTTTGATCAAAAATACGTATATACTTATGATTTTTGTGGTACAATTTGTGAATCTAGAAAAAAAGGTGGAGGAAACATCCATGGCAGATAAGTTGTTTGTTGGGGAAAGCCTTCTTCCAAGCTACTGATGGGAATTAATTTGTGTTGCTTGGTGGATAGTATCTTATTGCACTAGAATTGTTCTTTCTCTGCACATAAATTCAAACCCACTCAGAACAGTAAATTGGCCCCTTTTTAAAATGCCACTCTGCAGAAACAAATGCAAAGCTTCCCACAGCCCCAGATGTATTTTCTTGAAGTCCACAAGCAGGCTCATGGCCAAGATGTTGGATGCAAAGATGGGAGTCAGCTGTAGTCTGGATAGATATTCTCAGAGTTTGGGTGCTTTGCCTCAGGGAGCCTCCATGTGGACTGTCATTAGACCTTTTAAATATTATGATGGTATAACCTTCTGGGACACTCCTACAGAGTTGCATGGTGGTAGCTCTGGCAGGGTCAAAGCTTGGCTGAACCTCTCAGTGAGAGGTGACCTCTCCCTAGCACTGCTGAGAGCCCCCCAGAGCCACCACAGGTTGGAAGAGCCCCCCGCTGCCCCTGACCAGTAGCTGAACCCTGAAAAGAGTGCAATCACAACCCCAACAACCAGCAACTTGGGTCTCCTTAATACTCATGGTAATAGTATTGCTAAATCCTCAGGAAAATTCTAGAGAGCAGAACTGGTGTTTTGACACCTCGTTTCCATTGGCTTTTGATTGCAATACTTGTCCTAGCTGCTCCTTGTGCCTTTGGAAAGTTTAGCTCATAAAGGCTAGAATTTCCCAAAGACCCTAAGCAAACTCAGAACTTGTACAAAGACCTACATTTCTGTGGTCCCCTGGAAATCCTCTGTTTGTTTTGCTAACAATTTTTGTGATAATTTATGTTTTCCAAACACTGGCATAGAATTCTTAAGAAAAACACAATCTGCTTGATTTTCCAGGTGGATTTAAGCCTTCAGTATGTGAGCCATGAACTCTGGAGAACACTCCCTGAAGGTCAGCAGCACTGGGTCAGGCTCTGCAGAGCTCACTGTGGGATGTGGGATGCACCTCAGGTTAATGACTTGCAATTGCACACAGCCTTTCCTAAAGCTGCGCATGTAGTTAATGGGTATCAGAACTCAGTGAGACTATTCAAATTACCTCAATTTCCCAATGATTTATGATGTATGTTTCTGACATCGTTGCTTATTTATCTGTCCTCCTGGTGTTTCTAGCCAAAGCAAAGAGGGGAGAAACAGATGCAGTAAAATTATGTTTGAGCAAAGGGTCAGATATTTTCAGAGACAGTACAAGTTGGATAGAAGCATAATAAAGGACTTGAAAGTCAGAAAACTAGCAGAGGCATCAGTCCAGTCCAGAGTCAAAGAAACTTAAAGGGCCTTTCCTCCTTCTTTTTCTACAGTAAATCATTTCCTGATTCTAGAAGATGGATTTTGTTCATTTAAGTAGTTTTCCAGGGTGTATTTTATATGGCAGACTGGAAGTTTTTTTACGATATGCCACTTATGACTTTTCATAACCCTAAAAAGTTAGGCTTTTTAGCAGGAGAAAACCCACTTCAGATACAGCCAATGGGCCAAATTCTGTTTTCAGTTACAGCTATGCAACCCTCATCCTTAGTGCATGTTATAATCGAGCTTAGTAGAGGTTGTGGATTAAAGACCTGGGCTTCCAAAATGCTCCCTCAGATGCATGTGTGTGGCTAGGACTGAAATCAGTGGGACTCCCATGTGCACATCCAGAGTAGACTTTGGCTTGTGATTTTTATTGTTTATGCTATTGGATAAAATTGATTCCATGTTACATTTCTCAGTCAGAGTTATTTCTACATCATCATGCATCAAAATGTTGGCTTCCATCTCTTCTTCTTGATGGTAGCTTTGAGGAGTATTTGTTTTCTGGTTAGTTTGGGCCCAGCATTAATCATTCTCAGGCTTCCTCTAACCTTTTTATTATTATTTTACTGATGGCGGATTTAACTGTTGGCTCACCTTTATTTTCAAAGCAGATGAATTTTATTAGTCTCTAATATTAACCAGATCCAACTAGTTGATAGAGTTAAACCAATGTGGGCCAGACACTCAGCTGTGAACTGCAGCCCTTTTGATTTGGGTACCCTGTCTGGGAGAGTCTGACAGGGTGTCTGGGCAGGAGGAAAGCCCCAGCTCACGTGTGAAACCATGTAGAGCTGAAGGTCTGATTCCTGGTCTCCTTCAGGTGCTCTGAATCAACAAAGAGACTTATTAAATCCATTGCTTCATAACTAGAAGGGAGGTGATCTTTTCAGGGAGTATATTTTTCTTTTAATTGTTGGATCTGTGTATTTCATAGAACGGTTTGTCTTGGAAGGGACCTTTAAAAGTCACCTAGTCCAATGCCCCCTGCAATGATCAAGGACATCTTCAACTAGACCAGGTTGCTCAGAACACTGTATTTCTTTATGTTGGTAGTAGAATGATTCTGAAAGAGACCATAAAAGCTTTATCAAGGAGGTGGGGACTGTTCATGAATTAGTAGCTTACATTTCCTAATGTTTTCTATCTTTGAAACTTACGTCAGTCTGTAATCTAAAAGCTAGGTATCAGATTCAGAAACACAGGTAAATCCATGAAGAGTGTTTCTTCTTTCTTGTTTTGTTTTTACCTCTTCTGCTTTTTTTTTTCTCTTAGGGAGTGAGAATTGCAGTTGTGCATGGTTCTAAGTCTCCAGGAAATTTTTGGCAGTGCAATTTGCAAGGCTTCTGTAAAGGTTCATAAGTGAAAGGGGAAAGGGGGGCCAAAAGGAATTTCATGTTGCCACCAGGAGGTCAAACGGAACTTCTACAGAAGAGGCTGAAAGATCTGAATGTTTGGGGTCATCTTCTCTAGCAGCTTCAAATGCAGCAAAAGATATAGTGCTACCTCTTTCATTGTCTCTTTATTTCAGTAGCTGCTACAGGTGAAGTCTACTGCTGAGGATTCATTTGTGCACTTTGAAGCAGGACAGACAGACCTGGATGCTTTTAAAATACACATGATGCTTACTTAAAGTAATTAAGTTGTATTTAAGAACTATCAATTCTCAAGTAATTCTTCATTATAGGAACACAGGAGGATTCAAGCTGGAGACGACTTCAGAAGGTCTCTGAGCAGAACCTCCTGCACAAAGCAGGGTCAGCTATTGTCTGGGTATTTGGAAAAAATAAAGTGAAGATAACTGAAAATATTACCTATCAAATTTTAGTTTTAAACATAAGCATGACTTCTCTCAGAGCTCATGTAGCCTGTAAAACAAAGTCTAGAACTCAATCTCATGATTTTATTTGTATTTCCATATCTAGTTGCTTTTAGAACAATTTACAGCAGAATTGTCTGTCTTTCAGCAGGTGTGAATTCAGCATCAGGCCCTCAGTGCAGTATACCAGCATTCTGTGGCTGAGAGCTATTGGAGGAGACAGGACAGACAACAGGCTTCAAATAGAACAGCAACCTGGCATTGGTTCTCATACCTTTTGTGCGCTTGTTACCTGCACTCAGGCAACCCAAGGAAAGGCAGAAGGACTCATTTGTCCTGGAGTGTAGGGTCTGCAGGTTGCTGAGGCAGTGACAGGTTCTGCAGCCATACACAGCAGTAATTTTTTCATCTGTAGCATTTTCCTTGGTGTTTACTGGTAGCAAAAATATTTGTGATGTGGAGATTAATTCCTGCAGAATAAATCACAAGCACATCTGCAGAGAATATTTTCTCTCAGTTTCCTTGGCTGTAGTGCACATGACAATTTTCATTTTTCTTGAGAAAGACAATACACTCTTTTAGATTCCCCGGATTATTATGGGTTCTTTGCTCTTTATGTTGGCCTGTTTGTGTAAATTCTCATGGACCTTTGTCCACAGCTTGTGAACTGAGCTATGAGATCAGATTATGGACTTCTGGGGAGAATAAAAGGCACTTTACATGGAAAAGCTGTATGTTGTATTATTTCAGCCTTGTGAACATAATAGTGATGTGCTTCACAACTGAGCTTGGCACCTGTGTGCCAAAATGCTGTCAGCCATGGAGGGATCTACTACAATATGAAGAAAAAACCTAGAGAAAGAAGATCAAGTTTTTTGAAATATTTGGGCTTGTGGAGCTGTTGATTTGAGCATATAAACTCAGCCACAAAGTTACCAAAAACTGTAGCCTTAACTTAATATCTTCTCAACAGGCTTCTGTTTCGAATGGCCCTACTTGCCTGCCACATCACTTACTGTTAATGAAGGATTTTGGCAGGAGCAGCAGCTACCAGCACGTCTATACTGTGCTGGCCAGAGGCTCAGGGTAACACCACGCTGCCTTCAGAGTGCAAAACAGAGCTGTCCTTGCGTTAGCTCTCCTGCTATGCCTAATTATTTATTTAGGATACCTGCTGATCGCACAGAGAGTGCTTATAATGCTGCTAAGGGTTTTATCTATGAACACAAAATCTGGTGAGTGTTGCTTTTTTCAATTTTTTTTCAGGGAAATGCCATGAAACTGAGTTGTTTCTAACCTCAGATGCTTCTTGAGGCATTCCAGACATTGTAGCTGCCCCTGTACTTGAATGGCCAACTTGGACCTTCGAAGGTATCCTTCTCCACAAGCAGATCAATAGAGAATAGTTTCACATATCTCAAAAGGTCAAATTTACAACTGAGCAGTATGTTAATGTTCATTTGCTTTATAATTTACAAAAAAATCTTAGAAAAAAAACCAAAACAGGCAAGCAATAAACATGCAAGAACAATGCATGAAATTATCCTCAAAAATATGCATTATTTGAGTAAAAATGGCACTGTCATTCAACTCAGGCTTAGCTTGGTGCCAGCATTACTCAAGCAATGATAGATTGTATGGACCTTGATTGTATCTTAGAGAATTAGGTTGCCCAAAGCTTATCCTTATCCTCCATCAGTAGGCAATAAGAGCTCATGGGTGTATAAATAATGTTAAAGGGAGTGCTGCATTGGACAGTGTAACCACATTCTTTTTAACCTTGGAAACACGTTGTGCACACATGGATAATCAGGCCCTTTTGAAATCCCATGGATGAGCATTGCTGTTCTCTTGCTGGATGTACTGGGCTGTCGTTGGTAGAGAGACAGAGAGAGAGGAATGAGTAACCAGTAGCACATACCATGCATATGAGCAGTTTTCCCAGCTGCAGTGTAATTCTGTCACTGCCGGTCTCCTTTCAGTTCTCTTCAGAAGAATTCCAGAAAATCAGATGGATTTTAAGCCAGTAGACTGATTACACAGCCGCCAAGTCATAAGGGTAAAGCACCCCATAACTATCCTCAAGAATCCATTAAAGCCCTGCTGAAACATGATCTACCACTGATTAAGGGGGATTAAAAGGGGGAGGAAGAGTTGTAATGCACTGAATGAAAGAGATCAATAAATGAAGCAGGGCAACCTGAGAATCAGCCTGTCCTTGCAAATATTTTATTTCGGCTTCACTGGGACAAACTGCACCTGGGCTCTTCCCATCAGCTCCATGGGAATCAGATCAATTTTATGGGTTTGCAGGGAGGGTGGGGAGGTTAACACTGTTAATGGAAAAATACTGACAACTGTATCAAATGCTGCTGTTAATTCGAAACACTAGCAAAGTCTATCCAAGTAGTGTTTCACCTTAATTGCCTTAGGGAATAATTTAGCTGTAATTGGAGAGTGGCTTAAAGTTATGTACATTTCTGAAACTCAAGAAGAAAAAGGAACGTGGCAAGGAAGAAATGCCCATCTATTCAGTCTATAGGGAAACCATTAACTTGGCAAAAGCATAGGTGAAAGTTCAGTGACTGAGCAAGCTGGCAGCGTGGAGTCAGAGAGTAGGGGAATGGAGAAGAGGACAGTGAACCAGCCTGATCTTCAGAGGCAGGGTTTACACTGAAATCAATGTCGTGCACAAAGCAGGCTGGTGAAGTACAGCAGAAGCATTTGTCACAGAAGACAAAAAAGAGAGATGAATGGGAGTAACAAAGAGGCCCCTTGGAAAGTTCAATGAATTGTGAGAGCTCACAAAAGACACGCAGGGTTGAATGAGGATACCGAAGGAAAGTGATCCTAAGTCATGTGTGCTGTTCTTGCAAGGTACAATTAGCCCACCAGGATGTCAACTTTTGCTGCCTGGGAGCTAGTTCCCTTGCTGAAGTTTTCATTTTGTTTTGTGTCCAAGCTGGGAATCCTGTGGGGAGCCTGTTTCCCAGGGAGCTCAGTGCTTCCTAATGTCTGTGAGGTTTCTGACTTAAAATACCCAAAATCATTAGATTCTTCTGAAAAATGGTAATGTCCTTTCTCGTAGGTGCAAAGGTAAAAGGGGTAGTTCTAAACAGTATTGCGCAGTTGGTTGAAATCATCAGTTGGGCTTGACCTGTTTAATAGTAGTGGTGGTACCACATTCAAGGAGGAATTACTAGTGCAAGGGCATATTTGTTTAGAAAATGTGAAGGAAGCTAAGAATGACAGAATTTAACTTCTGATGAGGCATTCATTTATCTAGGTGCTTCTCCTACTTTTTTTTTTTTCCTTAACCACTGATGCTGGTCACTCTTAATGAGCAAGACATTAATAAACTACAACAGCACTGAAAAAAGCACTGGGTTTTGTGAACACATGTGCAATCTTTAACCTAAGAATGTTAGTGTTAAAGGAATAAAGTTTGCTTTGCAATACCAGATTATTTTATCAAATACAATGTCTTTTAAAAGTGGTGTTTTCCACAAGCTCAGAAAGAGAATCAACAGCAATTTTACATGGAATAGCTAGAGTAATAACTACTTGAAAGTTATTCTAAAGATTATTCCAGATGAAAAAGTGATGAGATGACATAAATTCCTTAATCTCCTGAAAAGAGAGACTAGTGTACAACATTGTCCTGCTGGGATTATTTGTTGTTCAGCCTTCTACAAGAAATAAAGATTGCTTATGGGAACTTCTTATCAAAGAAATGCCACATCATTTCTACTCTTCTCATGTTTTTTTAGTGATACGTGCAAGTGCTCTGAAAACAACTACTCTTAAATGAATGAGATTTTACATAGTTATACTGTTTTTTTAAAATCTAAACTGAGGGGAAAACATTGCAGAATGACTCCTCATTATTTTAGACCCTCTAGTTCTAAAAGCCATTGCCACAGAGGACATGGTGTTGCACTTCATTGGTTACAGCATCAGGGGGGACCAGCCCAGCACTGGGGGCACAAACCCCACATCACAAGCTGAAATCTGTTCAGACATTTCTCTTGGGGCTGTGCAGACTCTTTGAAGTGCTGAGATGTGAAAGTCAGCACATCTTTCTAATTCAAAGATCAAATTGAAAGAATTAGCCAGCACATTAACTAAGACATCTTTTCTTCTCCATTCTCAAATGGCAACTAGAGGATTAGGGTGAACTTGTACTGAAAGCACTTGACTTCGTATACACACACAAAAAGATGAAATGATGGGTAGGATTCCATTCTCTGTTACCCTGCCAGCTTCCATAAACTATCTCTTTTTTCTCTTTGAGGACAAACTCCACAAAAAGTTAAATAAGCCTAAATTGCACAGGCTTGTTTCAAAGATAAAGCACAAGCTGGGAAAGCATGCAGTAAAATAAATTGAATTTCAGGTTTAGCTTTAAATTTCTAAATCTCCTGACACCATTTCTCAATCTGAAGTAATTTCCCAGTTGGAAAAAGATGTCCTTAGTCAGATCCAAGCCAGGAATCCTGCAGATTTGACATCTGCACAGGGACCAGCAGAGAGTGTGTCAGAAAGTAGTCTGAGGTACTGAAACTGTTAAATTCTTCCAACAGTCCTATATTCTGGTTTGACTTCAGGTAAGTGCCAACTTGTTTCACATCTAATGGTTTTCAAGGAGGCGAGAATTTGGCAGTTTTGTCCCATAATGTGTTACTTTTTTGCTTCCTTTGGCAGTCTAGGAGAAACCCCATAGCAAAGAAAAATTAAGATGACACCTTAAGTCTAATTGACTTGGAAAATCTTACTAGTATGACCAACCCAGGAGATGCTCAGCAGTTTGATTTCAAAAATTAAGCACACAGCGTTTTTTCCTTTCTCAGTCTTTTCATCAGATCTCTAATTTATTAAAATATGTTAAAACTTTTTGCAACTTTGTCCTGCTACTGAATATGAACCATTCCTGAGTCACCCAGGAATGGGAAGTGATTTGTGATTACCATGCCAGGATTCTTTGCAGCATGTGTCTTCCAGTGGCACAGGCCTTATGTAAAGAGAATATCTTCCAAGGAGTAGGAATGAGTGATTTTATTACCCAGAACCATATGCTTCAATTGGTTCTGGTTTTCTCTTTAAGACTTTTGTTGTTGTTGCTGTTGTTGTTGTTGTTTTGTGGGTCTTTTTAGGGAAAAAAAAATCCTGGCCTCAGACTTGGCTTGGGAGCTCCTGACATTGGCCAGAGTTGTTGTGGTAATTTTGAGCTTTCAGTGCATGGACTGGCAGGCTCCCTGACAGCACATTTGTTAATTGAAATTACCAGTAGATTACACAAATTGAAATCGTAACAAGATGCATTTTCTGTCAGTCAGCAGCACAAGAAAAGCTCAGGTGTGCTACATACCATTATATCACATCCAGTAAATAAATACAGAAAAACATAAGCAAGCCTTAGGCAGGTGAGTACTATCTGCTTTACAGAGCACACAGTGTCCTACAGTGTGGCATCCTCCATGACATGATGGGGTTCAACACCATTTACTGTGAAAGAGTTGTGCTCTCCTGCAGCAGCTGAGGACTGGGCAATGCAGACTGCCCAACAGCTGCTAGAAACAAAAAGGGAATTGACCCCATTTCCAGAAGGTGGAGTGAAAAATGTCCTGTCAAAACCACAAAGACTCATATGACCTAATTCAGGCAAAAATGATTTCAGTCTTTGAGAGAGAACTGCAAATAATGATGATTTCTGAGTAGGAGGAATCACCTAGGAGAGAGCTTCCCAAGCCCTCACTGTTTTGGAAACCAGCAGTGGCAATGGCAGCAGCAGCAAGAGTTCCTGGGCTCTGGTCCTTGCTGTTTGCTTTTTTTTGCTGGCCATTTACATCCCACTTACTTAGGGGTAGCTCGTGTCTGTCATTTTGCAAATCTTTAGGTAGAGTGTTAGATTTTTTATTTCCCAGAGATCACTGCAAGATGAGCTACACAAATACGGATCCCAAGGAGAAAGAATTGTAGCTGCACAGAAGATATCATATTTCAGAATTACTTAGTGACTTTTAGTTGCAGAGGGGTACTTGTGGGTTCCTTATTTTCACTGTCAGTCAATTTGATACCAAAATGGACTGCTTTTTTGAGTAAAACCTCTACAGCTCTTCCAAAAAAGAGAGAAACAGACTGCTGAAATGTCAGATAAATGGAAGGATGTAGTACCTCTAACACAGTAACTGCTGTCCTCCCAGTACAGATTTGAAGCTGTAATGAATAATTAAAATGAGAGGAATGTATGCCAAGTAATGTTGGGAAAGAGCATCTGTGGGATTCTGAGGACAATTTGGCATTGCCTGGACACAGTTGCAATTAACTGAGAAGCAGATGAACCAGTGTCAGAGAGCACTGTATATATCATACGGGAAGTGTAAGTTCTGTGTGCTGAGATGGGTAAGCACAATCGAGAAATAGCCGTCTGCAGTCAACATAGATTAGAAAGGAAATCGTGACTGTTTGGTATTCCAGTCATTTAAATAAATGAGAATAGCATTTCTAGGCAATAGAGAGGTAGAAGAATGAAAAGCATGAGGAAATGGCATACTGTGATTTAAAAATAGCCTAGCACAAGCCAAGACATCCACGCTGAGGATGGAGGGAGCTGTGCAGCTGTATGATCACTACTGCCTTACACGACCTGGAGCATATGCCGAAGTTCTGAGTTCTCCCTCTGTCCTAAATCTGTGCCTGGATAAGGATTCCTGGGAACTTTACTGTAGCATTGCTGATGAGGATAGAGGGCCAAGTTATGTAGTTATAGAAGAGTCAAAACACATGTAACTTTAGGCTTTCTGGGCTGGAAGGGGAAGAGGGTGCAATTTCAAAGGAATCACTAGTGTGGAAAGAATATGTGGAAATTCCTAGTTCACAACTGGAGCAATGTAAAACTTAGCCCTTGTGCTTTTTCAGAGATTTGCTGTTTTCTCTTTTATGTCAGCTCATGCAGGCTTGCACCCTCTGGCTTTTCTTTTGTATTCTGGGAATTGAATAAACCCTGAAAGTAGTGAGAATCATCTGGTCTCACAACCTAGCCATGCAAAATCCCCTGGCTGGCGTGGTTTTGATGTGAAATCATAAATCAGTCCAGGTTCACATAAAGGGTTTCTGAGCTGTAGCAAACTTTACACAAATGTGAATTTGGTTTGCTAGTATTTTTATTTAGCTTTTCCTCTTGATTTCATCCCTTCTATGTTCTTTTCATTAACAAACATCTGGAAATTGCATAAGCTATATTAATGGGTGATTATCTTCTCCCTCTCTCCCTCTCTCTTGGTGTATCATTAACTTTTCTTTTTGCTCCCTCCTTTTCTATTTCACACACAAATGTACTTGAAAAAAGCCTCAATGAAAATTGGGTTATAAGGACTACAGTAGCTTTAGGACTCAGAAAAGAATGTATTTGCAGGTCTCACCAAGTAAGAAACTTGAGTACGCCTCCCTATGAGATCTAATTTTGGTATGTTTGAACTATCGACTGATCTTATACTGAAAAGAAGAAATACATATATTACAGTTTAGCATGAAGGTTGTAAGGAATAAATATATTCCTTTAAGTAGACCACTGTCCTGTCATTAATTTTACTTGTACTTTTCTTATTGCCACAATTCCGTCAAACTCAAAGCTCAGATGCCTATATTGCACATCCAAAGAGCCAACAGGAATAAAGTGGTAGATCTAATCTAGCCCTATTTTTAAAAAGCTTTTAACAGAGACCTTCACAGAACACTAGAGATGCTTAGAGACTCTGAGGTCTGTGAGCAAGCACAGCATCAGCAATCCTATTCCAGTGGATTCAGAAGTGATGTGGTAATGAAGTGTGTGGGGAGAGAGTGCAGGGGGGTTAAAACTGGTGAGGAAAAAGCAGACACTGAGCCACCAGTGGCTCATTGGGCCCAATTTTTCTGTTGACTTTCCATATGCTGAGTCATATAAACAAAATATTTTTGTTGACTTTCTGTTTTAGCACCTGTTACAGATTTTATAAAAATAAGTAACATACAATAAATTTACAGCTGTAAAGACATATTTTTAATGGAAAATTTCAGTAAAGCAAGATCTCTTCAGACAATCCACTGTGTTTTATAGCCTTTAAGGATATGTCAGTTCTATCAGTCTGATATATAAGGCTGGTGCTGAGGTAGAAGAAGAGTAGATTCCCATGAAGAACAACCCAGAGCCAAAAAGATAGTGAGGAGACACAGACAAAGCCAGTAGGAACACCTAAAAATATTTTGGTTTCATTGCACCTTATACCATATGGTGTTTACATTTTGGAGTGAAACCCACAAAAATAGACATGTTGAAGTTAAAGGAACTGGAAGATAAGTAGGCATGTGAAAAGACTTAGTCAACCCAAAGATATCCAACAAACCCAAGTCTCCCTAAACCAGCAGTGCAGTCTTGAGTCCCTGAAGGTCTGGGAGAAGGAGAGGAGGGTGTCTGGGAAATGCCTTCATGTGGGAAGGAGTTTTCCAGGGGCCTCCATGCAGGTATCATCTACTGAGCAGTCAAACCCTGCAAAGAAGAGGAGGTGAGAGGGATAGTGGGCAGAGAGGGCTACTAGTAGGAGCAGTGGTTGAAAGGGCAGCACAGTTTTTCCAAGGCAACCATCAGCTCCAGCTTCTGCCTGGCTGCTTATGCAGGGATGAACAAAACTGCCTCAGCACTTGTCCCCTCCATGGCCTGGAAGCATGGGAGCTGAGGGGCTGGAGGGGCTGGAGGGGCTGGTCCTGGGTAACTGCCTTTTCCAGGAGGCAATTCCAGTAGGCTCCAATTCTTATCCCTGTGTTTGCAGTTAATGGACTGTTGACAGTGTTGACCTCAAAACTATTTGTTTGGTCTTTCCTGTCTTCACACAGTGAAGGAATGTTTTATTAGCCCCCCCCTTTTTTTTTTTTAACTCGTTGCTTAAAAGCAGAATGAAGGCTCCCAGATAGGACATTTAAAGCTGGGCTTGCATGGGCACACTCAGGTGTGGCACTCAACCCTTTGGCTGAGAGACAGGACCTGGCAGAAGGGTATTTACACCTGTTATGCAGCAGGAAGACAAGCTGTTACAGGAGAGAAAGACAAATGAACAGTATTGTCAGAAACAGAAAGGATCGACTAGTGACACTTCTGTGACCATCTGAGGGACTTCTGTGCTGCTCAGTGCACAGTCCTCGTGCCTTGGTGCTTTTCCCACATGACCTGTCTGCTGATCTTTGCTGGCATTGCTTGCCTTGTCATCACTGACTGGCAGTTCAGCTTTGTTGTGAGCCAGTACAAGCATAAAGTTCTGACCACAGTCCTCACACGGGTTTGCACTGTGTACTAGAGTTTGGTCCCCATTTCTGGCCCTGCCTGCAAAGAACAGGAGCCCAATTAAAGACCTAAACTTAGTGATCTTGCTGCATACATAAACCAGCTCATACCTCCAGACTGCTCAAGATTTATCTACCCATCATCAGAGCAGATATGGAGGTTTCAGGAAACCACTGCAAGGGTTGGAAGTCTTTCTATGAAACCTTGACTTTCTGTAAGTAGCAAGTCGATATCTCAAATCAAGGGTAGTGGCAAAGTGTCCTCTTCCCTCCACCAGGGCACAGTTAGGGAACACTTGTTCCTTGCTCACATATACCCACGTATTTTTCTCTTTTCAATTTACGATATAAAATGATTCTGCTTTGAGTGCTAGAAGATTATATCTTTTAGAGGTGATAATTTTAAGGACACTGGCAGGTGTGAGTCAGTTGGAAGAAGGACCGTAAACCTCCCTTCTAAGAAACCCTTTCCACATTTATATCTGTAGTTACTACAGATTCTGTAATCTTTGTAAGGAGTCTATTTTATCATGTCCAAGCAGTATTCTCTGTCTCTTTTCGTATTTGAAAGAACAGGAGCAGGAATGTGTTTGGCAGAGAAGGATGATACTTTAACAGAAGAGCCAGATGATACTTTGAAGCTTTGTGGCTTAGCACAGATTTTTCATTTTATAAGAAGAAGCTATTTTCGTATTGCTGGTCAGTCTTATGTTCCTGGTTGTTGGGCAGGGCAGTTCAAATTCCCTTTGATTCTGTATTACTTGAACTTTAACTACTAGTTTTGAAAGACTGTTGGTTCCTGTAATTTTTTTCTCCATCTTTTTTGCATTCACTATTATTTCTTAGCCGTTGTTCATTAAACTGTGAGGCACAATCTTCCTCCGTGTGTCCTCTCATACTTCAACAATGCAAGGACAATTGTCAGGATAATATCTTCCTTCTCTCAGTAAGCTATGTCAAAGCCCATGTGTTTCTCTAACCTTTTCGAATCTGGTTTGGTGAAGGAGTAAAGAAGGAAGCTGTTTGGCAGCAGAAAAGCCCTACAACCAACCTAATATCTGTGTGCAGCAATGAGACCAAATCAGAAAGAAGTGGGTTGGAAATGCTAGTACAGAGAAACCCTTTCTTGGGTAATTCATTCTGCTTCCCCAGCAGCTTTCAGCTTATGTGTACTGTGGTTTGTCCTGACTTCTTCATGCTTTCTTCTCTCCTGCTTAAAAAAGTAAGCCGCTGCTGGACCCCTGCTGGACCTCTGCTACACTGAAGTGTAACTGCAACAGAAGCATTTTGGAGCCTCTTTCCTGCAAAGATTGCACAAAGTTTGGGAGTTAAACTGGGCTCTTTGTGTTGCTAAAATATTTTGAATCCTTTCAGTTTACTTATTCACTGGAGGAAGACCCAAGACTATACCTACAATAAAGGCATTTATAACACGTCAGGCTGCCCAGGGAGAGTCCTTCACTTTTCTCTTTGTAATTCAAAACAGCATTTGCATCCTTGCTGGAAGTGGAGCCCTCCTCAACTTTCCCTCACTCTAGGGAAAGGAAGTGCTGAAGGATGGAACAGTTAAGCATGCAGGAACCCAAGCATCTCCTGTGCGGGGGAATTTCACAGGAGAAAGGCATCTGTTGTGCTGAAATAGTTACCCTCCAGAGCAGCTGATATTTAAAGCTGCAGGCTGTCTGTCACTCGTTTGTATTTGAGATCTTGGTTTTGGTCTGAAGGAGCTAATGTCATCCTGTAACTTAGATAGCAAAGATCTGTGTGGGGTTTACCATATATTAGGTGCTATGTAAAGCTGTTTGCAAAACCCTTTGTGTGCATATTAATTTTATTAGATGCACAAAATCCTTTTACAGTGGATCAGATTTGCTCCAGTTGTTTGCTTGTGCATTTGTTTGACATCCCTAATGCCTTAATACACAAGGAGAAAGAGAAAAATATCTTTGTTTTTGTTAACCTTGGACTCAGATCTGGATGAGATCCAGGCAGTAATAGTAATATCACTTCATTAGCCCAAATATACCTGGATCAGGGGCACATAACATCAGAGAAAAACATCACCTGCAAGCTGATATGTAAATGAGGAGCTCTCTGAGCCTGTCCTACCTGTGCTTACATGTTGACAGTCCAGTCTACCACCAACAGTGCATTGGTCAAGCATTTCCCACTCACTGGGGGAATGCAAGGTGGTGACTCTCACTCAAGAGACATCAAATCGCCCACATTTTTCCTACCACTATTCATGAAATTTAGGTTAAGATTAGTGCAACTCATCATAAATTAAGAAAATCTATTCCCTCTGCCCAACCAAACTGGCAGATAGTGTATGAAGGGTTGCCACACTTTCCCAGTGCTGAGAGTTATCTATTTATATCCTCCTATATACTGCGTTATCAGATTTTACTTGCCCGATTAATCAGCTCAGCAGCAGAAGTTATTATAGTTTAAATGAAATTGCACATTTCTTCTTTAAGCTCAGATACAACATTTGCTTCAATGACTGATTCAATTTACCACTCAATTTCTCAGAATGGCTTAACAACAAACTGCATTAAGAAGCAAGCCTCTTTTGTTGGGACTCATTTGTACTGATCTAATTATGTCAATGTTCCCCTTTGCAGTCTTGGAAGAAAATCATGCAAAGGAATTCATGCTTCTTGTTTTCAACCTCTTATAACTTAGAATTTAGTCAACCTTCCATTTCCTTTCTTAAACAAATCGTTTACATTTTGCATTCTACTATGATGGCTTGAACCATGCGCTTACTTTTGTCTTCATTGCCATTTCACTACCATATCTAGCCTCTTTTATCATTTTTTGTTGTTTTTTTTTCAATTTAAATAGCCAAGATCCAATTCACATATCTTTTAAAAATGAAAGTTATTTAAGAAAAAAAAAAGTAATATTGCCAGTGTAGAGAATAAGGTCCCATGAAAAAGCTCTTGGATGAGAGTCAAGAAATCTAGACTTGATTTGTCACCTTCTATTGACCACTCAGGAACCTTTCAACAAGCCACCATACTTCTTTGTGCTTGTGGCTTACTCTCCTCTGAAAAGAAACTGAGGCACAGTTGTGGTTTCTTTCATTTTCTCTAAGTGTGAGGGAACACAAACCTTTTTTGTGACTTTGTAATGCAAATGAGCAAAATGTGACAGTCCAGTGTTAAAAGAGTCACTTTTCTCTATTGGGGAAAACACTAGAGAACTGATTATGTTGTACATACCACAGTACATGTGTGGTCAACAGGACCAGAGCAAGGAAGTTCCTGGAAAACTTTTTTCTCATCAGTAATTCACAAGTCTCTCAAATCTTAAATCAGACAGTCACAAACTTCCTCCGAATAAATTACATCTGGTCTTTCTTGGCCTGAGTCTCACTGTGAATCTCAGAAAAGCTATAGGATGAACAATGAGCTAAGAAACAGCCAGAAGTGCAGGCAAGCCCAGAAGAGCTTGAACCCCCAGGGATGCAGGTCTGGCAGCTTACAAAATAAGGGTGCACCTCACAACCAGCACTGCAGGGAAGCGCACCTGAGAGCAGCTCTACTGGTGGCTGACAAATGTGGGGATTTGGATTACCTGCCCATCCTTCCTTCCCAGAGTCAAGCACTGGCTCTCTGCTTTGGCTCACTTTACTGCACTGAACCGACTGGAGCTTTTTTACATAGGATAGTCAGCTAATAGCAGCCACAAAAAGTCCTTGGAAACCACCTGTCATGGCAGGCCCTTCTCAGGAGGGCATGTGGGCTGGGTTCCCAAGTTAGGGGGAACCTCCTGAGCTTCGCATAGGCTTGTGCCATGCAGATCCCTCCCCAAAACATGATGCTCTGCCAAAGCCAGGGGGAGGCTAAGGGCTTCCCACCCCCACATCCTCTTCTGTACCTGCAGATTGGTTCTTTCAAGTTTTGGGAAGCCTTGCTACACTGAGCAACCCCCTCTTGCCCAAATCCCAGCTGGTGACCTGTAACTGAGAGGTGCTGCAGGGGGGATGTGGGAAGCCATCTGCTGTCACTCTGGAAATGGCATCTCCTCTGACCAGATTAATCTCCACAGTCTGGGAAAACATGGTTTCAGTTTTCTCTTTTGTAACAGCAATCCATGTTGTCAACTTAGATTATAGACCTGAATGGCCAGATCATGCTGTCAAATGCTTACTTCTGCGAGACTGTGTTGAACAGGTCAGGTGTCGCATCTCCTCTTGTTCTTTCCATAGCTCTTCTGGCTGATTTTTTACACCCTGCTAAGACTGCATATGCCTTGAACCAGACTTGAGCAGAAGACAGAAGGACTAACATACCATTCAGAGTGAAGGATTGCTGCTGAGTAGAGCTGAGGTTTTCACACCAAAAGCAAAGTTACACGGATACATCTCTGATCCCCATGCTGGGCTTGGGACCAAGCAACAGAAATAGCACTGCTGAGCTTTTTCTGCATTTGGTCATTGAATTTAGATACCCTGAACTTCAGGGAAATTTGAGTTTGGATTTTAAGTACCTTGGGATCTGAAGCACCCTAGACTGTTGGGAGATGGAGTGATGAGCCCAGCAGAGAAACTTGCAGTTACAATGAGCTGCAGAATCCGGACTTGTGATTTCCAATGGGCCTAACTCCAAACTTTTATTTTAAAGTCTAACGAATTCAGCTGCAGACAATACCTGCTCTGTCCTGCATGATTTCATAGAGCATTGCACTGCTCCAAGGCTCATTTGAGCTCACAGTAAAGTAATATTTTTACCCTGTTGGAATGGGTTTTTTTGCTCCAACTAGTTTAAAGGCATGTTGTGGCAATGAGCGGGTGGGGTGTATTTGATTTAGTTGTGATGAAAATATTACCATTCCTGATCTGAGCAGCTGAAGCAATAGGAACCAGACAGAGAGAAAATCACCAAATGGGGCAAGGAGGTGGGAAGATGAGGAAGAAGGAGTGTTTTCTTGATGAAGTTGTAAGGGATTTAAAATTCCAAGAGAGAAGCACTTGTGGAAAGACAATACACAGATGAAAGGGAATTGACCCCAAATTCTAAGTCACCCCCACGTGGCTTAGTAGGTAAACTGCCAGAAAGGTTACCTAGAGAATTGGGCAATGTCTGCTGCCCAGTGTTTCCTTTGCTGGGTCCTAGGATGGCATATAACTGGGCTTGTTGAGTCAGAAGGTTCTGGGACCCTCTGAACAAAAGTGGACTTTGCCCATTGCCGGGCAACACAGCCAGATTTCGGACTCCCAGGTGGCCCATTTTTAAATTTTCCAAAATAAGTTGCCAGGTTGTTAAGCTCAAAGGTTTTCCTATAGCCTGTGGTATTTAGCAGGGAGTATGTCAGATCCACTGTGAATAAACTGTTTCAGAGGTTTACTGTCCACTATATAATTTTAAATTTTTTACCTTTCATCTCACAGCTGGAAAATGTTTTCAGTGAACGCCAAGAGCTAAGGGCTTAGTGAAAGGAGGGCACAGCTGGTTCCACTGCAAAACATGTGAAGCAGAGTGATGCACTAAAAAAGGAAAAAGCAAAACCAGTGGGTTAAACATTAACCAGTTCCTACTTATAAAATAGTTTTCATTTCTAAGGATGATGCTCCAGTGCTTTGGTGACAAATACCAATATGAAATGCCCCAGCTGAATGAGAGGGACAGGAGACATGTTGGCATCTGAGACAACTCTCATCAAATACTAATCATGACAAGTCCCATTTCTGGCTAGCTATGAGTAGTCACCCACTTGTAAGTGCCATGGCTCGGTGCAACAACGAGGATGGGGCATGCGGGCAGGGCACGTGGTTGTACATCTGCTTCACAAGGAAGTTTGTGTGCCTTGGTCTTGGGAATCTTGGCACTGCTGCATCTCTTGTGTAACAGATGCTTCTCTCTGAGAAAACAGGGTCCTCCCACTCCCCCATATGTTCAGTTGCTAATTGCAAACATGAAGGACCGACATTTTGATGCTTGCTTTTTCAACTTCCTCAAGTTCTTACTTTCAGGCAGTTTGTTTCTAAGCTGAACTGCTTTCTTTTCCTGGGTGTTTCCTTGTGAGCAGTTTAGACTATTCCACTAGCAGCTTTAATAAATTTAGATGCTATGGACATCCATGGTGTGATTTTTTAGCTATTTTTATTAGAGTAATTATGTCTGCAATCATTTTGGAGTGAGCAAGAAGCAAAGAACATACAATGTGCTAGACACTGGGTTGTCTTTGCCTAGAAGCATGCTATTGGACCTCACATCTACTGTGTATTGAGGGCTAAGACCAAATGTATTTACAGTAGATTAATTAAAGTCCTATCATGTGAAAGAGCAGATTTTCTTCCGTGTAACTTGTTCTTGTGCCCTGCCCTACTCATCCACTCTGCCCAAGTAGGACATTAGTTGTTTGTTGCTTTCTTTATGAGAATTACTTAGCTTTAAAAGGATGTGGTTGTTTTCCCACCTTTGTTTCCCTGCCCATATTACAAATAAACACAGAATAAGCCAACTATGGCAAAGCATTGCCTCTGCAGCCCACAGCCTAGCAAGAAATATGTTTCATTTTGTAGCAGCTGGGGTAGAGGCCCCTAGACAAGAAGTTTTTGTTCCTGATCCTTCCAGCTCTCCCGCTTTTCTAAAGCTAGGTCACATCTAGTTTCTGACCTGTTTGTCACTCCCCCCACCCCACCAAGCTGTTGTGAACATCTCCTGTCCTAGTCGGTTAAGGTTCTCTAATTAGTGACATAATAGTTAGGCAATTAATGAACCAAACCTGCATCATAATGAAGGATAAACATTGTTAGTGAGTCACGCTGCAGCAGGGATCCAGCGCTGCTGGAGTGGTTTTTCTTCAGCAAGCTGCAGCTGGTTGTAACTGGGGTGTATCTTTTGTACTTTCTGCCTTGGGGGCAAATTGCTTCAAACAGGACTTTGCTGTATGGCTGGAGAAAACAACCATTTGTTTGCAGTTCTTCTTTGAAAGGGATGAGTCTGAAATATGCTTTTTTGACTGAAGCAAAGTAGTACCTTCAAGGCCAATCCCTTTCGTGTAGTGGCAATTTTCAAAGGAAAATCTTTTCGGGATTTGTCCATGCAAAGCACTCATTGAAAGGGTTGTGTCTGTGCCCCAGGCTGCAGGTAGTGATGTGCCCACAAAGCAAGTGGGGAGCAGTGACAGGCACTCCCATGTGAGCGACCACAGCCCATCTTGCCATCACTAATGGAAGGGACAATGTGTATTAACACCTCTCTGATTGCTGGATGAAGCTTTTCTAGGGTGAGACTCAAACCAGTAACACTGTACACAATTGACTTGGGTTAGTGGTTTACCTCAAAAAATGGAGGAAATCACTTAGCTCTTTAAGCAGAAGACTACCACAGCCATAGTGGTTTTGCAGCAGCATGGGTTGGTGGATATCACTTAGAGGTGGAGAAAATGGAAAGTTCTGTGGCAAAACTCGGGGATTTTCCAGCATGGACTTGAGCCGGTAGCAGTGGTTGTGGGGATGCCAACAAACACATCCAGGGCGCCCCAGTAGCAACTGCAGGAGAAACCATCATCTTACCCACCTACATGCTTTTTCAGCAGATACATTTATTGCCTGAGGCAGTCTGTTGTCCAAACTGGAAACAATCTTCTTCTCACTGTCTGAGACACAATTTGAGTGAGATCAGTCAGATTTTATGCTCTTTGGACTGCACTAGACACCCCCAGAGAGGGTGGAGGGGCTGCATCTCAGTGAGATGTAGGAGGTAAAAAGTGAAATATACCCTGTTTCCCACCAAGGGATCCTCACCTGAGCAATAAGCAGATGTCTATCACTCTAGGCAGACCACTACCAGACTGTGGATTTTGAGGGTGTGAGAGGTTGCAGGTCAGGGAGAAATGGGCTTCACAAGATATTTATCTTTGTCCCAGTGAGTCTGATCACTCTAGCCTTCTCCGATAGTTAGCAGAGTGACACCTTTTTCTGTGGAGAGATGCAAAGCAGCTCAATTAGGTGCTCACTCTGAACTTTCCCGTAAAGGATGCCTTTTTTCTTCATTTGACTTGAGAAAATGAATCTCACAGGGTTTTCTGGCTTCCATTTATATTGCCAGTATC
This sequence comes from Manacus vitellinus, assembly GCF_001715985.3. Taxonomy (NCBI): domain Eukaryota; kingdom Metazoa; phylum Chordata; class Aves; order Passeriformes; family Pipridae; genus Manacus; species Manacus vitellinus. Next base: position 12,962,783 of record NW_021940682.1, read on the forward strand.
ACCTGAATTTCAGGTTGTATCCTCTAGCATGTGCTCGGGGAGCAGGCTGGAATGTCTTGAGATTTGAAAGGTCTTAATGTGTTTTCAATCAGTCATAATGTTGCGTGTGTCCTAATTTCAAAGGGCTTGCAGAGATGAAGGAAACAAACTTCTGGATAAAGCTGCGAGGAGACATGGAGTGTGCCCCACATTGACACAGAAACCCATCACTTGCAGAATTTGCAAATAATGTGGAAGTAGATTATGGCAATTTTTGTGCCTGACTGAGTGCTTCAGAAAGGCTGTGACAGAGTGGCCTGTCCCTTTAGGAGTCCATACAATTGTCATATCCATGGCTGGCCCTGTAAATGGGATCTCTACACAGAGGGTGGACAAAAGGGCCTCATGCAAGCGGGAACACAGAGTAAGATACTAGTCAGGCTACAGACTCCTTAGGTATCTCTCCATCTTCAAGCTATACATTTAAGCAAATGCCTGAATCATCCCTAGCAACCTGAAAGAGCAAACCTGTAAGGAAGAAGCAAACCATTGCAGCAGTCCTGACACGGGCAAGAGAAAGGAAGGTATATCCAGAGGTCTTAGGCTTGGCTGCAAGAAGCACGTAGAAGCACGGTCCACCTCCTGTGTTAGAGAATAGCATTGCTGAAAGAGACTCTTGGGTCTGGCTGAGTAAGGAAAGATGACAGCTGCCATACTGGGAGAACAGCAACAGTTCACTGGAGATTCAGGGATCCTCAGTGATCGAGGAAGGATGAAACTGTAAGCCCACCTGGTATGCTTGCAGTCCAGCTCACTGGACACAAAGAAAGAAGATTCCATAGCTGTACATGGCTTAAACATTACTGAGATTTTTTTCTCTGTCTGTCACTGAAAATCTCTGCAGAAGGAAGAACTGAGACATTTAGTAAAAAAAATTGAGGAGCATTTCCAGTTGTCCAAAAGGTAACCAGGACACATAAGGTATGTTCCCCACAGTTCCAGCTCCTGTCACAGTTGGTTTTCATCCAAACTAAAAGTGCCATAGAATTTTACAGGAGGAAAAAAAAAAATTCCAGAGAAGTGAGAAGATCCTTTAAGAATCCCTCTGGAACAAGCATTAGCTGGCTCAGCCACATGTGGTGAAAAGGATCCCACCTTGTTCACCTCCACTGTATCATCTGCCCTGCTCTAAAAATATGCTCTAAAAATATTTCCCATGACTGAAAGAACTCCACTTCTGTTCTCAGTCCATGTGTTTTTCCTGCCTTGAATTTGTGCAGTGCTGTCACCTGCTTCAGATGTGCAGGCAGAGTGAAACAGTGATCTGTACTGACTGGTAGAGGGAATGAACTCTTAAACAAAGAATGGTGCCTCGCAGTGAGCAAGACACCTTGTTCTTCTCAGATTTCCATTTTGGTCTTGAGTTAAGCTGGGTGACTTTTCTGCTTACCCAACTTAATTGAAGCTTTGCAGATACAAAAATATTTGCTCTATCAGGGCAGAGAGCAGCCACTGTTTGCCACAGCCTCAATTCCTTGCAAATGTTTTCTTGTGTCTTCTTATTCTCATCTCCTTTGGCTAAACCACAGCACAATAACCCTTTGTAATGCAAACACCTTGGTATGACATGTTGGGAGCTGCTCCCCAGAGCCGATTTAGACGGAAGGCATGCTTGTAACTGTGTAATTGAACTGCGCTGATATGCGTGTGCCAGGGAACATTAATTTCTTCTGAACTCTCAATAGTTTCACATTCGTGGTATTTTTCCAGATGGATTGTAGCTGAAAGCGTATATTTAATGTCCTTAAGATACAGCACAGCAACCCATAGACTTATTGAGCTCCACAGAGCATTGGGTGGAAAAGTATTTGCTGAGCCAGATTTCTCCACTAAGTATTTCTCCTGACAGTGGCATGTTGAAAAACCATGTAACTGCGAGATCTGATAGTTACAGTGCTTTTGGAAGGAAAAAATAGTGTCATGAGCAAAGGTTAACCTGCAGTGATTGATTTACTCAAGATTTAAGCAGTCAGTTGAACCTTTGGATAAATGTTTATTTAACATTGGAAATGTGTTGTTCATTTTCATGACACAACAAACAGAATGTCTTTACTTGCTGGGACATAGCAAGGTTAGCTAAGTTCTCTGCCTTCAAAAATAAAGCCCTGGTATTAGGGAAGAATATGAAAAAGTACTTTGCCAATGAATGGAATAACATTTCAGGTTAGTCTCCCATTTATGGCTTTGTTTGAGAGGCTGAAGAAAGGGATTGTCCTAGACAAGATGAGAGATACTAAAAAGTATTCACCACTAAAGCCCAGGACTCTACATGGACCTGGTCTAACACGCATTAATCCACATCTTAGTTGAATGTCAACGTGATTAACCAAAGCATTAATTCTGGAAGTGGGGTGGTTGAGTGTTATCCCTCTCCCTCCTGTCTCTTATCTGTCCAATCTCCAGGCTGGGTAACTGAGGTGTTCCCTTGATGCCATCAATAGGGGAGGGTGTTCAGCACCTTCACACAGCAAGGCTGCAGCAGTGCCAGCCTGTCAGAAGAATCAGAGTGTGTCCTGTGCTGTGAAGGCACCAGGGAGCTTAGATCAGCACCTCAGCATTGACTTCCAGTGGAATGGGAAAGTCTGTGGCGCTGGAAAACAGGGGCAGTACATTTAATACTGTATGAAAGCAATACAGCTGCCATGGAGTGCTTCTGGTATCGCGATGGCTTTTTGGTACTTTCCATAAGTCCAGCAGGACAATTCCTACAACATTTTGGAGCAAGAAAGTTGCACATGAGGCCCCAGAGTTGGTTAGTGATTGCACTGGATCCAAATGTTACCTCCTCAAATGTTTGTGTCTTTGCTTATGGAGACCAACCCAAGGAGTAGCAATTGTTGCCTCTTTGGAAAAAGTCAGCCCCTTACAGCACTGATTTTAAATCAAGAGTCTGTAGGTGGGCTACTTTCAAAAGCTGCATGAAAAATAACGAAGAAAAGTCTTTCAACTGACAGGCTACATAAATTCCCTAGAAGGATGTCTGCAATTCCCTTGGAAGTTGTCCTCCACATCAAAAAAAGTTGAAAATCACAGTCCTTGAGAGATTTTCTGTTATCTGGATTACTGGTGTTCTTATTCCTGTTTTTCTATAGAGTCCTCTTCTAGAGGGGGAAAAAAATTTAAAAAGTAACCCAAATTAAGGCATCTGCAATAAATCCAGTAAATCCTTTTTTACTTTTTATAAGACCCATATTTCCACATAGGCCATTTTAGATTCATTAGAATCTACATGAGATTTACTTAATGAGTAAGTAGAGAAGAGCACAGATAATCCCTCAGGGCCTTATTCTGAAGTTCTTATTTGGGCAAAACTCCAGTGACGTCAATGAGTCATTTCACCATGTAAGGATTTCAGTAGTGGGCTGTATCAGATTAAATACAACTTTGCCCAAAATTTTACTCTATGAAATTATATTAATATCAGGCCCTGGATCTTTTGATTACAACTAGGGTGCAGAACATTGCTGGTTTAATATCATAATCATACAGAATATCATCGGACCTGCATGCTGTATGCTTGTCTTATTGTGGTACCAAACTGGCTGCCAAAATGTTCATGCTTTTGGCCACATGTCATCTTTGGTAAGAACATGGCAATTATGGTAAGTTTTGGACTAGTTCACCATTAATTATGAATATTTCATACTCCAGTTATATAACAACAGCTATGAGTCTTTTATTTTTCTAATTTAGTCATTTCTCAACTCTATAGGTCATCTGGAGGGGTTTGGACCATTTTTTGCTTTCTAAACAAGCAACTCATGGGCTTGGATTTTCAAGGGGAAAAGGAGAAGATGAATTACCCTAATGTGACCTCTTTGATATCAGAGCACTACATTCTCCAAACTGCAACATGATTTTACAGAAAGCCTGTCCAAATTAGGACAGGGACATTGAACCCTGGAAGGAGGGAGAGGGACTGGGTAGAGACGAGCCTGCCTTTTTTAAGAATGCAATCTTCTTACTGGAGGGAACATTGTCAGCAATTCATAAGCTGCTCATCAGGTCAAAAGCAGTAAGGAAGAAGAATATGTTTCAGTGGTCAGTCAGGCAGATCATCAGTCTTTCCACAATCCAAGATATACAAAAGAATCTGGCAGAAAGGCCAGTCTCTATTTTTGTTTCCCTTCTGATTTTTAATAGGTATTCATTTTGACACACTTATTTAATCTTGCTACCACATCCCCACCCTTGGTCCAAAGTTCCACAGGAAAAAAAAATAGCTTTTTTCAGTATGCAAAAACTCAGACTAAGATGAACGAGGAAAACAAAACGCAAAGCTGAGAAGACCTAGAAGTGAATATTTAAATCAAATTTTGCTGGGCACAAACCTCAGTGACTGGATGGATCCTGCAGAAACTGTATTTTTTAGCAGTCTGGTGTCACTGGCATATAGCTCCAAAACTGTGTCAGCTGAGATATTTTCTGCATGAAAAATTAAAGTGTTTTTTTCTTGGGAGTTTAAATTACTTAAATGAAACCTATCATCTGAAATTTTGGAAATCTGTAGTGAGGCAGGAAACATAAGCTTTGCAAATCAGATAGGAATAAGTCATTCCTCCTAAATCCCAGCTAAACTCCAGTGTTTACTGGGCTAGCCTTGGAAACATTCCTTTAGAGAAGATAAATCTCAGGGGTTTGGGGCTTGTCCTCATTTATGTTGTAACACGATGAGAGCATCGTAAGGTAATAAGAAGAGGTATGTTAATACAATAGTTAAATAATGCCTAAAATTCCCAAGGACACTTGCGCAGGAGTCTTTCTTCCACTGAAAGTACAGGTTGGGCTCATGGACTAGAGCATTGCTGTGTCTTCCACAGCCCTATTCACTACCAAGTCACAGAGAACATTTCATACCTGAGAAGCCCTTAGAAGGTAGCCTGATCCAACACCCCCAGTCAGAGCTGGGCCAGTCCTGAGATAAGATGACAGTCAGGTCAGCGCCATCAAGGCTGTGGGTTTCAGGCAAAGTAGGTGGGGGAGCCCTTGATCCGAAATCCGATCTGGCTGCCGAGAGGGTCTACTGAAAAGCATTTTAATCAGTGCAAAGGCTCACATTGACTTCCGTGGGAGCTAGGTCAGACATCAGTTCAGTGAGACTGGCTGCCACAGTCAAATCATGGGATAATACAACTGAGCTTTTGTTGGCAGCATTTGAGGCGCCAGATTGTGTTCTCTCCTGTATTGGTGTCTATCCAAAATGACTCCATTCACGTCACTAGAGCAATTCCTTACTTGTTCCTGTGTAATTAAGAGAAGAATCTTTCCCACTGGGTTGGTGAAATCACTCAGCATTAGGGGTATGGATAATCTGTACATGTTCATCACTGTCAGCATGAAAAGATTTAGGATCCCCTGCAGGACTGAACATTTTTCTGTGGGCTTCCAGGTTGCAGTCATAAAATTATAAAGGATGCTAATAAGGACTTTTCAAAAATTAACCTCACCTGGGTTGCAAGAGTCATGACTAGCCCTGCATTTCTACCCAGTTCAGGAATAGCAAAGTTTTCATTGCCCATCTACAAAATTGAGACATACTGACTACGTAGTCCTGACATCTCCCAGGAGCTGTACTGCAGTAAGGATCTGAGCAGATGCAGTGAGTAGTGGAGATGGAGAAGAAGAAATCTGTGCTTCCCATGTCTCCCATTAAAAGTTTTATTCCTGTGATATCATGTAGTGGATATTGTAAGCCAGAAGGAAAAGTTTTCAAACCTTTAAAATCAGAAACTTCCAAGCAAATCCGGAATCACAAGCAAAGCTAACGGTATCCTAGCTAATGAAATGACTGTGACATACTGTCCCCTGAGGAAAACTCTCACAGGAATAGGGAAGAGAAGAGAGCTAGAAATGTCAGAGGAAAATTCAGATGAGTTACAAAATGGCAAAAATCCTTTAGAATTTGATCTCAGGTTTCTCAAAGGCTATTACACATGCTATGAGCACAGTGTAGCATCAGTGCTGCTATAGATGACAAAGGTGCTCAGCATTTTTGGCAGCACAGATTTTGAAAGTAATGCCTCTTTAAAAAGAAGTTTTTAAAAGGATTTAAGAGAAATTGCAGGGTGTCATGGTTTAACCCCCTCCAGCAACTAGGCACCACACAACTGTTTGTTCTAAAACATGGTTCCATACTTGCCACTGTGAAGAAAATTAACTTGCCCCCAGCCAGAACCAGCCCACATGGATACAAATCTTCATTTGCAATACCTTGGAGAACACAAGAGAAACTTCTGCTGTAATCTACAGACTAGATACTTTTGACAGTTAAATTGTGTCAAAAAGGAAGATATAGACTAAGGAAGAGTGTACAGGCTGATCCAAAAGGGAAGCACAGCTGTGGCTGCAGTAGTGGGAGAGCTGCTCAAGAACAGGGCAACCATGTGCCCTCCCTGACTGTGACCCACATCGCTCAGGTCTCATCAGAGCAGTCAAAGGTAAGCAAAATGGGAGTCCTTGGGATGTGAGGGGAAGAGTGCTAATGTGTGACAGCCACAAAACAGGAATCAAAGGTCCATTCAGATGACAGAGTCCTTGGGTAGCTCTGAGATACCCACCTCACTTACTGAAAGAGGTGTCCACGGCTGTTATCAAAACAATCTGCCTCATCTTTTACCTGCAATGGAAAATTTAAACAGAGCAGACTTTGACTGCAAGGTGGTTGTGCAGCTGCACAGAATTTAGTCCTTCACTACCCAAGACCTTTACTCAGTGCTTGCTCTCAGCTACCTTTACCAGCTACTTGCAGAGACCATGCATTTGTATAGGGGCTTGCTTCCAGAAGACTAGACTTCCCCCAGAGTACATGCTGTTGGGAAATACTTCTGTTCCTAAGAGGACAAGTGGCTACAGTCATGGTGATTCCAGCACACAATATTCTGTGATTCATGTTTCTCCATTCAGTGTAATAGGCCTAACAGGGTTGCTCCTATATTTGATGTTTAACTTTGTGAATATCCCTTTCCTCCTAATTAATATGAACATCTCGGCGTAGAGGGGCTCCTAAATGTCAACATTCAGAGGATCCTGTGAACAAACTGCACAGAAGAGTTGTGTTCCTTAATATTTCGTGAGCAGTGTGTGAGAATCACTATAAACCAGGCTAGAAGCAGACCCTTTGCGAAACTTTTTATTAGAACCATAAGCATCAGGTGATTACTTTTCACCTGAGTCACAAGACAAGTAAATACCCTAGTTAACAAAAATCTCAGCCAGTGTCTCAAGTTTTGAGGTGATGTTTTATCTTGGTGTTTGTATTTGTTTTGCTTCGGGGCCAAGTCCTTGTTCAAATTTCATTGCATTTCTCAAAACGTTCCTAGAACACTATGTTTTGGTATAATCCTATAATTGCTTGGACCACTCCTTAAAACATCAAAATGGCTAATAACTCCACAATTTACAATAAAATTCTTTATGTGTGAGAAAAAAAGACTGGGCACCAGCAGAAGAATAAACTTGCCATTCATTGTGTGAATGATTTTCCATTGCAAGACTTAAAGCATATCACTGATTCAACCTTGAAGTAGGTCTGTGATGTGCATAAGTGAGTAATAAGCACCTTCTAACTTTTCAGGATCAAACTACTTTGGCCCTGATTTTCAAATGTTCTGCCCAGCTGAAAAACATTCGTGTTCATCTGGAGTTTCAGGGCCTTGCAAAAAGTCCGGCTTGGGGCTTTGACAGTCAGATGCAATGATCACTTCTTCAAACCCACTTTTATACTTGATTAATTTGAGATGACAGGAGAGGTCAGTGGCAATACTTCTCTGACACAGTATATCTACTTTCTTACTGAGGTTTTAGGGTTATGTGGTAGATTTGCTGATCAATTGGTCAGCAACATTTTTATTTAAAAGCACACACTGTCATTGTCTACTCTTTAATCAGCAAATCAGACTGTTGAAACTTCATCTTCCCTCTTCCAGCATAATCAAGTAAAGAATCAAGCACACAATTTCCACTTCTCCTTGACCTCTTCCACATACTCTGGCTCAGAGATAGAGCTCTTCTGGAAGCTCATCAGCTTTCAGGCACATATGTGAGACTGTCCTTGCTTTATTGGTTTTGGTGCTATAATGACCCTTTAACCTGAAATTTCACATTTCAGTAGTAGAAGGATGCTTAAAAAACCCGTGGAGAAGAGATGCGCTTTATTTAACTCTCTACAGATGTCATATTAGTCATAATAGGTAAAGAATGTATCTCCTGGCTTTACTCTGAGCTGTAACAAATGGCTTTGACCCACATCCTCATAAATTAGGATGTAAGCAGAAACTTACACAACTATGCCTTACAAATGTAATGAAAATCAGACCCCTGCCATGTAACAACTCTATTTATCCTCTCTGATATCCTTTTGTGCTTTTCAATTATAGTCATGGACATAATGATCAAATTACACAGAAATTTTCAGTTAGGGTTGGGTTTATCCAGTTATTCATAAATAAGAGGATTTGCTTTTCACACTTTAGTACAATTTTATTTGTGTCTGAATTGTATACTCTGCTTATGCAGCAGAAATGGCCAAACAATCTGCCTTAGAAGTATTTTGCTGCCACGACTTTTTTTTTTTATCCCATCATTGAGGGCTTGACTGCACACCTTTTTAAACCTGAATTTAAAAACCATATTATCACCACAGCACTATCACAGAAAATATCATCATCACTGGTCTACTCTGGCCTCCAATTGGGAGGTCTGGAGACACACCATCTATAACGCTGCTGCTTCCTTTGAGATCGCACGCAGGATCACTCTTGAGGAGAAAAGACAATGCAGAAAGAACCGTGTCTTGCTGATACCACCTAAGGAGTCTTTCTGCTGTGCCTTTTGCAACTGGGCTTGTCTATCTTGCATTGGCCTTTTTAGCCACCAGTGCACTTGCAGCAAATGTGGGTAAAGCCCTTCAAAAATCTTCATTCATGAAGCCCAGCCATGACTGACTGATCACAGAAAATGCTCACAGTTCTTGTCTTGGAGGCTTCTTCCTTCCTACGTCAAAGAACACATATAAAAGACATGATTCTCTATCAGTAGGTCTTCTGTCTAGTGTCTAGGTTTCCTTTAAGTGGCTAGTGCATGCTCAGATGTCTTAGCCACAAAAGCTGAGAAAGCAGAAGCAAGTGGTGAAAGTAGATTGCCTATAGAGGGTGAGCAAGTTAACTAAGCACAGGAGACTGCGCCCACCTGGTTAGAGCAGGGAAGAACTTCTAGTTCAAGTGACAAAGAAGTGTGAGTAGCATGGATTTTGGGACTAGACAGTTAACATTTTCCCTCCCTGACAAGGCCCATTAATGTATATGCTTGACTCGTTGGTCTAATAAATATACAGTGTAGTGGGGCTGCACTCACAGAGATATTGCTAGCATTGGAGAAATACCCAGGAATTTCTACCGACCCTAGTTTTACCTCTGACAGAGGAGAGCAGAAAGCTGTGAGAGCACTTCAGCCTTGCCAGGTATTGCCTCCCACTGAGTGTGTGGCCTCATGCCCAACAGGCTGAGTATGTTACATGGCTCTGCAGCATGACACCTACCTTAGGGCACTGTCAAATTTGGTAATGGCATGCAAAACCCATCTGGCTGTAACTTGGGTTCTAAGCAAAACATGTAGCAAAGGCTATTCAAAAGCAAAGTTTGGCCAAACTAAGACAGATTTTAAGGCAACAGGAGGTGTCTTTGAGTGGAAGGAGGAATCCACTTACTGCTTGTGCTTTAGAGCAAGCTATGCTTTATGGTAGTCAGAATTTCAACTGAAGTGTTCTAAGTCAGTCCTCACCCCAAACACAGAGGGCCTAACAGTGTACAAGCAACAGATGGCTAATATGTGTGACTAGAGAGCACAACCTGGTGTTCCCCCGTTCTTGAAGGGCTTCTGCATAGCAGCACTCTTAAGTGGGCGGAGAGGGGATTGACTGCAAAACAGTGCTCTGACTGGGTGGTAAACGTTTTGCAAGCCTGGCTAATAAATACAGTTCTGAAGCCCTACGTGTGCAGAAATTAACTCATACTCTTTACGAGGACCTGCTACATTGTCCAAGAAACAAGTAGCTTTGGAATAAGCATGATTTAGAACTATCTGCTTTGCAGAGAGGATGAAAATAAAGCTAAAGCAGCAGAGCTTTCTCTCACATTTCTTTACTGGTATGACACAACTTGCCAGACATCTGCTGTCTACTCATTCCCTACCTGCCCTAAGATCGTGGAAACAACCTGCAGGTTTTCCTGCAGCTAGGTATGATGTGATCCTTCGTTCCACATAGCCTGCTCTAGGCCAGGGTTATCAGTTCCTGTGACTGATAAGGAAGAAGGGTTTGACTCCCAGCTTCTGTGGTTTTGAGGTGGTTTGTGCAGGGGGGTTAGACCTGCTGTCCTCCATGCACCTACTCAGTACTGAGTATGATGGTGAACTAGACCAGTGCAAGAGCTTAGGAAGGACAGACAAGTTGTTCTTCCCAGAGTTTCCTTATTAACCCGACAACACTGAAAAACTATTTGCTCTATTTGGTGTACAGCTCACAGTATTTCCTAATAGAGCGTGACTAAATTCAGTCAATACCTGTTCCGTAAAGTGACAGGGCCTGTGTTCTGTGCTGCCACAGGATCAGTTTACCAAACTGATTGTCATGTCAGTTTGGGAGAGAATTCCTAATGCTCTTAATGATTAGTTTCTCTTCCTGTTTAGTGTCCAGTTACACTTAGAGCACAAAGTCTCCTCACTAGCAATTTCACTACCTACATATATTCCAATACTGCCCTAATACTTGTGTAGTTCACTGCAGGAGTTTGGTTCTGGTTTAAGTGGAAGACACCAAATGTTATCTTGGATGAAAGCCCACTGAAGCCAGGGAGCAGACATGAGTCTTGAATTTGGTCTACAGTCTGCGGTACTAAGGAAGAAGGCCACAAAATGAATTGTTGATATATGTGCTTGCTAAACGGTATTTTCACCTCAAAGCATACTTGAATCTTAGAAGAATGCAACTATTTCAGCTTTCTTGGATGATGTGCCAGTGGTACAGCCTAAGGCTAATATGGATCATATCCTTCTTTTAGTTATTCCAGCACAATTTTATTGACTCAATGTGTTCAATGTCTCTCCTATCACAGTCATTAAGAAGAAATATCGCAGATTCTAGATGATAGTTTCTTGAACCAAATCCTTAACAAAGGAAAGCTAGGATGAATGCCTGAATACCTAAGCTACATCTATGAGCTACAGATCTTGCTGTGTACCTACAGTGTCTTGCTATCTGTAGTTATAACCACTGTAGCTTGAGAACTGTAAACATTAGAAGAAAATTGACATTACTGTTCACTAAACCACATGGCACAAAACTCACTCTATCATGTTTTAGGTGATCAAAAATGAAGAAGCCTAGGCAGACATTTACTGAGTACAGCTATAACAGGGAAAAATAGAATTGTATTGCTTAATAGCTACAGGAGTATGTATGCATATATTATACATAATATTACACTATATAAAAACATGCAGGCAAAGTGATACATTAATTGCAGGCAGAATACAGTAAGCTCAGGCTCCTGAGAGTTAGATGGTAATATACAGCAACAACAACACAGTCTCCAAGCCAGGAATCCACCACCCACATCCAACACAACTTAGGGCTTCTTAAGTAATTATACCAAATTGTAATGCAAACAGTGAACAGAAGGAGGAACAAAAAAATAATTGACGTGTTTACCCTAAGGCTCTTCCAAAGATTAGAGAGAAAATACCCAGGACTGGTATGTTATTTTCTTTGTTCTTTATCTTTTTGCTGGTTATTTGTGTTAATTTTGGCACTGGATGATTTAGAGCACCCTTGGTTTGGTGGATGAAGGTAGCAGTGTGTGCATGGTTTCTTAGTAAACAGTGTTACCCATGTGGATTGTTTTAAGTGGCTCTGCTATCAAAGAGTTCTGTCTTAATTTGAAAATACATTTAGGTGATTAAATAATGTCTTAGAGATAGATTCATTTGTCTTCTTTTATTTTCGTGGTGCTCTAATTAAAGCTCCAAACACATAATTATATAAACCAGAACAGTGAGCAACTTACTTTCCTTCATTATAAATTAATGTGTGGTGGAGAACCAGAGAGGAAATAATTCCACATGCAGGAGCACTGCAAAAGACCTACAATTACAGACAGCAATTGGGTACCACAGGATCGAAACCACTAGATGTGCAGTTTGGGAATATCTGCACCTGTTCTGGTCAAAGAGAAAGGATGGCACCATCACTGTCACAACAGCTGTTGCCTATGGAAAAAGGACAGAGATGGGGTAGGTCTACAGGAAGTTTAAAGAGAAATATATACAGTAGTCAAGCTGTTGCCTGAAGAATACTGAGTGGAGAAAAAGAGTAACAGCAATTACCACAGATGTGAAGAGCTTCAGAGGAAAGTTTGAAGCTACTGGCTGAGTGATGGTATGGGGAGAGGTGTACATAAATATTTGCACAGGTTTAACACCCAGTGGAGAGTGGAATTACTTATCTAGGAAAAACAGGATGAGCATGATAAAGTAGCCTTGTAAATGTGATACAGAGCAGTGCTGCAAGGTGGTATGTAGAGCTATGTTGTTCAGTGAAAAAAAGCACCAGTAACAAAAGCTACCCCTGAAAGATGGTGCTTGGTTTGATTAGGATGAATTTTTCCACATCCTAGTGAGGAAGTGGAGTTGCAAGAGAGAACAACAGTTGCAGCTTCAAAATTCCCCAATATACCTATCACCTCTCATCAGAAAGACCACCCAGGAAAACCACAGTACAGGAAACCTCAGACACTGACTTCATTCTCTCTTGCAGGGTTTTTCCCACATAAAGTGGGGGATCTTATCCTGCACACAGATATTCACCTGAAATGCACTAATCTCTGCCTTTAATACAGCAGTCCAGTAGTAGAGAACTAAGGGAACGCTGGTGTTCAGAGGCAGGGAAAAGATAATGTGAAAGAGCATAGCAAATGCCTTCAAGTCTTGTTTCCTACAGAATATGTAGGGTTTTAAGGTATTTCCAGATGGAGATGGCAGAGGAGGCTGAGAAGACAGCAGGAGCAAGGAAAGGCATGTACATCACAAGTTACATGAAACAATAGGGGTGATTTTTTGTCTCAATGGGTAAAGGATTAAGATGATCTTCTCTTATTCTGCATATATATTTGCAAAAAGATACAGGTATGTCATACCATGGTGTCACACTGATAATCTACTCTCTCCAGAGAGAACAATTAAAAAAACCCAAAAACAAAAAACAAAACAGTTCTGTAAAATAGGGATTATATAAATTAAATCCAGAAGGCTTACACCATCTCAGCCTATTAATTCAAAACCCTTGTAAATCTAAGGGTGTTGATGAAGATACTTCTCACTCACACCCTATATAAATCACGGGAGAACTGGAACCAGAAATGTTAGCAGAAAAACAGATATTTATCGGTATCACCAGCTGATAAAGAGTGGAAAAAAAGAGGTATGGGACAATGGGGCACGGTGCCTTCTGGGGACTGCTTTGTACTTTCCACAAGCATCAGCAACAGTGTCTTAAGGCATTGTGCAAACACAGCCCTTCTGATGACACACACAGCCCTTTGTGTGATCCAAAGGCAGGAGATTGACATGAGCACTGTTGCTCACTCAATACGGTGATGAAAGCTCCCGCCTACAATAATGATCCACTGATTTCTTAAGGAACTTTCTAAAGATGAAAAAAATTCAAAAGACATTTATAAATATTCAAAATCTCATGAAAGCCTGGTTTTGTCTCTCTTACATTTTTTTATTTGAAAGATGAGGTTTGTTTTTAAAGGTGCTTCTTCATGTCTTCATGGGAAACTGCTGAATACCCCATCCTCCTTGTCATTCAGGTCCTTAAAATTAGTCATCTTCAGCTCTTAGCTTTCCTTCCTTCCTTGTTCCTGAGCCATTCAGAAATGCTGCTTTTTCTGCCTACTCTGTCTTGTCTTTTCCAGGGTGACCCTTTGTATCTAAGAGCCTTCCAGCTATTAAAAACAGGCTTCCTTTTTCCTCTCCTTCCCTCTCTTCATTCCAAGACCACCAGTTTGTGTCTTTCTTGATTTTGGCTACAACATTTGAAAGGCCAGGATTTAACTTGTTGACAACCTATCCTGAGCTGGGAACCTGGCTCTGCTGAGCTCCATTTTATGCTACCACTCAAATTTTATCCTTGTAATCATAGAATCAGCACAGAATCATAGAATGGCTTAGGTTGGAAGGGACCGTAAAGATGATCTAGTTATAACCCCTCTGCCATGGGCAGGAACACCTCCCACTAAATCAGGTTGCTCAGAGTCCCATCCAACTTGGGCTTGAACACTCCAGCTTCTGTGCCCCACATCAGCCACAAACCCCAGGGCAGTCAGCATGGCAACCCACTCATGTCCAGGAAGACCTAGCCCAGATCTTGGCAAATATTAACCCTTTTCCAGCTGGCTAGGTTTTACTGGGTGGGGAGAGGGGAAGAGGGTGAGATGATGAAGGTCCTGGGATGCCCCCACTGCTATAAATACCATTCAGTGCAGCACAGCACAGTTTCGACTTTATTTTGGTCTTTTTCATAAGGCACAAAAGTATGAGATCACAGCTACTTTGTATGAAAGGTTGGCCTGAGAGGTGGACTGTACTGTTAGCAGTATCAGCACTCAGTTTCCTCCTACTTTTATCTCACTCACCAGTGAATTCATCTAGCAGGGAAGTCTATAAGAAAAATAAATTCAACCTCAATTCCTCTGCTGGTATAAACTGATATTATTCATAGCAGTTAACGTTAATAAAGGTCAACCTTTTTTTGTAAAACTTTAATGCTTGATCTCATTTTCTTTCTTTTTTTGTGTTTTTTTTTTTCTTTTATTTTCTCCCCTCTGAAGGCCTCCCTTCAAAATGCGGTTGCTGAGATCATATTCTTTGCCCATCAATCGCCGAGTGTCAGCTCCTCCTGTCCTCTTTGAATCACTCTTCAGACTCCCTTGGCTTCAGGACATGAAGGTCAGGCTTTTTGTATCCACTCTGAATGCTCTCCACTGCCTGATCTTTCTGCCTACCTGCCCTGTCAGGGGGTGCCTGAGTTCCCACCCTTTATGAATAGAAGCAAGAAGAAGAACCAATTGCCCTCTACTCACTGGCGACCTCCAAATGAACAATGAACCAAGTCAAACTAACCAACCACACCAAATCTCAAACCCAACAGGTCACTAGACAAACTCTGCAGGATTTCCGGAAGGGTTCGTTATGGTCTGGGAACCTGAAACTATTTCTAAGCACGAAATACCCTCAAAAATCAAACTGATGGCAAAATTACCCTAGGAGAGTCCAATACAAGGCAAAGCAATTTTGATAACGTGTGGTGTAAATGACAGTCAGCTATCCATTTTTAGCAGATTTTCCCTTTTTCTTCCTAAAAGTGAAAGTAAAATTCAAAAGATATGAGCTCATGCAAACCAAAACCAGGAGACAACCTTTACTGTGACTGCAGATGCCACACCAGAAAGAGCTGCAGATTCCCCAGCACAAACTTGCTGTCCTTCCCTCTGCCCTAGGAAGGACACCAGCTGTGATCAGAGGGCAGAGCTAGGCAATCCCCCTAAGTGCCAAAGAGCAGAGGGCCAGGATATTCATAGGATTTTATGGAAGCCCACCTTCTTAAAGCTTTATCTACCCCTGCTCTCTGGACTCAAACCTGAGGCACCAGTGCTGCCAGCTGTGTGTGCCATGGCTCCCAGCCACAGGCCTGACTTTTCATTACATGGAAATTAGGGGATAGGGATGGAGGGAGGGGAGGAGGGAGGAATATGGTCCAGGCAGCTCTTAGCCCTACACAGGTCCTAGGCTAATATTCATACCATCGGACTATCTTTCCTTCTAGACAAAGGGCATACATAGATTTAGAGCAATGGATGATTTGTTAAAACCTCTTCTGAATGAGTCAGATCAAATCTGTTCTCTTTTCCATCTTGTCTGCTTCTTACAAAAGCAGGCTGGCCATGTTAATTAACTGGCCATGTTAATTACCAGTGTTTTCCCTCTACCGCTACCCAATACTACATCATTTAACAGGCATGAAGAAAAATGTCATTTGGTTACCCTTTAGACACTAGCCAGAAGTGACAGTAAATTTGAAGCAGAGCTTTGGGGTAAAGCAAAAAACTATTTCTGAGGAATAACAGTATGTGCAAAGCGTAAATCTTGAAGCTTAGCAGCAAAATTCTGAACCCATGTGATATTATGCCGCCCTGTATCATTAGCAAGCAGCCAAAAGGACAGCAAACTGGATTACTCCTTCATAATGTAGTCTGTTCAGCACAAAATAAATGACTGCTGACTTTTAACAATGCACAGCACCATTGCAATGAAACTGTGTTGTGACCAGAGGCAATCCTACACGGAATTACCTTGGGAAATGAAGCTGCAATTAATCTTTTCTAGATACACATGTTACCCTAAGTTCTTCTTATCAAAATAATCTAATTAAGCACTGCATTATTTCCAGTTTCATACAAGCCTACTTCCCTTGATGTTATTGGAGTAATACCACTACTGACTTGGAGCAACACAGGCGGGAAGCAAGGCATATTCCCCAACACAACCACATCATCATAGTTTCTCCCACTCAAAAGATGTCTCCAATACACTTTCTAGTCATCATCTTCCAGAAGAAACTCAGAATTAATGCCGGTGCTCTCAGACTGAAACCCCAGAAGCTTATGCTGACAACCAAACCAACAGAAATATTTGTGCCAGAGGGGAATGATGACAGATCTTTAAACAGCTACTGTCTTTTGTTTTACAAAGTCTCTGTTTTAGACTGAGTCATAAAGAAACTCTGTAGAGGCCTGGTCTTCCAGCAGACCATGAAACTGAACATGAAAATCCAGCTGAGGTTTTTCCAGGGCTCAGCAGATCAGGACTTCTTCTCACTCTTTCAAGATGAAAGATTTAAAAAACTGTATGGTCAAGCCTAAATATAGCATCCTGCATATGTCTCTGCTGAATTTTATCCTACTTTCTCCAGTCAGTTTTTCTAAGCCAATGAGATAATTTTAAATTCCATTCCTCACCCTAATGCACTGCAGATTTCCCATATTTGTGTCTTCCTCAGATCAACCAAACACCATCACTAACAACCTTCGACATCACTTCTGAAGACACTGAGCTGTGTTGGAGCCAGAGCAGCCTCAGCTGTCCCCCCTTCAGGGCATCATCCTTCTACTTGGGCAGTGAGCTGCAGATGATTGTGCCATCAAACTGCCCTTTCAGTGCCACATTTCCCTAGGTAGTGTGAGGTGGCACCAGAAATGGTGCAGATCCTTGGCAGCCCTGAAGAAGGGTTCCAGTTATGGATGTTGCCTGAACCTTGGAGAGTGTCTCAGTGAGAACCTGCATGGATCACCTGGGTCTGTGAAACAGAGCAGGGCAAAAGGATGGGCAGCATCATACCTCAGACAGTAACTCCACCTTGTGTTGTGCCCATCTGTGTTCTCTGGGAAGTCCCACAGACGTTAAGAGACCTGCTCTTTTCTCCGTGGAAACAGGCACAATAAACAACTTCTCCAAAGGCAACAACCAAATGTGGTTGTTTTACATTTCCAAGAGAAAGCAAGCAGTGTTTTTGTACAGAGTCGGATGCATAATTCCAGGCAAGCCCAGGCAGGTGTGCCACATTGTATGTTCACCTGCCTTTTTGGCTCTTCCATGGAGGCTGAGCCCACACGCACGTGGGTTGCCTGTCATAGTGTCAGCCAGGCCATGGCTGCCTCCAGATTTGGGAGGAGCAGGCTTTTGCCCACCAAACATGTGCTTCCAGCAACCCAGGCTCTTTGGCAAGGCAGGTGTTTTGCTAATTTTCTGCATGCACGTACACATCTCCCCGCGAGCACTCCACTTGCTTGGCTGCATCCAAACAACCAGCAACTTGGAGGAGCCACAAGGGAGAGGCTGCCCACCTCTCTGCCAGCTGCTTCATCAGTGCTGACTGTGTATGACCACCAACTAAGAATTCATCATGTAGCAGAGCTGATGTGGTCTGAGAGGGAATACAGATGCCCAGGGTCAGCCAGAGGTGTTCTTCCTAACCCTGTCCCAGTTTTAGAAGAAACACCTGACTACAGAAGAAAAGACTCCAGATCCCAGACCTTTATCTCTTTGATTGTAATCTGTAATAAAACCCCCAAAGAAACTCTTAGATTGTCCAGATTAATGTCTCTGATATGTTTATTTAAATTATAAATCCTGGAGGATTAGAGGGATGTGAATGGGGCTTGGGGCAATAGGGTTTTGTCTGTGGTGAGGGCACTAATAAAACACAGAAGTCTAGATTTCAAAAGCAGTTGTGTTTTTTTAAGAGTTTATAGTAGATCCCTGTGAGTTGGAGGATTTGTGGCATCATTCTGGGTGGCAATAAAACAGGGTTTTTATTAAAAGGGCTGTCCTCTGCCCCAGTGACAGGTATTCCTGCTCTGCTAAAACTCCACGAAGTTATCACCAGAAGATGTCACAATACAATGCATTGAATTTAGAGTATTCATCCTCATGATACATTATTGGTGTCTTGCTGCATCTTGTCATGCTTGGGATAGAGCCTCCATTTTGCTGTATTCAGTGGGAAATTGCAGGTTAAATGGGGGTGATTTGGCTAAACAGCATGCTGTGACTCCCCTGGTCTTCCATGGATTCAGCACTATTCATATGCATGTGCCTGAGTTTTCAGCAGAGGAACAGTACTGTTATAGGCAGAGCTGCTGAGCCAGCACCTGTATTCATGGAAATGCTTTTCACTGTCTTCATTTCTTTAGGAAAGCTTCATTCACACCAACAACTAAGAAGATATTTTTAATTTTGCACATGTGTCCTTGATCTATTGAGTATTTTTCATCCAACAAGCAGTCACCAAAAGGGCATGTGTCTGTATGTATGCGTGCAGGACAGTTTTGCCTAAACAGTTGCCATGCTGCCTTGATGTCATTAACAAAAAAAAAAGATTTATTGCTGCAGCTCAGAAGTCTGAAGGACTCAATGGCATATGTTAAACCCAGCAAGACTGCAGTCTGGGACACTGATTCAGTCCAGGCTCATGAAAATGTTCTTCATGCATATTTCATAAACAAGCAATTGTCCATCTCTTTTTCCCTGCTTACTTCCCAGCAGTCATCAGAGAAATGCATGCTATCCACTGAGGTAGAACCTACATCTTTTTAATGTCAGGTACTGGTTTGATGACAGAGAGTTGTGAGAATTCCTGGTGATTGCAATACAGCTGAAAGGTTGAATTGCTGGAGTAAAAGCTAGGATTTGAGGTGTTCTAGCTAAAATACCAAGTGACTCATAACTTCCGTGAAATAAGTAGCAAGAAGAGATCTTGATCACGTGCACACAAACATCACAAACTGGTTGGTGATAGTAGCAGGGCATTCCTTGGTCAGCACAGGACTGCACCACTTAAAAATAACAAAAACCGAAGGAGCTGTGCAGGAAAAAGTGTCCCCTACAAGCTTGTTTATAGGTATTAAGTGGATATTAGTTGCCTCTTGGTACCAGCAGACTGGAGAATTGCATAATGGGGCATACTGAAGAGTTTCTGAAAAGGAAGTGAGTCAAAGTTTGTTATTTTCAGTGCAGCCAGGATTGTGTTTTCTACCACTTGTTGGGGGGAGGGGGGTTGATTTACCCAGCATAGTTGTGCTACAGGAATCCCAGCCAGAATCAGGAGCAAACATCTCAGTTGCAACATCCTGGCAAGAAGATTGTTCTAACAAGTAACTATTTTGAGAAGAGGAACAAAAAAGAACAGAAGTTGGCAAAAAGAGCTGCAAAGGGCTGCACTTCATGCAGATGCTTCCTTCTGCTCCCCGGGCCTTGAAGACCTGGCTGTGCTGTCCAGGCTCCCTCTGCTCTGCCAAAACAACTTCTTTGTCCATCTCTGAGGCACTCCTGAACACCCACAGTCTTTCTTAACTTTGCCTCTATGTCCTTGAGCCGTGGTTCCCTCCCAGCTACTGGCACTCCCCTGTGCCGCTCTGCACAGCCCAGTTGCAGGCGGCTCCCGTTTTCCCTGTACTGTTTATTTCCTAATGCCTCAGTGTCCAGGTGCACCGAGGGGTATTGCACCATGTACCTCAGGCAACACCGCCTGCCTGTCACTACCCACAAGATCAGAAATATTCATGTAGGGCTCAACTTGCCAGTGCCCGGCTCTCATTTAGTCATTTACATCTGGGCAAAGGAAACACAAGGTGGCTGTGATATAAGACCAAATGTGAGTAGCTGTAAATTGACAAGGGCCATTTGTCACTCTTATTAATCCCCTGAGTCACACTGCCTCCAGATATTTCCTGTGTCACTGCTATTTTTATTTCTTCACAAATAAAGACTGTAGATTTCAGTTTGCTCTTGCTCACATCAGGCTTGACTCAACCCTCTGACAAGGAGAATTACACTAGACTTGCCCCAGCACAAGCTGGAAACTGTATTCTAGGTTCTGCACAATTTTGCAATAATTGCAAAATGTGTGTTAGTGCTGGAGTACTAAACAGCATCAGGAACTAATGTGATATTAACAGTCTCTTGAAGACCGACCATGAATACAGACCCTCTATTACCCTGAATATTTCAGAAAATTTGGATTCTAGGTTAAGGGCTGGCTTTTTTTCTTCTTCTTTTTTTTTTCCAATTACTCACTTAATGCTATCTAACATCAAAGGGAATGCTTTCAAGCATTATCCCAAACAAAATCTCTGCAGCTGAGGCACAGCAGACGTCAGGCAGTGCAAAGTGCAGTAGCCTCAGTGTTTGAGCCATCCAGACCTTTGACATTAGCCTGAGGTTTGTTAAATCACCTACTTAGACACATGGCAAAATGCTTCACACTGAAATAGCTCTCAGTTGCTTTCCATCAGCAATTGATGTGTTTGTGATATTTATATGGAAGACTTTTAAAATATGAACAAGCAGGATTTGGTTAGCACTAGTAGGGGGGTACTTGCAAAATTTAACCTTTCTCCCAGACTCTCAGAGTATGTTTTTTATTTAAATTGTATTTTATTTAATTAGCATTTGCTTTGAGATCTCTCGACTGCAGAGTAAAAATAATGGGCTTATATAATGGACTTATGTATATAATGGACTTCAGGTTAAGCAAGCCATTCATACACTGAATTGCAATGACCTGGAGCCCTTATCTACCTCCAACAATACAGCACAGCTCTGACTAATAAAAGTTTCTCAAACTCAGGCATCAAGTACTTAGTGACACAAGGATAAAGAGGGTGTCAGGATGTACCTCAGATATACCAGGATCACTGAGTCACAGGAAGGGATGGCAGAGTGTTAGTGAATTGTGTTTATAGTCTTGTTGTTGCATTCACCTGCTCGAGTGAAATTCTTCCTTTTCTCAGAAATGTAAAGTGACCACTTGTCAGCTACTGACTGTAGGGAGAAAAATATGTCAAAGTGGGAACCCAAAAGGAATATTTTTGCTCAGTGCTTGGCTGAAAAAAAGTCCACAATCAACACTCCCAGGACTCAAAGATATCAGATGCAAATTGACTAATTGTCTCTTACAAATGAAAAGGATTCTTCTTGCTCACCAAAGGGATTTACCAGGTCTTTAGAGATTTGAAGTCAGTAGGAAATAACATTATAGAACTGGCAGTTTTTTGGCAAAATATTTTATTCCAGTTAATCATTCTGTGCATTCTCTGGAAATTTGGTGTGATATCATGTCTGGCTATAATGCTGGTTTTCTCTCTCTTTTGAAACACTGACACTGGCTATCATATCCACTTCACCAGGCAGCATTCCTGAGGGATTCATTCAACTGTTTAGCCCAGGAAATGGCTCACCCTCTCTTTCCTCTAGGGCTCCAGCAGCTGCATGACTGGTGGTTTTACCACTCTCCTTCCAGGTAATGGGTAGTTTTCTGCTCAGGTTTGAGAAGTTAAGCCTCAGGCAGCTACATCATTACAGTCATCTGGTCAATATGCAGTAAGGTGAAAAATGCCCTTATGCACCATATTTCAGTGTGGAGCCTTTCCCAAGAAATTTCCTCATTTTCTGCTCGTTTTACAAACCCTTCACGTGTGCTCCCTGGGCAGGAACTGTTCTGCTCCTCAAAGCTTTGGAGGCTGCTTCTGCCCAATGTCCATCCCAATACACCCCAAACACTGGTCCAAAGGACTGCAACATACTTGGCTCTGCTCCCATCTGCAGCACACTCTGCGCCCCATAGCACACTTGATGGTAACAGCAGGGTCAGTCTCCAAACAGGGCAGCCTTCACAGTTCAATTTGTCATTGAGTCTCTTGTCTAGGCTCAAGCTCAGATTTTTCTAGTTCCTGACTTCTCCCCTCGGGGTTCTAAGGCGTTTTGCACTGGCACCAGTGTGACCTTCTGTATGTTGAAGGTTGTAGACTGATGCTCTGTTTCACCTGAGCCCCATAACTTCTGTTTGTCTTCCTTCCTGAATGACCTTCCAGAACTGGATTAGGAGGCATTCAGAGGTGAAGACTTCATAGTTTCCTGAGCAGTTTGCTTCAGTAGTTAATTACTTTGACTGTTAAAACTGTTACCCTTAATTTTTAGTTGGTCTTGTCCAACATTAGTTCCCAGGCACCTATTTTATTGTGCCTCTAGTTGACTTTGTACTTAGTGTTTTCTCCAGTCACCCCTTTGAACTTCCTGTTGATGCCTTAAGCATCTGCCTGTCAGGCATGTTTTCCAGCCACAGTGTCATTCTTTTTCCTGCACCTATTTTTAAATTTTTTATCTCCACTTGAAGGTGGATACAGTGTCGTCCAGAGCAGTAATGCAATGACAAGCGGAAGACGTGGGCAGATGAAGCAGCTTTGTCTTTGAGATAAAGCTAAATCAACTAAGCCAGCCTGTAGTTCCTTTGCAATATTTGCCTTAGGTCTTGGCCTCACCCAAAGTTTTCTTAAGGAAACCATAACAGGGCAAGATGTTGACTTGCTATTTATGTGACATTCACCAAAGTCCTGGTCAGTAAGGATTCTATATTAGGGCTTACGCTTGGCCCATCAGACAGGACAGTCTCAGCATCCAAGGGATGCTGAGGGAATAATTGTATGCTCCTAGTGCAAGGAGTATACATAGCAATTATGTATTCCTGAAGTGTATGATGTTTGGTAATTACACACAGTAGACCCAAAAATATCATTTAACACGTGTGCTGGTTTTTAAGGCAAAAATAATGGTGAATTTACTTTGTGATTATATGGTCCTTACCACATGAACTTTCTGCCAGCATTTGATACTTACTATGTCATTTAATGGTCAGCAATTGCTTTTGGAGGCAAACACTGCTTGGAAAATTATTCCCTGCAAAATGGAGCATTATTTAAAAATCATTAACATTTTTCACCACAGCATTTTTTCTAAGGGAAAATATACAAGTCATGCAATTTGACTTCAGTCTACGTTATTCTCGAGATGTGCTGTGTTCCTGTTGTTCTGAGAAAGCATAATGATGTTGCTCTCAAACTTCCTTAATGAATGTTTCTCTCTATCTATTTTCCTCTCTAAGTCCTTCCCTCCTAAGCCAGAAATAAAAATTGAAAACTGATTGTAATTTTAAGCCAACAATATCACTGTTCCTCACGAAGCCAGTGGATGTGGCATAGTTCCCATTTACTCCCCATAGTCAAAGTTCTGTTTTAAGGATTCTTGCCATGTGGATAGAATAACTCCACCAAGGTCAACAGGGTTGCATGGAAAATGCCTGGGTACAATAGCAGCAGAACCCATCCTAGCGGTAGGAGGATCTGTTCCAATTTCTTCCTACGCATGCATATCTACACATGCATGCACACACACCACAGTGGAGCTTACAGTCCACAAGCTTTCTCTATGTTTGCCAGCATGGTATGTTATTTTGTTTGATTGCTGGGCTGCAGCACAGAAACACTAATCAGCCCAACTCGGCCTGATTGCAAATTAAAGAAAACGTAGTTCAAAAGAAACAAAGAGGTAACTTTAGTTAGAACATTCTATATCAAGACTTATAGGGTTCTAAATAGAGTAGTCTTGTGGCTCCTAATGTCAGGACTAAATTCCTGTGTAGCTCTTCTTCTTTTTCTTTTGGTTTTTATTTATTCCAAGGAGCACTGACAATATTTTGGTGGTGATTCATAATAACGTGACACCAGTTAAGCTCTAAGACTAGAATTCACTGATTTTCAGAAGACCAGCAGAAAAGGCTGTACCTTACTGCATTGTCAAAATAAAGCTCAAAGGAGACTGTGGTAAAGCACATAACCCATTCTGGCTGCCTACACAGGGGAGAATTTCATCTTGTTTTGCAGATCTTTGCCAGTATGGCAATCTTCAGGACAATCTGTACCCAAAAGCAATGTGTGCACTGAACACATGACTCTCATTAGTTCCCATGAACATGGTATCCATCCCTAAGTCTGCAAACAGTATCTGTTAATTTGCAATAGCTCCTACCACATCTTGTTTTCGGGCCTGGTGAAAGCAAGGTGTGGTTTATGGAGGCAAAGACCAGACAGCTAGGGGCAGATGGGGTGGAAAAGAAAGATATGAAACACAGCACCTTGGCCACAGAATTACTTGCTGGCTGGTGGGTGCAAACAAGTGATTTTAATAGCTACAATGCTGGACCACATGGTATAGTTCAAATGCTAAATGTCAGACTAAAAATGTTTTGTGGACTGGATTCTTTAATAATAATAAAGTATTTCTCCTCTGAGAGCCACGTGCTTTTTTAACCATTTTCCTTTTCAGGAAAACCACCCTTTTTCAGATGTTTCTCAGCTGATAGATTGCTACATTGCCTGTCTTAGAAAATGGATTCATCCTGCTTCTGCATGCCTGTGTCAGAAAACTGAGTTTTAAAATAGCTGTCTCGACTAAAAATACTTCCTGATTATATGACAATGCAAAGATACTTCAGAATTCAAAGCAATTATTCCCCCCAGGCATCTTTGTCCAGGTCACAGTAATATCATGAACTTTTTTCTCTGGAACTTCTATTTTAATCACTTGGGACAAGCACTTTCTTTGGGAACCCAGTGTGGCCACAGCATGACCACTCTGAAATGCTTGTTACCAGCTGAGACAAAACCTAGGCTTTGGGGCACCTGTATTTTATAATATTACTAAAAATACTATGTGAGCCTTTGGGTTTCAGCATTTCCCATCTCATAACATCCTGATTTTCTCTGCTCTCCCACAGAGAACAAAGTCTACTCCTGTTTAACTAGCAAGAAGCTCCAAAAAGCATCTCTGCAAGCTCAGCCAGCAGCAAAGCAAGTAGATCTGCTCTGAAAATAGAAGCAGTAAATGAGAGATGGATAATGACTCATGGCTTAGCTCTGCTCTTGTTTATAGTGGCACAGAACAAGAGCAACTCCCTCCACACTGGTGAAGTTAACACCCTTTCAAGTAGCAAAATCAACCTACACTGGGTCATCATGATTCAGCTTTCATATTGGATTGACTCAACTGGTTTACAATTCAGTGAGGCTCCAATGCAATGCATCCTGATCAATCAAGAGTAATGAGAGAAGCTGAGCTGAATTGTACTGGTGCAAATAATAACATAGCTTGGGTGACACAGACTCCACATCATGCAGTCTAGGACTTCTCCAGAGAGAGGCTCCTCTGCAGTCACTGAATGGGTATTAGTTTAAATGGAGTGGAAAAGAGTGGGAAGATGGCTTGGCTGAGGGATGAGGGAGAGTATTAGTTGGTTTCTTGCATTTCAATGGCATTACACAACACAATTTTTGCAGTCTGGCTGGATTCCTACCTGGAGGAACTTGCTGAGCACATGGGTGGGTTGAGGATTTTGCTTGCCCGTTTGTTTTCCTCTGAAAAGCAGGAGGTTTCTCATTAAGAGCTTATGAGAATCTCAGTTATAATAAAGATGTTTGTGTTTAAATGAAAATATTCACTGGGGGAAAGTGTTTCTCAGCCCTCTGTATTGTGTGCTTTCAGTTCCTGAAAAGAGAAAAGAAAGGTGCCTGACATCCTGTGGGAAGTCCCAAAAGAGGACTGTATCACATATGCAAAGCAACCCAAAAAAGTTTGGCAACAGACCTAGGACAATCAGAAGTACATGAAAAGCCCTAAACAATACCCAAATTACTGAGCTATCTCTTGTCATTAAGCCCATATAAATGCTGATGGAGGTATTCTGCTGATCCAGTAGTATGCTATTCTCTGGCCAGACCCCCCACTTCGATTTCTGGGCCACCCCATAGCAAGCAAGAGAAGTTATCAGACTTTGTTGATTGTCCACCAAGGAGTGGAAATGAAAACAGCTAAACATCTGCTATTCTTCACAGCAACATTACAGCTCAGCTATGCAATCCACCTATCTAACTTCTGTGCAAACGAAATGGTGCACCAGCGTTTCCAGTATTGTAAATCAAGGTTACAACCTGAGATGCTGTTAGAGATCCTATAAATAAAGATAAGTATATGTGGGGTGGAGGGAAAGATAATAAAAAAGATCCCACATCTGTGGGGATTTGTGTTATTGCTCAAATAAAGGGATGGGATTCAACAGGCACAGCTGTTCCTTGCCTGTTGCTGCCTCCTCCCATACATTTTCAACGATATCCATATTTAATTGAGCTTTCTCAACGATATTTTCTCAAGTGCTTTTGAAAGGTATGTTTGGTTCATTTTTCCTTGGCATCATCTTCCAGCTGCTAATTTCCTTATTACTGAGGACTCTATCACTCACAGGAGGTCTCGATTTTGACTGGTCCTGCATTCAGTAGATTTTAAAGCTGATGTAGCAGGATACCATCCATTGTGATATAATGGTATTTTTTAGAAGTAATTATAGTCAGATGGTGCCTGTAGAGATGTACATGGGAAAAGTCAATACCCAGGTTTGTTCCCTTTGGAGCAGCATGCAAATACTGTTCTGTGCCTACCCCCACACTTTCTTTTGGGATCATCCGTGTAGTAATTTGCTGATAGCAGAAAATGGCAACATGGGCTTCCCCTGCATTTGGCTATTGCACTGTGGAGCTGAAGCCTGAGAAAAAGGACATGTGGCATCTATACAACTGTGCATAGAGTGAGGTGAGGACAGAGGAGCTGGGACAGAGCAGCTGCTTGTAATCCCTGGGGAGGGCCCTTGCATGGATTGCCTGTGTTGGATGAAGGGGCAACCCTCTTCTGGAGTCTGGGCTACTCTGCCATCCTGGTGGAGCCACAGCAGGGTAAGGGAGGCCCACAGGGAATCAAACCCTCGTATATCTTTCTAACTTCTGATTCTAAGCCCTACTGCTAACCCACTCTAAAGTCAGATATGTAAAATAAGTATGAAAGGCAAAGGAAGCCAACAACATCTTGGAAATGGATCTGCTTTTACAATTTAGGGTTGTTTTCATCTTTGCTAAAGCTCTGTCCAGTCAAGTGTGACCTGTGATCCCAGCTCCAGGCATCAGTGCACAGCTGAGGTCCTGGGATGGGCACTGCCCTGCAGCCAGCTCTTTGGAGGGAGGAAGATGATGGAGGACTGCTGAGATATCCCAGAAAAGGGAAAAGCTGTTACCCGAGGCACATGGTACAGACACCTCAATGTGTCTGCAAGTAGTCAGCCTGGGTCACCCAACCTCAGCTCCTGGGTCACTCACATTTGGGGCTATCTGAGCCCAGCTAACAGGGGCTGGCAGACATTCCTGCCCCAAGGGCCCTGGCCCTATAGTGGGGAGGTCACAGAACACCAGCAAACAGGATGCATGAAGCATAAGGTTAGTGTAGATAAGAGCAAAAGATAGTCTAGTTCTCCTTAGATGTGCAATGTCTTTGTTAAAAACAATTAGATTTTGCTTGACAGAGGGTACAATTTCAGGACTTGTTCTGGGATGACTGAATAAATTTTAACAGTTGAAAGGAATCACAGAACAGTTGCAGGCAAAGTCAGCATGAAGGTAACAGACACTTTTTGTGCCTTTAGTTTTCTTTATGGCCCTTTCCATCAATTTCAAAGTGGTTATCATCTCCTTGAAATTCAGTAGTGCTAAAGGGCATGATCAAGCTGTGGCCAAGTAATAGGATAGAATTTTAAGGGGAATGAAGACATGAAGCAATGGGACAAAACTGTTCATTCTGCTCTGCTGAACACATTTCTGCAGGCAATACATGTGGCTAACACTGATCAGAGGTAGGTGAAACTTATTTAAAATACGTAAATTAAATACATATGTTAAAATAAATATGCTTATGTGCCATAAAGTATATGATCAAGAAGAATTGTTTGCTGAAATGTATGGTTAGCACAGCTTAGCTGTAATTGCTATGGTCAGTGCTATGTTTTACTTGCAATACCATTACAATCCATTTAGTTGCCAAAGGGAAACTTGGGAAGAAATTTAATGCTATCTAGATGAACACAGAAGAAAAATTTGCTCTCACAAGCTGGACATTTTTTATTACTCAGGACTAAACTGCAGTGTCACTGACATTTGTTTAATTTTGAAATGCCACATACTAGGAAAGTGCAAGTTAGGCAAAGCTACATGATAGATGTTGTGTACGTCTGCAAAGGAAGGCTCTTTCTCTGTTTAATGATCTTAAAAAATCCAAACCCATTCATAATCCCAAAATGGGATTGCACATTTAATCTAATTATGGACTCTGGAAAATCCTGAGAGTTTCCTGTTATGCTGTTTGGCTTTATCCTTCATCTCAGCTGAAACCTCTGAGCTCATTTTGAGTCTCTGTGACACCATGGATCTGATTCAGCAAAACACTTAAGTATACACTCAGCCCAAGCACTTTGAGGACTTGTATCCTTTTTTGCCAGTACTTTTAAGCACTTACAGAATTTCAAGCATATACTTAAGTCCCTTCAACTTCATTGAAGCATAAGATCTACTTAAGTATTTTGTTTAATGAAAGTATAAGTGATTAGAATATCACAAATGCAAACTAATTTTTTTCTGGTTTGCATTGCTCACTTCTTTTCAAAGTAGTCCAGCTTGTCAGATCTATTTGTTTGTATTCACTTTAAATGCAGAGCTGTGTGTGGGAACTCTACAATTAAATTCTCCAATCTGTTTGTTTGATTTTCCCTGCAGATGTAGGGGTTCCCAGCTCTTTGGGGAGGTGCTGTGCTGCAAAGTATTTAGCACTATGCTGAAGCCAGAGCAGAGCTACAAGTCAGGTTCGCCGCAAGTGACAGAAGCAGATGAGTAAGCTAAGCTCTGTTTCAGTCCTCTTAGGCAAGATCTGTGCATCTTTGGCTCTAATCTTGCAAGTCACATATGAGGAAATAATCTTCATCCGCTCAACTATATCCTTGAAGTTGGTAGAAGCACTCAATGCACAGAAAGTTTGCAAGAACTGGTCCTCATTTAAGTAAAGAGAAGAGAAAACAGTGCAAACCCAACCCGAAAGAGATCACGTGCATCTGCCGCTGAAGTCAGTGGCAATTTAGCACCAGCTTCAGCTTCAGCAGGCTCAGTGCTGAAGGTGGGGCTGGACCCTTTGCTGTCTGTGCCATCCATATAAACAAGCAGAAAGATTGCTTTTCACAGACTGTTGTGGCATGATATAAATGAGCTCAGGCGAGACCATCTATAAATCCTTTCCTTGAAATGTCTTTTATAAGGCTGGGTAATTATATAGGAATTACTTCTCAACCTGATTTTACAATGGCTCCTGAAAAATACAAGGAAAATGTTTGACTCCATCAGAAAACAAGTTTTGTACTGTAGAACTGTTGTGTTACACCCATGAGAAGAGCCTAGGCTACACAGCCTATGAGTGATTGTATCTCCCACTAGTCCTTCTCTTTAGCAGACAAATCCACCCTAATTTTTCCCTGACAAAAAGACACAGCTTGATTCCTAAATCTACAGGATGACACGCAGGCTGCTGGGAAATCTGGCATCTGTGATGAGGCAGGAGAGATTCTGGCACTGGATGATGCCCCACAGGAGAGCAATTCTGCTCCACAGCTTGGCCAGAGAGAGTTTTAAAGTGTGATTCTTTCTCGGGACATACTTAAGAGAAAAGCCATCCTAGAGGAGGTAAAGGCAAGTGGTAAAACTGTACCAGGTTCAATAAACTATGTTGACACAGACACTGCTTTTAGCATAAAATGAAAAGAAGATTAATCTAGCTTTGGTGATGCTAATGCACTGGGGAATCAATTAGTACAAAGGGACTGCAGAAAGCCCTAAAAACTCTCACTATACAGAATTCTAATCAGAAGGTTCTTTTAGAAAAGACCAAAACACCCAGGAAACCAGCAGCTTTTAAAAAGAGAGAGGTACAAAAAAGAGGTCAGCCAGAGGAAGAGAAATACTACTTTTTCTCTTAGCTTTGAAGGGTTTTACCTTTAAACAGAGCTAGTCAGCAATATCAAACACTAACTGTAAGACGAAGAGTAGCTAAACACAGGACAAGCATGAAGCACACTTGATTTTATAACCATCATCTTAAATAGAATATCTTAAATCTGATTTAATCTCAGGCATCTGGAGTAATTTCTCTGAAACATGAATATAAAGTGGTTTTTTTCGCCTATGCTTTTTTCACAGTCACAGGGGAGAGGATGATTCAGCTCATCTGTTCCTCCTGTGTATACTCGGGTGATGGCTGAGGGAGTCACATCAGGGAAAGGACTCAGCTCTGGCCCAACTTGCAGGGCTTGTTTCCCTGTCTTACATTCTTCACAAAGAATGATAATAACTCTTAGTCCCTCTCTTCCTCTGATTTTTCTATTTGATTTTGAAGTCTCTGAAACAGGTAGAGATCTCCAGATTATTACATTAATATACAGTGTGAGTTAGCCAAATTATGATGTTCATTAGCAAATGTCCCTGCAATATCGTGGTCACAGTTCCAGGAGTCTTAACCAAGTCATATTTGTTCAGAGGCATCTTGACAATGTGGAACTCAAATACGTTTAGCTTCACTTCCTTGTTAATATTCCTTATGAGATATGTGTATGGGGTTTTTATATTTTTATATATTTACACTGCAGTCTGACTTCAGTGGGAATATCCTCTGTATATTTGCTACATAGTGGATAAAGAGGGTCTAAAACTTTAAATTGTGAGTATGAAAGCAGCCTGGGCTGTGATGTCTTTATTTCCAGGCAATAAATTAGATGGTTTTTTGCTCTCTGTGACTAGAGAATCATCATTTTTTAATATTCATGCTTTGGCCAGTGGTGAGGCAGGAGGTGGAAGTCTTTGGACAGCATTTCCACAAAGGAGACAAGCTGTCCTTTCCCTGCTCCCTTCAGGGACAGCAGGAGAGTGGCAGGGACTGAAGCCTGGCTTCCCCTCCATCCCGCCCATCCCAGCTCTGCCCTGACCCCCCAGGGCCATGAATCACTCAAAGGGCCTCATTTTCAGGAATGCCTGACATCCACAAGTCTACAGTGGGAGCTGCTGGTGTTCCTCACACTGGCAGATCAAACATGTGAGGTCTGCAGCAGTGGTTCTGCTTGAGCCGTACGCAGCCAAGGCCATGTGTAAGGGTCTGGAGGTGTCAGCATCCGTGGTGTGCCAGGTGAAGCCCTGTGTACTCTTCCAGCTATTGATAAGGGAGGGTTTCTGTGATGCAGTGGTCCCAAGGCAAGCCCCAAAAATGCCTGTGGAGCAGTGACTCAGCACTGTGTGGTGGTGGGACACCCTGACCATGGCTCACGCCGGTGCTTGTGGGGAGGCCTCAGCACATGCCTATCAGAGGCACCACCAAATTCCCTGGCCTCGCCTCGTCCTTCTCCCCTTCTGCCAGAAAAAGCCTGTGGGGCTGAGCTTCTGCACAGCAGGCACTTCCACCAGAGGTGGCCATGGGCTCTCCAGCGTGAGCCAAGACACCCTGGGCTGTCCACAACCCTTCCCGTGGATATGGGTGCCCCTTGGCACACCCGCCGTGGGGGTTCACGTGGCATGGGGTGTGGCTCCAAGCATCCACCAGCCTCAGCGCTGTGGCAGAGTACCTTATTTAACCCTGGCGGGGGAACCACCAGCTCTTTTCCCTCTCAGCATTTGTTTTCAGTTGCTAATCCAGGAAACACACGTCCTTTCTATTTACTTTGAAAAGAATGAATCACAACCACGGTTCTCCACAGCTCCTTCCCCCTCTCTGGTCCTCTTCTCACTCCCCTCCCCACCTTGCTATTAAAATGGCAACCTCTGTGTTACAGACATCTCCGGGCTGTTAGAGCACTTAAGCAGCACCCTGTGAGTTGCAGCCATTTACTACGTGTGATTGTTTCTGCGAGACCTAATAATTCTACCATTGTTATTATAACACTGTGCACTAATACAAATGAGCTTGTAAATAGGGGTCCAACTAAAATAAAACCATTATAATCACAGCCCAGGCTGTAAATCACAGACTAGTATATTCTGCTGTGGTTTGACCCAGAGCCAGGCAATAGTCAAATAATCAAACTGCAGATGTTGGGATAGAAAATCTGCTTAAATTTAAACAGTGGCAAAGGTCCAAACAACAGGGGGGGCAGAAAAGAGTCCTTTGCACAATGTAGGAATTTCCCCACACCATCCCCCCTACCCCTTCTTGTTAACTGGGTCTATAAAGTAACCAGACATGTTACCCAATAATAGCACTGTTCCTTGGCAGCTTGTGCACACCAGTGCCAGCTTGCAGGGCATGATGCCATCCAAAGCGTCTGCAGAGTGACTGATAATTAGCACTAGCTGCCAGGCTTGTGGGGACATTCCCCCAACAGCCCCATGGCCACTGCCAGTGGTGAGATCAAACCCTCCAAACCTTCCTGGGGAGAAGCCCAGGGGTACCCAATAATGTTCTGTACCATGAACTTTGCCAGTTACCCCAAAAGTCGGTGATGCAGTCACAGTTTGACTCTAATTTCTTGAGCTTCTTACTATGACTAAATCCTCTCCCTCCTTCATCTTACTCTTAGATGACCCTATTTCCCCATAATAAAGCCTAGGATGCAGCTGCAATTTGGATTCCTACTCGGCATCCCTGGTCAGGGCACGCAGAGAGACCTGCCTAGAAGTGGCACACTGAGGGTTGTTTCACTGAGCAAAGCAGCATGTGAGGGGCAGCAGGGAGACTGTGCTGCAAGCATGGGGCAGCTGAGAACAAGATCCACATCAGGCTGTCACAGTCTGCCAGCTGTTCCCATGGCTGTGGGAGATGCAGTGTGGTTGCTTTTCCTCCTAGCCAGAAACCAGGGTCTGTGTCAGTAGTGCTCACAGGCAATGTGTTTTTGTTTGGAGAATACATGAGCCTTGGCTGTTGCCCCACGACGTTTGAAATGATGCTATAAGATGCAATACTTTTCTTTAAGAAAAGTATACAGTCATTTGTTTTTCTGACAGCCCAAGGCAAACAAGTTGGATGGGTCCTGCCGCTCACCATGTTGTCACATGTGGTCACAGGAGGACTGTTAAATGTGAGAACCTCCTTGATGTAACTTTAACTTACTAGGAAGGAATTTTTTATGTTGTTTTTTTTTTTACTGTAATATTTAAGTGGCTGCCAGGCAACAAGTCATAAGAACAATCAATCACACAAACAGATGTCATGTAAATACATCTTTTAAGAGAGTAGCTCAAGAAATCATTGAGGGGATAAAGTAATGATCTCTCCAAGGGAAAATCAGCAAAATGACCTTGCCAGTCTTGGATGAAGACTGGACAGGATACAAACCAGTCATCCTCCTGAAGCTGCTTCTTTTCTGTGGCACTGACACAGCAGATGTGAATATTAATGTTATTTCCCTAAAATCTTGTGACTAAATTCCACTATAAGGACAATTTGCCCTTCCTGCTCAGGAAATATTTGCTGTTAAAATTACTTGAAGGCAACATGAACCAAGCTGCAGGGACCCCAGAAGGGGATTTTAGTTATGAAAAGCTCGTTCACTGATTTGAAACATTTTCCTTAGAATTTGAGTAAGCAACTTGGAAGAAAGTCCTCTTTTCTCCTTTTTTTCCCTATTCTTGGTTCTTTTTAAGGGACAGTCTATCTCCTGGAGATGGAGGACTTTTTTTGGCCTGAGTCTCCCTCCTGGAAGGAATAAAATGTTAAGAGCAGAAAAATGTGCCACTCTAAGTACATATTGCAAAATTAACACTTCTTGAAAATTCATTTTGCTGCATCCACATTTTAACAGGTTTTCCTGCTCCATTTGTCAAGGGCACCATTTTTAAAAAGTGCTATTTTTTTAGTGTCCAACTTACAGTAAGCCCATTGCTCAGAGGAAACTTGCAGAAAGAGACCGGTTTCCTTTGATGCATTCCTAAGTGTCTTGGTGAGAGGAATTGTTCTGGTCAGTGAATCAACTCTGCTTCCTCTGCTTGTCAGAAAAACAGTGCAACCTTGTACTGCTGATATATGCCACGCTGCACGGGATGTGGTTGATCTCTTCTGCTACTGCTGCTGCTCCACAGAGATCTGTTTCACAGTGTGAGCAGTAACCAGATTAAAATCAGTGCTGGAGGTTGTTGTGAACATTAAGCATTAAATAAACTCCAACACTCTACCATAATTCCTCATAAATGATTAGATCATCCTGCTGGGAGTGCTACCATTATACATAAGGCTAATGTCACTGGGTGCCTCATAAATTTAGCATACAAGTACTAAACATTAGGTCTGATTCACTGCTGCTTCGCTTTAGATTATCCTAGTATGAGGCAGAGGAGTTACATTGGCATAATGTGAAACGCTGGTTCTCTTCTCATTTTAAGGGATCAGCTGTTTCCACTGACTTTGGTAAGACTGACACTAAGTAGATTCGCAGTTGCTCTATTCGAGCTATGTTAAGTCTCAGTTAAGGTAGATCATGCAGAGGAGCCAGTCCCAGGGAAAAATATAGGCTGGTATTTCTGGCATAGAAATTGCACTCCCTAAGAGTGAAGGCAGCTCTAGATGCAAAAAAATCATGTGCTCTGGAGTTGGGTTGACAAAATCAAATTAGCTGATTTAGGGAAAAAACCCCACAGCCATAAGGTAGGTTTGATTTTGACATAGGATAGCTGCTTAAGTGCAAGTCCACCACAGAGCTCATGTTGAACAGGAGCTACATACATGATCCAAAACCCAGATTGTCTCAAATTCCCTGGCACTTCAACCAGAGCTCACCTGCCAGCCACACTTCCCTGGGGAAAGGGAAGGTTGGCACAACACCATTTTGGTGTGTTCCACAGCTCCCATTTCAAATACAGTGACTTTCCCTTGATGTTTCAGATTTTCCATAAAAAGAGTGATTTCCCTCAAAAAGAGCTTCCCTCCACCTTCTGTTTGTTAGGGTGGAACTAAAAGTCTCCTGCCTCAAAAACATTGTTAGGGAAACCTTTAAAATCATATGCTGACAACAGCACTCATAATAGAGCAGAATATGGCCTCTGAAGCTCCCTGGTACTTGACTTTCTCACTGAAGGATTATTCCTTGCAATCCCCCTCAGGGCATGTTGACCAAGGTATTTTTAATGAGGTGTTGACTAGTTCCCTCGGGAAATTTTTCTGCAGTCTGACAGGTCTCATTGTTAGCATTCTACCCAGCCTAAACTTCGCTTTACCAGACTTTGTCTCAAACTCTTTCCCTCTTTCCTTCGTGTATTTTGCATCTTTCAAATATTTGTAGGCAGTTATCATATCCCCTTTTTAGCTGTCTGTCAGCCAAGTTAAACATAATTAGCCTTTTTAATCTTCCTCCATAAATCCAGCTTGCTTTCTTGAAATCCAGTCCCCTTCTCCTACTTACGTGTCTTTTTGGTATGATGAAGCTACATATTTTGTGGTTGGTTTTCACACGCCATCATTGGTATCAATAGGAGGAGGCATCAGAAAATCAGACAGCGGATCAGGAATGGTTTCTAGCCTGGGCCAGTTTTTTTCTCTTTGTAACACAGACTTTGTTTTGCTGTCAAATAATTTTCTTTGAATTGTTATATCAATTAATATTTGCAGCATTCAAATCCTGT
The DNA here is from genome assembly GCF_001715985.3 of Manacus vitellinus. Lineage (NCBI taxonomy): Eukaryota > Metazoa > Chordata > Aves > Passeriformes > Pipridae > Manacus > Manacus vitellinus. Next base: position 12,998,776 of record NW_021940682.1, read on the forward strand.
ACAGTATTTTCAAGGCTAATTGCTGTAAGAGACTAATTAGGAATTTTCTGCACATTTTATGGGTAGACTGGCAACGGTAGAACACTACTGGAAGATTAATTTACCTGTCATGAAAATGTGTTAACTCATGTGGAAAAATGACAATTTTTTTTCCAAAAACAATTAGAAAATATTATCCAGGGCTGTTTTTTTGTTTGGCACTGGTGAAGCAAATGTTCCAATGTCCCAGCACTCATTCCCTAAGCATTTGCTACAGGATGCCAAAACTCCATTTTTCAGATCTATGTAAACAAGAAGGAAGCATTTCCCACTGTATACATCCCAGAGGAGTAGATGGAAGCTTAACCAGAGCAATGTTTTGCACACCTACTGATTCTGGACACAGGCAATATCTATTTACTCATTCAGTCATTGTTTATATATACTTACATGTATCTCTCTATATATCTCCTTTGGGAAGAAGGAGGCTGGGGGTTAAGTGCACACAGCGGACATGAAATGAGTATTCATATTCTCCAACCCATTCTCCCATTTTAAAATTTTTTAATTTTTCCCTGTCAAAAGCCTTCAGGGACTTGATAACACTTTAATCTTAGATGTGCTCCAGAGGTACACTATCAAAATGCTGAAGAAGTTCATCCATATGGAGATTTTAAAGATGAACTGCCTTCAGGTCTTGGGTTGCTCAAGGTGACTCTGAAAATCTCAGCTTCAGACATTAGTAATAAATGACTGAAACAATTTCCCCAGGAACGCAATTGATTCTTCATCCACTGGAATGCTTGTACCAAGGCTGGTTACTTTCTAAATGATAAGCTGTATTTTAAACAGATGCAACTCATATCTGGTAAATCTGTACAACTTCTGTTTAGCAAAATGAGCAGATTATAAAATAATCCTCTGTTTGCCCTTAAGCATATACTAACAGCTCCTTCCTTCGTTGTATGCACACAGATTTGTAGATTTTCACTTCAGCTCCTTCGAATACCATAGCTATGACAAAAAGTGTAAAGAGGAATCCTACTTATCAAAATGCCTTCAGGGAAATTAGCAACTGAAGCAGGAAAATCCCCGCTGCAAGAAAATCCCCTGAAACAGGGATGGAAGCAGGCTCAAGTATAGGCCTCCTTCAATATTAATATCCTTCCTGAGGGCAGAAGTCTTTGTTCTTCAGGCTTCTTATGTACAAATTTTCAAATCTCTAAATACAGCTGCAGAATGACTGATCAGTGTGGCTGCTTGAAGTTTTTCATATTTTGAAATTTAAACAAAATTCTTTAATTACAATTTGAAGGGATGAAGAAAAAAATTCGCAATTTTTTCAGTGGTTTGTGTTGTTTTCACAATTTTTCCTATGAGAATGGGTCTGTACCCAGAATCACTGACAGTAATTGTGTTATGCAGGTCTCCAGTTTCCTTGGTTTAGTGCACAATAAGTTCATAAGGAATTCAAATATGGAAAAGTTGAGAGAAAGATCCAAGTCCAAGCAAATGAAAATGAAAAGAGAGGGAGCTGCTTTTGTTATTACAATAGCTAAGAATGTCCTGAACTGCAGATTTCACTCACTGACAGAAGCAAAATCCTAGCTGACTTCCATTTCTTTTGCTGACGATGGTACTTCTTTTGCAAGATCTGCCCAATACCACTCCCCATAGTCATCATGAAAGTGGAACAAAGGCCTGAAAGACACCATGAGACATCTGACATGAGCAATCATGACATCAGTCAGAGCTGTGCTCAGCTAAGGACTGTTGTATAAATGCACATAAAAATTGCATAGCTGTGTACGTGCAGCTCTACCCCCACAAGGAGTTCACAACCTGCAACGTGCTCCACACAGACAGCAGCAATCCAAAAATATGGGAGGGTGCACAGAAGATGCAGCCTACAGCTTTATTTCTCAGTTTGCCTTTTTAAAATAAAAATAATACTGTAACATTACTCATTTTTACAAATAGGAAGGAAGCTGAATGAACAGCCAGGAGCAGATACTCACCTGAGAGAAATCCATCTGGATGCAGGCAAGCCGACCTCCCCATCTGCTGTGGCTGGGGGAGCAGAGGCTGCCACTGTGCAGGTTACTGCAGGTCTGAAGTGCCCCGATTTGACTCTCCCTTCTTGCTCACCAAACAAGGGCGATTTTGTTCAGCCTAATGGGGATTCCCAGCATGGAAACCAACTGCTTGGATCACCTCAGCCCCTCCTGCCTTCCTGAACTTGGCTATTGACTTTTAAAGTAAATTGCCTTCCCCAGCAGCAGGTATACATTAGCCTTGTCTTAGGGGAACCAGCAGGAATGAACCATGGGATGGGATGTCCAGTTAAGAATTTGTCTCTGCTGTTGCTGGCAGGAATTCTCAAATCAAATCAGCCTGGACAAAATGGATGAAAACCTATGGTCTGGGTACCCTGGCCCTTGATTAGCAATGAGCAGCAGCAGACTACCCTTCCAGGAAATAAAACCAAAACAGTGGTGGAAATGGGGTACAAAAAAACCCCCGAGGAGATCATTCAGCTCAAGGTGTGTGTGGTGCAGAAGATATTTCGGAGGGACAAAGTAATAGGGATCCTGGAGGTTTCTGGGGTCTGATGGCACTTTTGGAGCAAGGTCTGGGCTTGTGGCAGAGGTTGCTGCAGATGTATCCAGCCTGCACCCATGCTGGGACATGCTACATGGCCTATGGGGTGACAAGGAAACTCAGTATGGATAGAGGTGAGCAGAGACTCCGTGCAATATCCATTTCCTTTGAGCCTCTTCTTTTCCTCTATTTTGCTCTGGCACTTACAAAAAAACCAAGCAGTTTAAAGGTCAGTTTTATTATTTTTGTTGGTTTTTTTTAAGAAGTTTAAACCATAGCCTAAGGAGTCTATCTATGCCATTTAGGAAAGAAAAATCCGCACATAAACCCAGTCATTTTATGTATAGGTGAGGATGACCTGTCCACTACAGCAGGAAAGATTTCATGGGCTACAAAATTAAAAATGACAGTGACTCTGGATGTAGTGAAACAGCCTCTTCAGCTTTTCTCTCCATCACTAAGCTTGTTGATTTAATTCCTTCTGAATCCATAATTATATAAGAGAATATCAGGGTTGTCATTATAATCTTGCCAAAGTGTTCATTCCTTTTGCAATAACTCCTATAATGATCCTACCAGAAATTGGAAACTATTCTTCTGGGGCAAAGCCATAGGATAGGCTTTTGAGGGATTATCTGCTGAAAAAAAAGAAAAAATATATTTCTGGGGTTTTGCTAGTAACTTGAACAAGAGCAGAACCAGGCTTATGCTGAATGTTTTTGAAAATCTCAGCTTTGATTTGTTAATGACCATTTGTATGATGGACTACTGCAAGCCATTTATCTGCAGAAATAAATACTCAAAATAGAAGAAAACAGGACATAGTCAAGCAAGCTGTGGTTTGTACCAAAGCTTCATATTTGCTGAAAGACAGATATATAATATTGCTCGGTTTTTTCAAGAAAACCTCTACTGAAGCATTTCTGCCAGCCTCTTTGAGTTCACATCAAAAAATAATACTGAAAACTGACCCTTGATTTTCCTGGATAGCATTTCATTGTCAGATAGAAAGCCATAGCCCTGAGTCAGCAATGAATGGGCAGGCCTATCTTTAAACATGTGAAAGTTATTTACAGGAGTAATTTACTGAATCAGCATTCATATGGGACAGGTGAGGGGGAAGATTTCATAAAAAAGACTAAACTACAGGAAATCCTGGCAGAGGATTTGAAATGTCACGTCTCCTCTCCCCACCCTCCATTTAAAATGCATTCATTAGTTGTAGCAAGACTCTTCCTTATAAAAGTGCTGGATTGTTGGAAGATGGACTTAATGTGGTTGCTGCCAACCTGGTGGTAGACTTAGCTTAAGGTGGAGCATGAAATTCAGGTAAAGCTTTGAAATATCAGTACCAAGATCTGCAAGGCAGATCAAGTGCCTACATTGGCTGTGTCCTCATAGGAACCACTCATTCTCTAAAAACCAAACCTCACCAGAGTGCCTCAAGTGGGACCCTCAGAAACCATGGCAGCTAAAAATTTTATAAAACCTCTAGACTGAACCTACAATGAATTAGTCCGACACAAGAACAGAAATTTCTAACAAAAACTTGCCTGTTCTGATGAAAGACAATATTGGTAAGACAACTACATTTGGTTATTTTTTCTAGTTCTTCCTCACCCCTCAAAGCAAGCTGAAATGACCTTCCAACAATAGTTTATTTCTTCTTGGCTCAATCTGAACAAAGGCTTCCTATTCCCATGCATGGGAATGAGAGTATGGATACTTTTGTGGTGAAAAATCAAATCTCTCTTTTGAACTTCTCAGACTTACTGTGGCACCTCCAAGGCTTCTTCTGTCCTCCGAGAAACCAGCCAACCAAATGTTTGTTTGTAGCAAAGAGTACATATAACAGGGCAGAGGACTAAATCAATCTAGAGCCTTCTGATACTTCCAACACATTTCCTTCTGGGGGGGCAGTTAGTCAGTATGGCCTCAAAGTATTTCTGGGAATTTGCCACCAGACATGGAATGTTCATGCAGGCTGTGTGGACAAGCTTTGACTGGTCATTAGTGATGTAATTCTTGTTCCATTTCTCAGACTGACCTGAGTATTTTTTCTATAACTGGAGGACCTTGCTTCTGCTTTTAACCAAGGCTACTTCAGAAGAAAAGGTTTAAGGGGGGAAAGCATATAAACTAGATGTGGGAATTCCTGTCTCAATAGCACCAGCTTTGCCAGAAGAAAAGCCAGATAACTTTGCAGTGGAACAGTACATTTTTAATTAAGGTCTAGTGAGTGTGTTGACAAAAAAAGGCTTTTCTGCTATTTGAAGCAATCAGGTCTGCTCACAACACATGTATTTTTTGAAGTATTTTTAGAGATGGCTTCTGTGGCAAGAGTGCTTTTGCAGGTGTTGGGGAGTGCACTTATGTCAGAGGGGAAAATATGCAAATCTTCTTTTCTTTGCATGGCAGACCTTTAACAAAAGCTGTCCCTGACGGCCCCATTCAAGCACATTAAGGACTCTGACCCCTCTCACACAGTTGTCTTTGTACCAGGGCTCCCTAGAGGGGCTCTGAGAGCTCTCCCTCTTTGAGTTAGCAAGCAGAATCCCATTCTCTGTGCAATATTGCAGTCCTCTTGCAAATGGTGACAAGGTGCAAATTTGCAACTCTTGTGAGCAAACCCAACTACATGTTCTTGCCATGGGAAAAGGAATGAGGAAAGTTCCAGTAAATCTCCTCCAATTTTAGAATGTAACACCAGGAGGAAATTAATTTATTCACTTATCTCTAGTGTAAGAGAAGACCATCCCTCTGCTCTTTCACCAAGCTGAAATGTAGCCCCCACTCTGCCTCGTTTTCTGTAATCATAATAGTTTTGTTTCTTCCAGAATTACCTACCTTAGTCATTGCCAGATCAGGACAATAATTTGGAACTTTCCAGAAAACAGCATTTTGGCTGTAGTAAAAAGCAACTGCAGTTATTTCTTCATAGACCAGGTGACGTTGTTCATGTGCTACCTATCTGGGCTGTATGTGTCTTCTCTATTAATGTCAAAAGAGAAACATTTCTATGCCTATCCAGACTAATATGGTGGGATATACTGGGATAAAACCACGTTAGAAACTTGACACACAGTACCACTTCACTTCCTTTAGGAAATGACAGATTTACTGACTACAATGTTCAAGCTGTTGGGACCTTTGCAAGTGTCTTGTTTACAAGGAGCTGAAGCTCCCTGTTGTCTAAGCAGTACTCCAAGTCACACAATCCTGAGAAATTAAAAACATTTTTATTTCCTAAAAAATCACCACCAATGATAAAATCCCTCTTCAGGTGAAGAATTGTTCCATTTCCCGAAAGTCTTGGAAGCAGGATCTTATACAATGCCCCAGTGTGTCAACGATTTGAAAGACCCCTGCCAGCTAAGGTAAGGCTAAAGACATCAGATATTTCCAACACCACTTTTGTAAATACAGAACTCTTCATATGGGGAAGTCAAACGGTGAGCATGTGGGGCCTGATGCTAATTCCCACTGATCCAACCACAATTTCACAATGATAGGAATTTACTTTTTAAGGCTGGATGCTTGTCCATGTTGGGTCAACAGCAGTTTGCACCATCTGGGGATGTAGTACTCAGCTGTTACCCATTGTCTCTTTCCACTCTGACACAATTTTTTACTGGGCGGGCAAGGGGCTTAACTACCTTGGGGTTTCTAAGGGCTGGAGCTAACTGAACATTCCTTGTGACACTGAGTTGTATGGGAATTTAGGAAAGATCTCTTCTCAGGCAGCAGATCCCTCCTCTCAAGAAATCTTCTGATGAAACCGTCAAGCTGTGGGACGTGCAGCTGAAGAGAACAACAGAGAACATTTAAAGAAATATTTTCGACAATTCCCAGTGCAGCCGGGATGATGACACACACTCTGGTCCTAGCAATCTCTCCTAGGCGAGGGCTAGGGCTTTATATGTAAATATAAACATATATTTACATACTTCCTAACATCTGTTATGAATTTGTTTTCCCTTTGGTTCTATTTAAAGTATGTCTTGTCCTATTATCTCCAAGGCTGAAATTTGGAGGGGTTTGTTAATAAACTCTCTGTACTGCAGAGCCACAAGACAAATGCTCTCTCCTCCCTGGCTTTTCAGACAGTTCTACAGTTATTCCTTCCTTGTATTTCTAAATGCAATGGCATCTACCTAGCCTATGAAAGAAGCACAGTTTTCTGAGTGGATTCCTGCTGGGGAGGATATAATCTCACCACCAACTTCTAGGGATTTGTATTTGGTTGGTTTAACACATTTGTCCTAGCAGCCTAGCTTTGTAATTGTCCGCAGCATGGTGTCTCTTCCAGATAGCTCCCCACTATTAGCTCAAGGTCCCACAGTTTCTGCACCTGGAAGAAAAGCTACCTGCTGCAAAGCACCAGCACTAGAGCTGCCACTGCAGGAGGATCCAAACAGCCTCCAAAGCAGAGGCTGTGCCACGGCCAGGGTTAGTGCTGCAAAAGGACCTTGTGAGCAAAGTTCAACCCACCGTCCTGACAGGCTATTGCACAGTCCATGCAGCAAAACTAAACAGGATGGCAAACAAGATTTGGACTACGTGAGAGAGAGACACGTTGTTTCTGTTAAGTAAATAGGTTAAAGTGAAAGGCAAAAGGTCAAAAAGAAAATGTCAAGGCGGGTTGACACCAACATTTCCACATGCTGTCTGACAGCAAAGGCTTCAGTGCTGGATGTGCATTGTGAGAAAGCTCAGGCATGAGTTTTCAGAGGTGCTTACTGTCAAAAAAAACCAGAGCTCCCACTGGCAGTAGAGCTGTTTTCCTGAATGAAGAAGTAGGGTGATGTCCTGACCTATAATGGCACCTCTGGCCAGCCCCCACGGCTGATTTCCTTATTTTGATGGCAGTCAGCTATCTAATTCTTTCATGGCCCTGGGCCTGGTACAATTCTGTGTGAGCTCTAAGCCCAGCATTTGTATTGGTACGGAGAATCTTCTGGTGATACATAAAATTGTCTTGTAAAATGCTGTTCCAAGGAATAATTAAGCATAAGTGCAAATAAATATAATTTCCTTAAAAGTTCAGGGCTCTGTATGGCCAGATGACATGCAAATCAAAGGGCTTTCTGCACTGATGAAATTCCAGGAAATATGGGGTCGGGAGTAAGGGCTAGAGAGAGATAGCCAGAAACAAAATGCTCAGATCATCTGTCCAAAAAAGTTGCTTCTCCAGCCAAATTACTCAGTCTTTTATGAGAAAGATGTCTTGGTTTGGCAAGGAGGAAAAGACAGCTCCACCAGACAATAAAAAAAGAAAAAAGCCCTAGTTGAATTCTAAATACCATCAATCCAGTGGAAACACGGCTTGTTCTCTTCTGTGGTAAAACTTTTAACTGAAACCACTGACCCTGGGGACAGGTACGAGAGACCCTGGGCTGATTCAAACACTAGAGTTTCTGTTGGCTCAACAAAAACATTCCTGCAGATTTGTCTCCAGAAGCATCTCATTAAAAAGAGCTGTGAATCACCGAGATGTTTAACTGAACTGATAATCTTCTCATATACACCAAATTTACATGAGTATTGGACTTCTCCCTTCATTAGGCTGGTTATGACTTACCCTGTAGCTATAACTGAGACTCCAGTGTTGTGAAGTTTACTATTAAACATGCTTATGGAGTCACTAGCAAATTTATCTGTAAATACACTTGTCTGCAATAACTAAAAATGCCATCTCTTCCCTCCAATTTAGAGCCTTGCTTTCACAGTCCCTGGATTCTCTAAACAGAGACCAGTCTCTTCTGTGAGAAGAGGCGCAACTACACACCAAGTGCAAACTTTTATGGCCAGAAATTCTGCTGTATCACTTTGCTCTGAGAATTTTGCTTCTCTTGCCAGCACTATGGGCTGCTTATGGGCATCAACTCAGGCTGTGACAGCACTGGGAGATCCCGCTGTGTTGGCACAAGTTCTCTCCCTCTGCACCAGTGACTTGGGGCCAGTGAGCTTTGAGGAGCAAGTGTCAGGCTGTCCTGCAAGTTTCTGTGCTGGCTTCCAAGTGCCCTACTGATATATGGAAGCATTGCTCAGCATCAGGCAGCACTACCCATGTCAGCTGGCCCCTGGACTTCAGCAAAGCCCACCACAGCAGTGAAAGGGATCCCTGGCAATACTATGTTACACACAAGCATGCACAGGCTTTGCAGGATCAGAAACTGGTATAACAAAGGGTTATAATGGACAAAACTATTTGTGGCTGTATAGCAAAAACCCACACTACTGCTTTTGCCACTCAACTGTGCAGCTCCCAAGGCTTGTCTTGCTTCCTTGCTCCTGTCTTGCCCAGTCCATAAAAACTCAATGATTCCTGAGAAACACTGGACTGCCCATGAAGCAAGCACGAAAGAAGACCAGGTCTGTCTACAGACTTACTATGTAACTTCAGCTAAGGCATATTGCTGTACACTTATCTACTGTAATAAATAGGAAAATCAGACTCTCAGCTCCCACCCCACCCCAGAAGTGCACACTCTCAGAGCTGTACAAACACGTACATAATTACTCCTCAGATCCTGCCACAAACACGCAGCATGCCCAGCCATCCAGAACCTTCTAAAAGTCATTATTTTTAAAATGAAACAAATAGTTTGCCCTCAGCTTCCCTTTTTTCCTAGTGTGTTAAAAAAAAAAAAAAAATAAAAAAAGTTGGTTCATAATTGCTATTACAGAGGAGACTTACAGTACATTTTCCACCACCCAGCAACCAAACAATTAGACTTTCTTCACCTCAGGTACAAGAACACGTGTGCTGACTTTGAATATACACCATATAATTCCTGACTCAATTAGCACATAGCAGATAATCATTCCCTTTGTAATGTATTAACGGCTGTTTGCCTTTCTGCATCATTGGCTTTTTCCCTTTATTCCCAGTGGTTTTTAAGTGGTCATAAGTAAGAAATCTAGCACCTACAGCCATGGTTTCTGGCATTAAAAAGCTAGAGAGAGAAAATGAATCAGGAAAAAAAAAGCCTTTTTTTTTTCATGATATCCAAACCTCGGATCCTGATCCAAACTGCCTGTAATTTAAAAAGCAGAATATACACTACAGGTACCTTGGCTGGCTGCATCAAAGGTGAAGTTTAATGGTGTCTTGCTCAGAGCCAACATGAAGACATTGCCAACCATTTCCTTTATTTTAACAAGTCCCCAGCACACACAGCATACCTAACACCCAGCTTCCCTTATGATGCCCATCTGTTTTCCAAGAAAAACAATCTAAAGCCTTCTGGTTATCATGGGGACTCCAAAAAAATGAAAACTGACTCCCCTTTTTCCCTCTCACTAGCTGATTATGCTGGCTGCTCAAAGCCATCTGAGTGAAATCAACTCACATTTGACAGCAGCGGATGGCCATCAGGTTTTTTTGCTCAAATAATTGCTCCAAACCCCTAAATTTTACCTACAGGTACATTGTCAATAAACTGTCCCCTCTTCCCAATAGAGGAAAAAGGACCATGACCGTCTGTCTCCGGGCTACAAATGAGTTATGCTGTGTCTGCTCAGCCAGCCAGCTCTGCCTCACCTACAGCACACCTGGCCCGCAAACCTCATTTATCTCAAACAGAAAAACCCCAGTCAGCTATTCTCCACCAAACATTTCCACAGCTGAAAGCTCTGGGTGCTTTGTAGTGCCAAACACTTCGTAGCACGGGAGTGTCTGTGGCCACCCACATTATATTCAAATGTACAAACGAGCCAAGAAGCTTTGCATAAACAACTTGGTACAAAGTGCTGAGATGCTGCTGTATTTCTGCATGACAAGTTCATTACCATTTGGCATTGGCTTATGCTGATGTACAATAAAAAAGAAAAGGGAGAGAGAGAGACTCTTCACAGTTACATTAACTTCATTTTATTTAATAAAAAACAGTATCAGATTAAAAATACAAACACTTTGGGTGATTATCCAGCGTTTTTCCCTGTGTGCCTCATAGAGCTCAAACCAACCAAGGATTGGGAGAAAAAAACAAAAAACCCAAAAAATAACACCAAACAATTTTGGCCGGAGCTGTAAAATAATGTTGCACCAATTAAATTACACCAAATATATTATTATACCTTTGAAATGGCTTTCAGACCAATAAATAAAAAAAAAACAAATTCAAATAAAAAAGTCGACTTTGTATTACAAAAAAATTAAATAAGAATCACAACACTAATAATAACAATGTGCAGTCAAGTTTTTTTTTTTCTTCTCTTCTAGGAATGATAACATGCCAGTAAACATGTAACATGCCAGTAACATGCCAGTAAATCCCTACATAACATTTCCAGTTTGGCAGCAAGCAGTCACTCACTCATTCACATTTGTACACAAGGAAGCAGGCCTGGGCAAAAGCCTCGGGAGATAGGAGCCTTTGGGGTGCTCCTCACTTCCCTGCCATGGCTCGCTGAGTTCCCTTCCCTTCATCCTGAAACCTCTATCAATCCATTCAAGGTTTAGTGCCACACGTGCAGGGAAGGTGTCAATCAGCGTAACCCCACCGAAGTGATGCTCCAGCATGTCAGCAGGACAGCGCTAATTCACACCAGCTAAGGATGTAGCTCTTACACTCCAGGGCACGGGTTAAAAGCCATGGCTGCAAGGCACATCCACCCTTGTTTCAGAAAGGCCATGGAGACTATGTTGAGTTGTTTTAAAATGCACCACAGCAAACCTGTTAACTCGATACACTGCAAAATGGGCTGTTGGTTTGGGATGGGCTAAAAGAGCACATGCAGGGCTTGTGAGAGAAGTTGAGATGTCTGACTATCATACAGAGAGGTACACATCTGCAGAGAAGTGACTTGCAGTTGCCCTTCCTAGGCAAACAACAGTGAGCCAGATTTCACTTGACTGCTTGAGAGCATGTCTCTCAGAGATTTCATGGTATTGATGCCATTTATTTCAGAGCCAAATTTGGTCCAGTGTAAGGAAATAAGTAATAAGTAAAGGTTCTGCACAGAGGCAGATTAACTGATTTAGGAAACTCAAGTTGGTTCATCTTTATGCTAGGCAGCCCAGTTGATTTTTAGGAGGAACCACCAGACTTAATACCATGATACACTGAATAAGGAATCTGCAAGTGAAATAGCTTCCTGCCTCAGATGCCAATGATTTATGGAGTTATCTCCAATTCCCAAGGAATCCCCAGAGAAACTCTATTCCGTTTCTGCACCACCTCTAGGATTTGGGACACAGTGGGTCAAATTCTGCTTTCAGTTCCAGTTTCAGGGCAGGAGTGAGACCAGAACTTGCCCCATGCTCCTCTGCTCTGGGTATGCATGTAGATGCAAGTTTTGCAGCTGTGGATCATTTGACAGCATAGGCTGAAACCTGTGATTTAATCACACCAGTGCACCTCCAAGAAAGCCAGGGGCTATGTGCTCACGGAAATGAGACTGAAATGGGCCTGAATATTCCAGTTTGCCCAGGCCTGTCAAACACACAGTGCCTTTCTGACATAGGCTTACATTCAGGTAATCCAGTAGACCCATGTGGTACCTTTATGGGAGTTGAAGCCTTCGGTCTGGATAGTTGGATATCTGAGAACACAAACACATATCCTTTTTTTTTTTTCAAACTGGTGTCATTGCACACTCAGTACCAGCTACACTAGGATAGAAGCAGGTCTGCTAACTCTGTTATTAAACCTAACATTATCGTTTCATCGCTCAATTCTTTCTGCTCCATTACCACCTACCTAAAAACATTTTCATACGGAGAAAGGCATCTTCCCACTAACTTTCTGACCTCTATCTGTTTCCTACATGCTACAACCTTTTCCTTACCTAACATTCAGGTCACAAACTACCTGTCACTCCCAAATACTACAAGCTAGCAGCAAGGTGGCACCATTTGCTGACAGTGACTGAACTCTAGATTGGAGGGTCAGCTAACTGTTGAGACCCTTTGTCAGATCCATCTTTATCTGGGCATTCATCTGGCTGGCGGTTTTGAAAGAGTCACAAGTGGAACACATGGGTTGAAATGCCTCAAAAGGTCATTTAGCTGCTGATAACATCCCTTCCTTCCAGATCCCTTTAGTGTTTCTGTGGCTCTCTTTTTGCTAATAGGAGCAGTAGTTGGAAACAATTTTAGAACTTTCTGCTCACTGAAGAGCAATGGCTTTGGACCCTGTGGGAGAGTCCAGATCTGAATGTCTGCTCCATCACTTGTCCACAAACACCTCATGGGGTATTTTTCTGGGGCAAGTCTCTCAGATTATCTGTCCCAGAACATGTTCAGAACCTCTCAGGTCACTCTGGTGGAAGGGACCATGGTGACTACCTAGCCTGGCCTGCTGCATAATGCAAGCCAAAGGTCCCCACTGTGCAATAACTGTATTCAGATGAATAACTTCAGGGGGAAATAAAAGCCTCTCTTTCTAAAAGGCATCCAAATCGGACTTGAAGAATTCAGCTCATCTCTTGATAAAGCTTAACTGATATTAATTAGAAACATCTCAAAACATGTATCCCTCACTTCCAGTTTTAATTCTGTCTGACTTAGAGCCATCAAATCTTGACGCTTTTGCCAGCTAGCTCCTGATGTGCTTTCCTCACAGACACAAAGACCAAAGGTTTTTCTCTGGTCAGGTAGGTAATATTTTGAGGGCACAAGATTAGAGAAGTGTGAGATGGCTTTGGGGCTACTTTACTAGGAGTTCAGCTAAGTAGGTACAGTCAGCACCTCTGAAGCAAAACCTACCATTGTCAGCAAATCAGTGACCTGGCTTACTCCATCATAAAGGTACACAGAAAACCTCCCTTCCCTCCTTTTCCATCTTCCCTCCACTAGTTGAGCTTGTTGCAGATCTCTAGGGCTTTCTTGTAGACCTGAGTCACATCATCCATGTCTGTGAGAAGAGAAAAACTGCTGTCCCCCAGACGGTTACGATAACGCTTTAGATACTGTGGCCGTGGGCGGTTCTGAAGTCCTTCGAAGTCTTGGATCTGGAGGAAATTTTCAGCAGAGACACAGCTCCGTATTCTCTGTCTGTTTGGCCTGTTCTCTTGCAAATCCAGCAAATCAAATGAGTCACTGGACAAAATACTGTCATCACTAATCACGCTGGAAGGGCGACTGTAACTTCGAGGTAATGCATCTCCAGGCAGGATCGTTTCTTCCATGGCCTCCAGCGTTGGTGTCTCAGGGCTAATCAAAGTAGATTCAGTGCTGCTGGGAGAATACTTGCTGTTGTGTTTCAAAATGCCCTTACGCCTGCAGGAATGGCTGTAAGACCCATTTCTGGATGGCTCTGTGACCCCTGGAGAAGTGTCACTATTTACCGTCTCATCATTATTGTCCAAGAGTTCAGAAGATTCGCTTCGTTCTGGAGAGGAGTAATAGCCAGACTCCCTCTGCTGAGTCTTCTTTAAGATTCCTTTTTTTGGCATGAGTGAAGACTGCTTAGTGCCATATTTGCCAGCTACCTCTACCTCCACAACACTCTTAATGGCTACGCCAGTCCTACACAACTCTTGCTCCAGCTTAAAAGCAGAGGGTAACACTGGGCTGACCACTCCTTCAATGAAACCTGCACTGTGAGATCGATGCTCACTGTTGCTCCTTTTCTTCAGGATGCCTTTGGGTCTCTTGGAAGTGGGTTTGGTTGCATTTTCAGCTCCTCCTTCCTGGATGGACTGTGCAATGTCATTTTCCTTTTTTGATTTTTTCAGAGATCTTTGTCTCTCTAGTGTGACTTCAGGACCTTTGGGCTTAGAAAGGCACTTCATTTTGGTATCAGTCTCTGGTTGGAGGCCAGTAGAACGATGATGCCAATCAATGAATCTTGCCAGCAATGGGGACTCAGAGTCCCTCATGGCATCACAGTCACAAACACTACTCTTGTAGCCCCAGTTAACCCACCAGTGGTTGGCAATGTCTTCAATGGTTGCCCGGCGTTCAGGGTTCACCATCAGCATCCATCTGATAAGACCACGAGCATCTATGGATGAAGAATGGCATACAAAATTTTCAGAACATGAGCATTGCTAGCTTTGTCAGTTTAAACTGGAAGTGTGAAGCCAATCAAATGCGCAAAAATAACGCCCTTTACAACAGGAGAAGTGAAAGAGGGCAAGGCTTTGTCCATCAATCAATGACAGAAAGTGCATTTGAGTATTACTTCTCATCAGAAGAATATGATTCACTCTGAGAAATGTACACGGGGCTATCAAATAAATTAGTATTTGTACTGTATTAGAAAGTGAATAGCTCCATATTACTGAAGGAAGTCACCAACCAATTGACACTAATAATAACAAAACTTAGAGAAAAACAAAGGTGAATTGGGATATTTGCTTTTTTATTTATTTTTCCATTAACAGTGTAGTCTTCTGTGTATTTTAAGGGTTTATTTTCATACAGAGAGCAAGAAGACATAAAACTGAAAGGGACAGCAAACAACTGATATAAGATAAATATTAATTTAAATATAATGTATACATAGATATTTAAGGCCGGAAGGAATCATTATAATCAATGACCCAGACTTAGTTGATGCTTTTCTGTCAGGTGACTGCTTAATGTGTTATCCTCTAAGTAGAAGTCAATGCAAACATAGTGGCATTAATTCAGATTTTGGCCTGCCTTCTTGAATAGGAGACTGTGTTGCTCTGACCATTCATCATCTCTCTGCTGTGATATACCACAGTGTAGTTAGAGGATTGATCTGTACTAGTATGTTGCATCAGTTTAAAGCTTCTCTGAACAATTCCACTTGCAATAGTTAACAGACCTTTCACTGTCACACATCTAGTTAAAAGAGCCTGCTATAGCTTCCCCAAGGGAACAAAATCTATCTGCTACAAAATTGTAATTTCAAAAGGGCTTTTGGTAAATGCTGTATCCAGATGGGCATTTACAGTACATGAAGTCAGTAGAGGATGAGATTTTTTTTTTCTGCATCATTCTAATATGACACCAAAACATGTTGGAAGGGACCAGGCAAACTCTCCATCCTGAACTCCTGTCAGCTCAGTACACGGCCCTCCCTCCTTTTACATACCTGAGGTCTGTGTTGGCTCACGATATTCTCCACTGCTGATCTGCCTGATGAGATTTTTGTGATCGAAGCCATCAAAGGGCATCGTTCCATAAACCAGAGTGTAAAGCAATACACCAAGGGCCCAGCTGTCAACCTGAAATACAGACACAACACGTGTGAAGCCCAGGGAAGCTGATCCCTGCCCTTCTCCCTGCCATTAGCACCACAAGAGCAGCGTCATGTCCAGCTGCACCTGCTGGTGGGCAAACTGGTATCTAACACCTCACTACCCACTCACAGGCAAAGCAAACAAAAGCAAACTAAGGCAGCTTAAGAACTTTAAATATGGGACAGACCCGAGCGAACTCACACATACAATAACATTTGCAGTAAGACTAACCCTCAAGAACATTATCATCAAAGACATCCCCATACCAGCACAGAAAAGCTGACCCTTCTTACCTCTGGGCCTCTGTAAGGTCGTCCATTAACTATTTCAGGGGAAGCATACAGTGGGCTTCCACAAAAGGTCTGCAGAAACTTGTCTTTATGATAAAGGTTGGAGAGTCCAAAATCAGCAATCTGCAAATAGAATTGCAAAAGGCCTCTGTAGTAATAATTATATCTTAAAGAAACAAAAAAATCCTTTTCCAGGAAAGACTTAGCTATATTTGACTCTGCTGTAGTCCAGGGATCTTGATGTGGATAATCTCTCAGGTTCCCTGGCCAACTCATTATTCTATAATTTTTTGACTTTCCTCTCTACAGACCTTTCAGAGAAGAAAGATTCACAGATTAAATCCTCCCAGTCAGGGACAAGGATGCTTTGGTACCATTTACAGACAGGTCACCAACTGACTGTAACCATCAGTCAGTAATTTTATCCTGGATGAACTGCATATGCTTGCAAAAACAATTTCATACTGTGAGGCACGGGGCCTGCTGTCCACTGATTGCTTTTCATCTTGTTTAATCATTAATACCAAAGGAAAGCAAATAGAAAGTACCACCCTTCTTATCACACACACGCAAGCCAGAAGTCAAGACCTTTAAACTCAACAGGAGGAGTGAGGCAGGAATGTTGCAGGAAACCAAGCCTTACAGAAGAAAGTAATTTTTGAAATCATCTGGAACATAGCTATGCTTGAATGAGATAGAAAGTGAGGCAGTTGCTAACTCTTCCAGATTCAGGGACACCAGGCTGAGGAAGCTGAGCTGTTAAGCCCATGAGATGTCTATCACGAGGTAATAAACACAAGTCTGATTCCTCACTGGAAACAATGGGCCCAAATCTGGTTTTCCCAACACAAACAAAACTTCCCTTGAGACTATTGGGAATTTTGCCCACGTAGGAATTGCAGGATCAGGTCCAAATATTTTGTTTACTTCAATTCTCTGTTCTTGTTCTTACAAAACAAAGGCTGAGGATAGCAACACTGAATACTCCCACAACCTTTGCATTTTCTTTGTTTCTCTAGCACAAGGCAACACATCTCATTTTTTTACTTGTTTAAAACCCAAATGCTTCTGCTTTGCAAAGATACCTGCGTTACTGCCCACTATTGACATAAGGCACACATAAAAGACATAAAGCACAGGCATTAAAAAGGTATTAGAGCTATAAGAGATAGGAGTTTTGTCTGGGTTTTCTTCACTTTATTCATGTATTTTCTACCAGAAAGAAATTAAATCCCAGGAATTTTCACAAGACAAAAATTCATGGAAACACAAAGTGAATGGAAAAGAAAAGGATTTACCAGCAGCATCATTCACGTCTGGTTTTCTAGAATGTTCATCATTGGAGCCTCTAATGACTGTTGAATTGCAACATTTAGTGACCTCTCAGGAGAGGTAAAGTCTTTGTCTCTACTATCTAAACTTCTACAGCTACACTGAAACATGACATAGTCAAGACCAAAACAGAAACCTATATACACTTCATAAGTAGATATATATATAGCTGCTAGATACTGTCATGTTAGAAATATAAACTTTTTTTTAAAACATCATTTTCACACAAATTTTAAAGTCACAGGTCAGATACAAGATTTCACGCTTTACCGTCGCCTATTTTGATGTTCTGCTTGTGCAGGTGTTTCACCGACAATTTGGACTCATCCTGCTCAAAGAGCAGCTGATTCCTGTTCATTAATGTTAATTCATCTCACTATGAGAGACTGAATTCATAGATTGAATTCACTCAGTCCCTCCAACAGTGTATTATCAACCCTCAGCAGAAAATTCAACCCTTAAATAAATGCGGTTTGTAAAATCTTCATTGTATGGCTGGAATGTCATTGAAAACAGCTGGTGTACAATTGCAGTCTGCAAACATATTCTCATGGCTCAGATTGCACTTAATTGCCCTGAATTCCACTTTCTTATCAAGTCACCCTGCCTGGCTTGCAGGAAGTTGGTTTTAAGCCTTATGAAGTGTGCCCTGTCAATCAGGGGAAGAATGGGATCATTTCAGTGTTAAAAATTCGTGCTGGTCATTGATTTTATTTTAGTTCAGGATGCAGCTAAGACAAGGACAAACACTGCACAGTGTGATTCCTTATGAAAATACATTCCCTTAACACCATGGAATGTATAAAATGCATGTGGATGTCCACAAATATATATATATAGGGATATGCATACCATTGTTCACTCTAAGAAACTCAGACTTGGGCATTCATGTTTTCATTTTGACCATTCAGGAAAAGAGTATTTATGTTACAGTCCACTCCCATACTCACAGACTGATGTTTATCAGCTTTTCCCATTAAAACTGTCATGCCCCCCAAAACAAGATTAATAGAAGCCAACATTACTTCATGTTCTTGGCACGTAAATGGAACTAAGGCATCAAGTCAAAAAAACTTCCTAAATTAGGAGGAGCCGGGAAGTAGAGTTTTATTCCCCTCACTTCAGCAGTGTATGTTTCATATTTACTGTTAGCTGTGATAAACCAGATGTAATTTATTGCTGAAGTGTGGAATACAAATTCCACAAAGTTCACACTCATGGAAATTGTCAGTTCTGTCCCACTTAAAAATCTGTCTTTCTGTACTGCAGATAGAGAAATAATTAGGTCTCTTAAAGCACATGAAATGTATGTGCAGTCGGTGAGACTTCCGGCAAGGTAAATCCCAATTACATACACTTACTCTGTATATACGAAACCCTCATGGGTTTTTAGTGGTTAGTCTGATTGGTGTCCCCTTACCAGCCCAAGAGAAGGTGCAGTTAGTAGGATTATGTTACTATTATACTTGCATTTTTCTCTCCTTCTATCACTTTGGGGTTGATCATATGGTTTACGTCAACCTCTGCTAGACGTCTCTTTTAGGTGCAATTCCCAGCCCAGGAGCCGCCACAGCCCTACTGTGAACAAGGAGGCCCCTCCATCGAGCCAGGCTGTGTGACAGAGGTGTCCCTGGGGGCAGCCTATGGCATGGGGGAGGAACACACTATTTGGATAGTCCAGCAAGAGGCATTAACTCCCCACCTGCCACACCAGACAGCAGTTGCTCTCCACCTCCTTGCATGCAGTTTTGGAGATTTAGGCACTGGGGAGAACTGCAGTGCTTGGGGACATATGGTTCTTATCAGACTAAACTGCAGGAGCTATGGGCAAATGGAGGCAGCTACATACTTGCCCCGCTGCTATTTCTTCTAGTAAATCCATAGCTGCAATAAATCAAAAACTAGCATGCTTCATCCTTTCAAAACTAATGAAGAGAAGGCACCACCAGAAGGCTTTTTTAAAGACCACCGAAGGCAAATGTTGAAGCCATCGTGAATCTCTTCCCACAAAGGGCAGCTTTTTCAATGCTTTGGAACTGCCTTAGCCCTCCTGCCTGTCTGACCCTGTCCACCTCCAGCTGTGTGAGGATGATGAACGATTACACCCTCTTGATGGGATGACAATGCCAGTGAGAGGCTGCTCTGCCACTGCATGGCAGGGGCAGCAGCTGTACCCACCCCAGGAACCCAGGATGAGCAGAGGGGGCAGCTCCAAGCTGCCTACAGCTGTAGGGTGGAAGTCACCAAGTGCAGGCAGCTGAAAGGAGTAAATTTTAAGGTGGTGATGTTACCATCTGGCACATGAATGTGGCAGAGCTTGTACATGCTCCAGAAACCCTTTGCCATGTTATTTCTGTAAAGAACATGGCACCATGACAACAAGGTAAGAAAGCAAATAACGCTCCTCTGGCCTGGGAGGCTGCAGTGTCTTAGTAAGATTTAGCTCTAAGACTCTGCCCCACTGTTGACCTCCACAGACAGGCTAGATCCCAGGAGAAACACTCACGCTCTGAGTTTCTGCTACATAGTTGGGTGTGCATCTGGGGAGCAAGGCAAGGTATTGTGGGATTAATTGGCTGGATGAACTTCACGTATGCCATAGATATGCATGTGTGTTCAGTCTCACAAGTGTTTAAAACTTCTTTTATTCACTTATGCTTGCTGCATTTAGGGGATTTATGTAATAGTTTGCAGGAAATAGTACCACATACACCAAGTCCCTGAAAAACCTAACTCTTCAAAATGTGTAATTTTTTGTCAGCTTCCACACACTGGTGTTTCCTAATTGCTGTACTCTAACACATGACTGTTTCCAGAGACTTTTACTCACCATGTAACTCTTAAAAATAAAAAAAAGCTGATTATGTCTCCATACACTCCTTCTTGACCTTCACTTAATTAGCTAAAACTTAAGAACGCTTTCCAAGTTAGTATTATGTAAAATGGCTTGGGGCCCTTTCAGGTCGGATAATAATTTCTAATGGATTACTTGTCCTCTTTATTTCCTGTTTTAAAAGTATTGTTTAAGCTGCTTTACAGGGATGTATTTTTACAACATCTTATTTTTTCTTCACATTACTATGACATGTTTTTGGAAATCATAATGTATAGATCACTGGCTTCTTCAAAATCATGTATTTAATTGCACATTGTATCCAAGAATAAAGGGATTCCTTTAATTTTCTTATTTTTTAAATCAAACTGCCAATTTTGTATCTGTTTGTAATCCACTGAATGAAATATAAATACTAGGAAAGTATAGATAAGACTATCACTCCGTTTCCAGAAAATGCCTTCCACTGAGTATTTGAAGCCATCAGTCAATACCAAACCCTGCCTGAATAAAACACATACAAATATTCTCAGAACGAGGACCTGATAAATTTACTCCTAATAAATAATTTACAGTTCCATATGTGTTTCCTTGGTAATGGTTACTGTTTAGTGAAACAAAAAAAATGTGGGAAGTAAAATTCTGTGCAAGTAACATAGAAACCACAGTAACATATTCAAAGCTTCAGAACCAGGGAAATAGTGGCAGTATGCTTAACACTGAGCTGACTTTAGCCACAAGGTGTAAAAAAACAGAACATGGAGAAAAAGGAAAACCACACCAAAAGCCACCTCCTGAAACAATCAAAATTCAAATACTATTGATCGTAAAATGTATGAAATATCTACAAGTTCAGTCTGTTTTTCAGTTTCGTGAGATCCTTTGCAAATATAGGTAGTAGGGGACAGCAAGCTTGCAGCCACTTGCCCATGCCTGCTCAGAGGCCTTAAGACTGAAGAGAAGTACCTGAGGAAAGTAACTGGAAATAGGCAAAATACCTACACGGCAGCTTAAACACAGCACAAGTCAGGAAAGGGAAACCCTCAACAAAAAAAGGTCCAAATGATAGGAAGGTATGTGGGGAGGTACAGATACATGAACCTCTCCCACAGCAGTGCCACTCACTACGGCAACTGGAATGTGTCTGTGGTTCTGAAGCCTCTGGATCAGCTCCATGGTCTGAATTGAACACAAAGCTACCTGTCCTTGCTCTGTCCTCCTGTTCTACCAACAGGAGGATTAGACTCCCATAAGGAAGAGAGAGGCGGGAGTGGAGCCTTCCAACAAAGCTGAGCTCCCCAGAGGTTTGGGGAAGTGATTGGTTTTGCATATGAGGACCACAGTGCAGACATCCAGCCCACGGCAGCTAGCGAATTCCTCAAATTCCTCTTTTCTCTCAAGAATTCTCTGATTAGCTGGGAAGATAGTTTAGCGTGCAATGTGGAAAGAAAGGTCATCCTGCCTGCGGAAGTCTGATTCGTATACAATGTCCCAGAAAGGCTACTTCTCATTTTCAGCGCTGCTGAGAACAGCTCTGGCTGCTGCAGCCAGTGTCCCTGTAGGAACAGGAGTGGGGAGGTTTGCTCTGACACTGGATGCTAACGGCAAAACGTCCAAATATTGCATTGGATGGGCCTTCTGTAAAAGCCTATTTTTGGAAACCACATATTTATGTGCCTTTAATCCACTAGTTGATCCAAGTTAGCTTCTGTCATCAGCATTACACAGATGGCAGCTACCACATGTTACTTTCCATTTCCATTCCACATCAGCTTAAAATGAAGACAGTCTCTCCAGCATGGAGTGCAGAAGGCAGTGCGTGCAGCCCGTGGCTTTGAGGGCAGACAAAAGGAAGACTCAGGCTATTTAGGTATTTGGCTATGCAAGTAGCTCCTTCATTGCATTTTTAATTAAACAAGGATGCTCAAGCATCAGCAGAAACTCTTCTGGCTTTCATCCCTCTTCTTGTTTGCCCATAGATGAGCCCAACCAGCCATCCTTACATCCAGCTACCCAGGGAGGAACAAAGTTGAAAGCGAAACAGGTTCAGCCACCTGGAAATTACACTTATTTTATATAGGAATATATATAGGATATATATAGGGAATTACACTGGAAAAGAAATGTCTGTATTATTTAACTTAATGATACAGCTATAAAAAATAAAAGAAAAAGATGGGGAAAAAAGTTATTCCCATGCTTTCACTGGGGAGAAATGACATGGAAATGACATCACTGACATCACTATCCAAAGTATACGTTTGTGTCTGAAGTTCCAAGGCCATTTCCTAATGAAGCACATGTGCTTTACTAGGTTTATTTTGAAACTCTATTTGCTTATTTTCCAGTCATGATCAAAAGAACATTCTGTGTAGTGTTCTGTAGGAGGCACTTGAACCCTGTAGACCAGAACAGTTTTTTCCTACCCTGAGAAGCAGCCAGCAATAATATAATTTGTACAATAAACCTGACTGCACGAAATGCTCAGTGTTTTCTACCAGTAAATAGATGCTGCATTGGGAATCGTGGCACTTGCATGGCAAGACAGGGCCTTCTCCCCCAAAGTATGCAAAACTTCATTTAGTGTGTATTACTGGTAATCAATGGCGTCTTCCTTCCCCAACCTCCAAACTTCTGAGCCTCTTGCCAGATGCTGTTGCTTAGTAGCTGTTGCCATAACACTAGCTCTTCTAATACCTTGGATAAAAATGTTAAAAAACATGCAAAACCATTCTGAGAAACAGAGAAAAAGAATCCTACCTTAATATTAAAATTGTCATCAAGAAGGATGTTTTCCAATTTTAGGTCCCTGTGGACAACACCGTTCTGAAACAAGAAAGAAAAAAATGGAAGAGAACATGAGAAAATACTGGGAAAATTAAAGGTGAGCTGGCAGGGTGGTCTTTGCATCTACATTTCAGGGCTGATTTCACTGTCATAACACTCCTGGCCCAGTGACTAGTGACAGGCTCTATATTAGTCACTTGGTGTGTGGTTATGGGAAGGATGACTGGAATCTGTCCTCCCACAAAGACTCTAAAACAGCAGGGGGGGCGGGGGGTGGAGGGCAAGGGGGTGTCTTTTCGGAACTTAGTTTCATCCTGGATCCTGCCCCCACTGCGTGAAAGCAATATATTCTTCCCAGGCACCAGAAAAAAATATCTGCCAATGACGTTAGTGCCTACGAAAGCCCTCATTCCTCCAGTGCGCAGCCATGTGGATTGGAGGAGTTAAAATCCTGAAGGACTGGAAACGTTAGAGATGGAAGCAAACAAGCTGGCTTTAAATCAGAGTCTTCTTTAAAGAAATTTAGCAAAATCAACTGCACCAGGAATGGCACTGCAGCTTTTCAGCACTGCGCAGTGAGGACTTTGAAAACCCCCCCTGTTTATCAGAATTCAAGTAGAGATTTAAGTGTTAAAGAATTCAAATTAAAAAATTGTGTTAGGTGCTCATTGTATTTAGCTTCATACAAGTTTTGGCTCTATGAGGTTGGTTCATAAGCAGGGCTAGAAAGTCCATGATGACAGCCAGTCAGCTACCTTGGGTTTAATTGCTTAAACTGTCATTCCAAGTGGGTACCATGATGGATAAGGTCATTTGCAAATGGTATCTTTCTACATCATCTCCACTACATTTGAAAAAATTACTTTTATCTATCCAGAATGACTAAATGCTAAAGCTCATACGTGAACTTCATACCTTTCTCTTGGCTTTTTCTTTCATATACTGTATCTTCTATTCTAAAGTTGTTCATTAGTATATTCACATTGCAAACTATCATTTGTTTGAGTGCATTAATACAAATGCTGTAGAAGTTATATGGGATGCCTTCTCTAGCTCATGCTGGAATTTTTGTTTTTTAATGTCAGGAGAACCATTTCAAAGGCAAAAATGCAATGTAGGGCTAAAGTAAGGGAGTGGCTGGTATCTGCCATAACACAGGAAAACATCATTAGTCTTCAAAAACAGGCACTAGTTCAGTGTTGCACTTTTAATGAAGATCTCCTGCTGTACTGATAAAATCACATGCTCTGATACTTAATAATGAATGTTGTTGACTCAGACATGCTTTGAAATATGTCAGTAATCAGCCTTCAAATAGCATTTTTTAATATTAAATCCTTTGCTCACCTTGTGGCAGTAATGTACAGCAGAGACTATTTGTCGAAAGAAGTGTCTTGTCTCTCTTTCACTTAATCGCCGCCTCTCACTGATGTAATCATACAACTCTCCTTTACTTGCATACTCCATGATGATCACAATCTTATCTTTATTTTCAAACACTGTACAGAATAAAAGAAAAGAAAAAAACACCACAGTTGATCCAACATTTGAAAACTGACACTTTAAAGAGTGAAGACGACTCGGGATGTCTGAACACATCCTACATCACCACTGAAGCCTGGAAATACGTACCTATCCCACTGCAAAAAGCAAGTTCCAAAGCTACTTTCTACCAGAGGAAGTTTACATCATCTCAGACCAAGAGAAGAAGTTGAGGCTGTCTTCACTTTGATATGGCTACACGAAGGAAGCTCTTTGCCTCAACAATATGGGGTCAAAGGGTGGCAAAGTCAACTTGATCCTAGTGAGGTAGGTAGATACTTGTGCCAGTGAGGTAGGTAGATACTTGTGCCAGTGACACCTGAATACTAGCTCCTGCTCCAACAGGGACTTCCTCTTACCAGTAGCCCTCTTGAAGCCATAGAACAGAAGCAAACTGGAGCCCTCACATCATTTGGAAAGGGTTAATAGAAGGTATAATAAATTCTTGTCTTCTATGACTGTTTGATACAGGATTGCCATTTGGCTTACAATTGCTGTTGGCTGGCCTTCACCTACCATCAAAATCCAACAAGTGAACTCATACACATGTCCTCTTCCACACCAGTGCTGTGCAACAGCACGGTTGGCATGGACGCTTGAGCTAGCTGTGGCTGCAACATCACCAGAGCTGTACAGCTCTTCTCAGTATGGCTCTGTGCCCTACCTCATGTACCCAACTCATCCTCAAGCTTACTTATCTCCTGCCACCACTTCATGTCCCACTGCACGCCTCAGATGGCACGCTGTAATCCTCTGTCACTCGCGCAGAGCCGGCAGCAGTGCACGACTCTGACGTAAGCAGTGCAAGGAAAATTCGTCTAATACACATCATGACCTGAGTCTTCTTTGGGGCTAAGAGTACTCTGTGTCACATGCTGTCAAGGACTTCACTGTGAGTGGCAGATAACTAATACTTAATCTGGTAAAACAGGCTGTTAGTTTGGAATTGCTGTAATGCCCTGGCTGCTACATAGTTCTTCCCTTCTGTCACCGAAAATCCACTGCAACCCACTGGAAACTTCCTGCACCTGCCATAAATAGCCACTGCTAGATGAAAACATGGTAATTTTCCTTTTCTTTTTATCTGTGGCAGCAGCCTGCTGAGGCTAGGTTACACTAGCAGCAAGGCACCTACAAATTAATGAGGTTAAAGGGTTTATTACAAATGGATGCTAGTTTTGACCAGCCCTACTGGAATGATGCCTTCCTATAGCTCTTCAGTAAAGCTCAGCCAGTAGTCCTTAGTGATTTAAAAAAAAAACCAAAATCAACCTTCAGCTTTTGCAGTGAAATGCGAAGCTGCCTCTCTCAACACACAGATTTTTGCTTCTCTTAGGCTTTGTCTCATGTCCTCTCACACCTTGTCACTCAAATCTACAAGCCAAAGCCTTTGCAGTTCCCTCTAACACCCTTGAACCCCAGCCAAGCAGCTCTGATAAAAGGGAGAGCAAACAGCCAGATAAAATTGGCTGCTTACTTGTCTGCTGGCCTCACTGTACCCCGAAGCAGAGGCTCCTGCAAGTGATTACATCCTATGTGCATCCTCATTAGCAATAAACTTCAGAAACTGGACGAGCT
This sequence comes from Manacus vitellinus, assembly GCF_001715985.3. Taxonomy (NCBI): domain Eukaryota; kingdom Metazoa; phylum Chordata; class Aves; order Passeriformes; family Pipridae; genus Manacus; species Manacus vitellinus. Next base: position 13,024,882 of record NW_021940682.1, read on the forward strand.
GTCTCTGGATGGATTATACATACAGTATCCTCTCCAAGAATGACAGGCTGATATTGTCTGGGAAAAACTGAACGTGCCCCGTGTCATATAGGGAAGTGCTGTGGTGTGTTATCAGTAAAGGGTAAGGCACACATTTGTTTCTCTGAGCTTGGAAAGGCTTGTTAGGTATATGTTTGTTTAAGAAGGCAAAAAGAAATGTTTTCAGTAAGCTGAGACAAATCACTAAAAACGCTCTTATTTAAGAGATCTGCTTTAAAACAAACTAACAACACAACAACAACAACAAAAAATCCCCACTCCCCCCCAAAACCCAGCTGATTCCATGAGTTAGGGCTTATTGTATCATGCACATACAAGTGAAGCTGCCACATGGTACTAATGATCTCAGTGCACTTTCATGGGAGTACACATCCCAAGCAGTTCCAACCGAGGACCACCCTCAGCTATAGGCTCTTCCCACCCCACTCCCCCAGCTGCTGATGCCCTACCAGGTGTTCAGTGCTGCTGATGACAGTAACAGCAGTAACAGCCCTGCCACGATGGAGCATTCTTACAGCCTGTTTTAGTTAAAATTTTGCCTGCATCACTCAGTCATGAGAGCTTTCTCAAATCATCCTTGATGTTCAGAAGTTTTAAATTCCAAAACCTAATTTTTTTGACTCAAATTCACCATATTAATACAAGTCCTAATCCAGATATATTTTCCAACATTTCTAGAGAAATGAGGTGGAAAGCACTTCATTTGGAGGAATGAGCATTTAAAGGCATTTTCCATTTCAAATTTTGTCTTATGCCCTCTAGGAAACTGAGATAATACCTTCAAATTGAATTTAGGAAAGCATAAATCACTGTTCCAAATTTCAAATTTTTGTCATAGAGCCATGCTAGAATAGATGAGAATAGAATCATCTCAGTAACTCATATTCCACTTTCAGTTTACCAGCACACTTGGGACAAATTGGCACATTCTCCTTCATGAGGGAGCATTGTGAGAGCGAAACTATCCTTGAACTTAAATGACATTACAGAGGCCTCCTCACCATCATCATAGCTGAATGATTACAGAATTAAACAGCAATTAATTTCTCTGCCAAGTGGCAGAGATGAATGGGGAGGTATTTTTTCACAACTGCTTCATTTCAGCTCAGAGCATCTCCATCATACCAGCTGAATCTCATGAGAGGGCACACAGCTACTTTCCTGCAGAGAGCGAACTGAACAGCAGACAAAAAAATCTAAGATGAGAGCTGCCACTGAAGGAAGAGGAAGTTGAAAGGCAGTGGAATTTATGTCTATACACACACGTAATCTTAAAGAGGAACTCGGTGGTCAAAACTATCAGGGATGTGACAGAGTGGTATTCTGGCAAGTCTCAGACCATCAGCCAAGAACACCATGAATTTCCACAGTAGTATTTAGGATGTCAGGCAGGTTTCACACAGGCACTTCTGAATTTCCCTTCTGAGCACAGCATGTAGTTTTACAAATCTATGCTCAAGAAAGCCTTGTGGGCAATGGCTGGGGGAAGAGAGTGGGGCATTAATTAAATGCTGGATTGACTTACTGCAAATAATAATGAGGTAATAAATATCCCGCCCTGTTAGCACCTGGGCTGTAACCTACAGGCTGATGACAGACGTATCGTTTCCATATAGGTTCTGGGACTGCATGGTTCACTCTTTGTTTTTGTTGCAGATGATTTATTACCTGCCATCCTACTGCATATTCATTCCAAAGCTCACCCCCACCTAGAAGTGTGCCTGAATCCTGGCTGCACCTACTGCCAACGGAGAAACGTGGCTTTGGCAGGATGCTCCACCCCAGGAACATCCTACAGCGTGTTACTGCTGGGACGGCCGTGTTGTACAAGGCTGCTCCACAACTCTGAGCAAGGTCAAGGGAAGGAGGGAGGTTATATATAAATAAGGTGGGGCTGCTCTAGCTTCTTTCAAACGATCGATACTCTGCAAACAGCTGGCCAAATAAGTGGAGAACTGTCAGTAAGAACTGTCGCTATCAACACCCAGACATGGATAGCAGGAGAGATGGCCTGTCAATCAAAAATCAAGAGATAGGGGTTGCTTAGATACGAGGCATGAGCACCACATATTAGAGGAAACAGCAGCAGGAGAAATGCTTGCTGTGTGTCATTTATTTCTGAGCCACTGTGTTTATTTTCACCACTCTGCAAGCTGAGTTATACTGAGAGAGCTGCAGCAAGGCCTTGATGTGGTGGGAGGGCTGCTGCACTACCTCAGCCATAGTGGTCAAGTGGTATAGGGGAGGGTAGTGGTTGCAAATCGCTAGTATTCCTCTGCAGACACAGCCTGCCAGTTGAAGAATTGACTTCTGAGATGCCTACACTTCCATGTGGCCACAGGGGAGGAAGCAGGGATAGCACTGTGAGAGCACATCAGGAACCAGGAACGGCATGTACCACAAGGTGTGAGGAATGTGATTGTATCCCCAGGAGATGAGCAGAGTACTGTGTTAATGTACTAGGAAACTGGTCACAGCAATGTGAAGAAGCAGAATTTTCCAGTGGGATACAAGCTTGCTTGGGCTTAGTCTGTTCACCCCAAGAGCCTTGGCAACCCAAGCAGCAAAGGGTGCTTAACATGCAGTGGTCAAAGAAAGGTTTCTTACAACTTCTCTAATGTGTTTGTTTGTTTATTTCTTTTTTTAAAATGACAGAAAAAAAGTTCTACACTTCTAGGCTGATAATTGAAGCCAAATCTGCTGGCTTCAGAGCTCATTGAAGAATATAAATGTGAAACTGGGAAAGGACTTCACTTCTCACTATCAAAGACATATCTGAGACAAAGTACATTTTGTAACATCAACAATCTGTCTCTTTCACAGGTTGTTCTACTACAGCAATAATTCTTGGATATAATGTCTCCACTTATTTATATTTAGAGGCTGTTAAATTATGAACTCAGCTCCTATCTACAGCTTCCCATTTTCTGAATAGCGCTGGTTGTGTTGGGATCTCTTGCTCATCAGCACTCTTCTTTTCAACCCTACTGCCAAATTCTTCCCTTTAGCTACACTGAAGTCACCTCCTCTTAAATTCACGGGACATACTCGCTATCCTTCTTAAATGCTAAGATGTGCTTCACCCTAAAATTGTTGAAAGCCCACATGAGCATGGTTGTGCAAACATCGGTCAGAAAGATTCAACGGTACGTTGTGCACTTCTCTATTAGGACAGTTCAATTTGGATTTACTACCAAATTTAAAAAGCAAAACAAAGCAGAAGGCTTTTGCCCTTCCTCCAAGCTTATAGGATACTAAAGTTAGAGCGAGTGCCGACAACGGGGGGGTACATTCCCCCCCCCCCCTTAATGGACTACCTCCTCGTGGGCTGATTCCATTTGGTTTACATGTAACCCTGGGGTAAGGATTTTAGTTTGTTAGTTTAAGAGGGGCGGCCAATCTCTTTGCACTGGAACCATTTGAATTCTCCTCATGCCTTTGCTCTCTATCAGAGCAATCTCCTAAATTAGTTCCAGTATGTTGACATTCCTTCCATCTGGTGTCTTTCCATTCAGCGGTATTTTTATTACTCTCCTAACAGCCGCAGACAGAAGTACCTTTCCACTGCTACAAAATGCTCTTTTATTAAAGGTCAGCCAAATCAAAAGAACAAGTGAGTTTGTTTTTAATTTTGGAGATGCAGACTAGAATAACCTTTTCATTCAGAAAAGTCATGTATGACCCAATTACCTCCCTTGTGTAATAAGGCTTGAATTATTCTTCAAAAAGACATGTGAGTACTGAAAACGGTCTTTTACCTTAGAAATTCAGCCTGATGCAACTTCCATGTTCTTGACTGCTTTGAAAGCTTTAGAGCCCCTTGGCATGCTTTTTATTTGGCTTTTTTTTTTTTTGTAGTAGTAGTAGTATTTTATTAATAGAGCATACAGCAGTCATGAAAATATCCAAGGTCCAATGAGAATGTGTATTTATGTGTATGCATACACATAAATTTACACATATGCTTAATTATACTTGAAGATAGCAAGATGTATAGTAGATGTTTTAATGCTAAGCTTGCATTAAATCATTTTCCTGAATTATGGACTTATTCAGCCAAATTGCACCTCTTTTTAAATTAAAGGAATGTAGTTAAGATCCTGCAATAATATTTTTAAATCAGACAGCATGCTATAATTTACTCCCCAGCGAGAAGATTAAATCAGAATGAGAACCATTATCCTTGGTGAGGTAGTTTCTTAGAGAGCGAGACTGAGGATATGCAGATTGTGATGGTTTACTCTTTAAAAAGGAAGGAAAAGTGACAGTTGCTAATTTGGCCACAATAACATGTTACGCTAATTGTCTTTTGTTTCAGCAAAGAACACAAGAGCTAATTCCCCTTTTTTTAAATTATGATTAAAAGTGTCAAGCAAATATTTACATTGCAGTGGGACGATTGTGTAAATGGGAATATAGAAATAAATTTCATCACTGCTTGCAATCATTTTGACATCTGAATTGGACCTGTCAGTGATCTCCCACATTTGAGTTTATGTCACGTCTGACAAAGCGCAGTTTAGGCAATCACCCTGAATGACAGGAAATTCATAAAGCTGGGGTATGGTAACTAAAGAGTTAAGTTTATTTATTCTTGTTTCATTACTATCGCCAGACACTTGAAATATTACTTTATGTTCTTGGATGTTATCAACTGAAAACAAAGGGAATAAAGCACTCGAAGGTCAAAAGCCTACATAATTAGAGGAAATCAATTAGAAATGTGGTTAAATAGTATCACTGCTGAAGTACTTTCTCTTGGCCAAACAAAAAAAAATAGAATCACTTCAGCTTTCCACCTTCCATCCTTCTTGATTACAGCCCAGTCATCCATGTAATGTTTTAAGGGACTTTTGACTTTTTCAGGTGTTTTGCACACAGAAGGGGTGGGGTCATTAGGCACCAAAGTTTGTTTTGATTATGTCTGAAAGCCGGGAGATAGCAGGGCTGGGATAGAGGCTGGTATTTTCTCCCCAGAACTGTCAGCCTGAGACACATAACCGTCCTGCCCCTGCACAAACCCGACAGGGGCGTGAGCTGCCGCTCCGGTCCCTGGCTGCCTGTCCCTCCAGAGGTGCGTGTTGCAGCCGATGGTGGGGGACACTGGACTGAGCCAGTGCTGCTGCAGGGGATGCAGCTCCTCAGCAATGGTTCATGTCACACACCTTGCCAGCTGCCACCCAGGCAGATTTTTGGCAATGCAGATGTTTTTGCTGATGACACGGTGACTTGACTGACACAATTCAAGGAGCCCCACACTGGAGACAGGCCTATGTGTGTCTGAAACATCAAGTGTGTGTTTATTTTTTCTTGCATGAAATCTGGCACAAAATGTGAGACTGAACAAGTATTTGGCAAGTAAGATGAGTATCCTGGAATATTTTGCCACTGCCATTACACACTGTCAGATCTTCTTCCATTGCCTTTGGGATTTGAAAGTATAGAAGAACTGAACCAGTTTCCTGACTAACCAAAGCATGCAACCTAGCTAAAGCCATTGTGGACTGGCAGACACGTGACAGAGAATCTCTGTGCTTTTTCTTAAGGGTACCAAAAACGCAACCTAAAAATAAAAAAAGTAAGAAGTACATCTTACTCAGGAAATCCATATTTCTTGCCTTGTGGATGCAAAGGGTCCAGCACCATTATAAGCATTCTGGCCCCAACCCAGCCAAGCACTTCAGCACGTGCTTTTCTTCAGTTACTTGTTTACGCTAATGCCATCGTGTTCCCTCGGCACCAAAATGTGACCCTAATATTTATTCATTCTTCAGGGAATATCTTTATTAAACTATTTCTACAATCACGTTAGCTGTTCATTTTTAAGTGCATATAGCAAATGGCCAAGACTTCTCTGTATGCTTATGCTGACCAAGGACAACTTTTTCAGCACAGAAACAGTCATGTAGACAACTGTAGTTCACACTACAAGGACTCAAGAGCTCACTCCTGAATGTAGCAAGCCTAACTTCACCCTCATGATTGGCCTAACATGTGTTTAAATGTTTGCAGAATTGGGTCTGATGTTCTTTCCCTGGTTTAAGTTTTATAAAGTACTGCCAGATGAGATAGATTTTGCACTCAGGCTACCCCTGGAAAAATATGTTAGCTCTTAAAGGCTTTATTATAAAATCCTGGAGTTTTCAAGGCAAGAAAGAAATAGGGCAGGGGAAGGGGGGGTCAGGGGAGAGACAGACAGATGAATGGACAGAGACATTATTCTATAAATTAAAATTTATATGCTGAAATCAGAACACTGCCAGCAAAGCCAGCTTCATGTATCCACTCCCTTTCAAGGAGTTTAAAGTCACTTGAAAGAGCACTTCCCTCACAGCCATACTCAACAGATTGCCAATTACAGTCCTGCTGAGAGAATGGAATTTCTTTGGAGTCACAACGGTACATCTGCCCTCACAGTAAGAGGGAAGGTACACGTCTTTTGATTAGATTACAAAAAAGATCTCTAAACTGGAAAGCTTTGTCTCCACATATTTGAATTAGCTTGGTATCAAAAAAAAAAGATAAGTTTGTGTTTAAATCAAGTTGACAAATTCAGAGGTTAATTGCTCCTAAGCAGGAAGGTCAAAAGGATACCTAAACAGGGATGCTACTTAAAGAAAACATGTTTGTAAATGCAATACAAAGAACTTCCAAAGATATTACAGGAAGATACAGCATTGTCCATGGTAAGTGTATCTGTGCACCTACTGAAAGCGCTGTCAGACTTGCAGTGGCAGTCTGAAAACCTACAGTAACAATCTGTGAGAGAGGAGAAAAATATCTCTGGGGTGGCTTCAATTTAAAAGTTAAGCATCTGATCTAAGTTAGTCAGCTAGACTCCATCTATAATCAACAGGAGCCTCCAATATGTCATTTATCCCACCTATCTGAAAAAACATCTCCCAGGAGGAAGCCAGCATCTGTGAAGATGCTGATCCCTCTTGACTAGAGAGGGACTCTTCAGACTTGTAGCATACACCAACTGCATAAATGATGGATCACTTAAATTTGGCAAGATTAAGCCCATCTCTCAGGATTTACTGACTTCATCATTTTGTGTCAGGGGATAGCAATATTATCACTCTTTATGCATCACTCAAGAGGAACAGCCATGTGTTTAAAATCCAGCTTCAAGAGGCTACAAATACTTCAGTCCTAGATGTAGTCCCTTAACTTCACTACAAGTATCCTTCAGCTTATAATGAAGCATGTATATAAGGATCCCTGAGCTCACATCCTTACCTCTGGGCAGTATGTGACTGGTCCTGTGGGTTCAGTTGCACAACACATCTTCCCAGTGCTACCACATCTAAGTTACAGCATTGGCTGCTAAAGGCCAAGTACTGACTGACTGCTTGGAAAATAAACCATCACCTGACATAGGTGCTCATCCTCCTACAGACAGGATGAACTCTCTATCGTGGAGCTTGACTGGGTCTGCTGCAGAAGCACTGCTCCTCCCTCCCGCAGGGCCAGAGGAGGAAGTTTTGCTCTCACAGAACTTTATTGTCTGCTTCCTAAAAATGCTGTAATCTTTTTAACTTTTACAAATGTTTTAACTCAGTAAAAACTATTTAAAGTAAGGATGAGAAGGGCAATTGGTCAAAGGACCACAGCATGCTTAATCTTTTTTCTTTCCAAGTTCCCGTCCACATTTGAAGTAACTTTTGTTCCATTTGCAACCCACATGCTGACACAGCATCCCTCCCCTTTTCTGTTCCCAGATCCTTTTATGAGTTTATTCAATAAAAAGACAGATACTCATCTCTTTTCAAGTACCAGAACATGCTTTTGAATAACTCAATATGCGATACTGTAACAGTACGCCAAGACAGCCCTTGTTTTAATCAGTTGTCTCAACTCTCCGAGCAGAGCTGCCATACACTTATCATCACCTTGTGCATTTACCTCACGTCTGTGTAAACATGTAGGGCTAAATTCAAGCTGCCTGCTCTGCATACAGGAGAAGATGTGATTTCCAGGGACAAGGTAGCCCGACCCAGGTCCCTCTGAACCTCTGGAATCTACAACGTGGGTCCACCACGCAGCCACTCTCCTTGCAGCAACAGACCTTTGGGCCGGTGTCTTTTAGCACGCACCCAGCCCGAATCTCTCAGCTAGTGCTGGGATGTTACTTGAGGAAGAAAGAAAGGAAGGAAGGAAGGAAGGAGGAAGAGATTTTACTACAGAGTGACACTTTATGAATATATAAACAAACAAACTGGCAAATCAGGGAGGAATGCCCCTGGCTTCCTGTTCCTTGCTGTAAGACTAGGGAGCAGCTCCGGGAGGCAGGAATTAGCAGGTTTCCCAGCTGTGTCCCAGGAAGAAAGGAGTTAGAGGGGGAAGGCGGGATAAGGAAACAGGACTGATAAGCCAGCGACCAGACTGACAGGAAAGTGTGAGAAGGTGGATAGGAAATGGATGCTGGGATTCAGGGGGAAAAGCAGCAACGGCAACTGGCAAGTAAGGGAGGACCAAAGTCCTAGAGCAGATAAGATCAGCCTTGTGCAGTCCAGGGAAAATAAAGCATACAAGGACTGGTTTAGGGGCTGGGAACAGAAACAGACATCAGGCTGGTTCAAGAGTGAGGATGAAATGAAACTGAACTGTCCAATGAGAGCAAGGAGATGAGGTGATACATGCCACAATTACCCACCTGCCACGGACGCAGTGCTTCACTCACACAGAAAGAAGCTCTTCCAAGCAAAGGGTTATGCACCTGTGAAACACTGGTAGCTCAGAGGGAAGGTAGTGCTCAAAGCAGTCTCGTTGGTAAGGGATGGGTTACACTAGGAGTAGGAGTTTGTTTGGTGCACCATCTCAAGAAACATGAACATCAGGTCTGCAAGAACGTAACAGAGCACTCAGAGAGGAAAATGACATTCACTAACCTTCATATATGGTGATGATATGAGGGTGGCTGAGGGATGACATGATCTCAATCTCCCGTCTGATGTGAACCATATCTTGTTCATCCTTAATTTTGTCCTTACGAATGGATTTTATTGCAACCTATAAATTCAGGAAATCAAGTATTATTCTTAGAACTGAACAGATGCATCTAATCCATTAAGAAGAGTTCAAAAAATAAAATACAGATGTTAGATGTTGGCAGAATGGAATGACCAAAACAAAGTTTTCAAACACAAACCTCCATGCCCCAGCTCCCTCATTTTATAGCAATAAATACACTCTCATTACAGTAATGGGTGACATGAAGTTTTAGAGTCTTCAGGTCTTAAGACTTCACTGAGGGGGAACACAGCACTTCTTGCAAGGATCTCTGTGCCAGCCTAAGTACTCTCCTTTTGAGGCAAATGGCAAAACTTCCAAGAGATTTCAATGAGCAGTACATTTGCTAAGACATGACTGCATCTGAAAATTTCAAGCAGAAGCTTTGGAGACAATTTCTCAGAAACAAGGTTGAGATCTCTGAAGAAACAGAGGGAGGGAATCCAGGGTGCTGATTATGTATTGGTATTTGTCCATGTTAATACATAGAGGATCCCATTAACACAGGTTAGTCCATAGTTCTCTAAAAGCAGGCAAACTGTTTAGGAATTATGACTTATTCAAAAATCAGAAAAAATAAATCTTTGAAATTCACATCTAAACTCGTCCTCATATAAACCCAAGACTTTCAGATCAGCACTTATGAAATCGCTGCAAAACCATATCCTTCCTGCATCCTTCCTCAATCAGCAACCTTTTTTACAAGCATATCGTGTGACTCGGTATCTTTCCAAAAGGCAGGGTGGGAACAGAGGAAGTGATAGCTAAACTTGCAATATAAATTCAAATTATAACAGTCCTTGTGAGTGTGTGTATGTGTGCTGCCTGTGAAAAAAGGGCTTATCTGAACACCACCACAAGTAATCGCGGAGGTCATCTCATGCCCTATGAGAAATGCAGAAGCCAACAATGCAGAGAAGCTTGTGGGAGAGGGAAGGTGAGGGCATTGTGCATACTGAATGGTAGCATGGCCTTTATTATACTCACTATTTACCCTGCTTTATTTTTGTAAGCCAGAGTTCAAGGAATAAATTACCAGCTAGCTTAAAAGCAACAATACATCTTTGAAAAACATCACTGACCTGCTGAGATGACCACCCTTTTATGGGTAAACCAAAATTGTGTCATTCTTTGCAGTCAACTACTGTGGACTTCTCCTGGGAAAACATTTGTAAATCTGTGATTTATGTGATTTTTCCCAGTTCCTCCAGAAAAGAAACTTTCACTGCCTACTTCAGTAATTGCAAGTGGCATGACCAGTATTGTTCTCATTATATGATGTAGCATCCAGGATATTGAAGAAACAAGGGAAAAACTTAAAATATTATAAGACTGAAATGTACACAAACAGGAGCCAGTTTAAAGGATCAGGTTTCCTACAAAGACTTCAATGCCAAAAAGCAACATTGTTCAAAAAAGCATTATGCACATGCCCCATCCCCTTGAATTCCCAAAGTTTGCAGCACGTGCTTAAAATCAAGCTCATGCTCATGTGCTCCCCTACTTTGAGACAGCAGTACAAAAAGAAGTCAATGGACAAATCGATTTGCAAATTAAAACCAAAACAATTCTATTCTTCCTCTTGACTCAAATATTTGGGATAAAGATTTTAACAGTAACAATATGACTACGGTCTTATTTACATGGCACATAATTCTAGAAAAGGTAATACAACAGATCTTAATTGAATGAGTGCCCAAGATAATCTCCAAGTAATTTTTGAGATGGAAAAGGCAACCAACTATAAAGATGACACTAGATTTTTCCCCCTTCCCACGTTTGCACTGGGACCGACTGCAAATGCAAATACACCCTGTCTACAGAAGGATGTGGGTGGCTCTTGGAGCAGCATGTGCATTCCTGCAAGAAATAAATATAGACATGGGTAAAAACACATTTTTTATTAAAAGACAGCCTTGTACTTGGCTCTGAGGAAGAATTTAAGAAGGGTTTCATTGTCTATACAACGAGGAGCAAATTCTTCCTCATTCAGGGCTGGTAAAGTAATAAGGCAGCCCAGAGGACATGCCAATCTCCTACTAACTTGACTCTGTGCTTCACAGGCAGGACTTCTGTACATCTACATATAATTAATGAATAATTGTATAAAGGAAAACATTTTTAGATACAAAAGTGCAAATGTGATTGAAAAGTGTGGCAGCACTTTGTAAATATATGTTTGGATTAATATTCTAATGCAACAGATGTGTTGCCTGGGAACATATTTTTCAATAGGACCAGAGAGTTTAGAGTCCCACAGTACATGCTGAAAAGTGGTTAAAAGGCACCTAGGAGCCTTAATTCGTAACAGCTATTCCTAAAAGTTTAACTGAATTTTGAAGATAGTACTTAACCTCCTGAAAGCATCACTTCCCAGTTGCCTGGGTACAATTCAACAGCCCAGTCAAAGTACTTGGGATTTTGTCAGTGACATCCAGGCTGCAAGGAAATATAAGGAAAGAATTCAAGCTGAACACATCTCTTGGGTTTTAACATTCAAGACTTTCTCTTCCCTCCCTCAGCTCCTTCAGCTCACAGTGACTAGCACCTGGAAACAAGGAAAGACAACTGGCAGGCATGAAATATCTTAACTCCAGTGGTGTAAATGGAGCCAGGGCAGCTGTAAGCATCCACCTGCCCACGGTCAGACCATCCCCTGCGATCCTGACAAATAGCAGGAGTGCTGTGGAGGAGGGAATGCCCCTTGTACAGTATCAGTATAAGTACTCCATAACTAAGCGAGGTTTACTTGCATATACTAATGAAATAGTATCACTGTCCATTTGCACAGCACGTGAGCATGCTCAAAACAGAGTGCAAGTATTTATTAATTAAACCTTGGTAGGCAAGTGGTGAAACACCACTATTCATCCACTTCTAGGAGATGAGGAAATCAGAACAGAAAGCTGATGTGACTCCTGAAGGAAACGAGGACAGCAGCGACAGCATTCGCTGTCTGCCTCTTCCTTCCAAACTGTGCAACACACCATGGAAGTTCAACAAACCCTCTGGTTATTAAAGGGTGATTTACCTTTCCCCACGTTCAGTTGCTGGTTTTCTCCTCAAAAAGAGCCTCATGAAAGCGAAAGGTTCTAAGGCATTGCAATAAATACTTTTTATCCCTTGGCATCTGCCTGGTGGCCTCCAAGATCCCCAAGTGGGCAGGCTCCACATTTCAAAGGCTACCAGGAGTGCACGGCCTTGCTGGTGACCTGGTCTGAAAGGCCAAACAGTGAGTGATTGCTGTCAGCAGGCTGTCACTGTCAGAGGTGGCATCCTAAAGCAGGATTAGTGGAGCAGCAGGACAGTGTTTGTTCCAGCTCTTCCCTTCTAAGAAAGGGATTTCTGCGAGCCAAGTGTCCTTCACCTGCATCAGTCTGCTCCAGACCATGTCAGCAGGGATACTCAGGCTCATGGCTACCGATGTGAAAGAAACAGCACAAACAAGAGAGCAGTCCAGTTGGGTTTTCTCAGTATTTCACGAAAACATTACAAATCATGAGCGCATTTGAGGTATTTATAATATCTCTCTCTATATATATATTTCATTGTTTTCATCTCTCTGAGCAAAACAAGACCCCTACCTGTATGTTATGGTATCAGACTGTAAAACAAGCCTCTCTTGCAGGTATTTTAAAATATCAAAAGTGTAACTTTTTTTCATTAAATGTATTTTTCTCAGAAACATATTCCAGCCAGTACGTTTTCAAAGTGGGCTTATGCTTTTAACACCAGACAGAGCTGGCTCAATTTTTCAAAACCCCACTTGCGGGACTGCTACATGATGAACCTGAATAACATAAGCATAATAACAAATAATCTCAATTGAGAAATACCTTATGAAAGAACTTGTTTGTTCATTCTTTAGGTCCTTTTCTTTCTTTCTTGACTGCTTACTTTCCTTTCTCTGAAAGCAACAGCTTCACTGTGTGCAACATCAAAATTTATTAAGGGTCACAGCTTATGAATCAAGAGTAGGGCAAACACAACATGCTTTTTTACATCAGCTACATTAACTACTCCAAATATTGCAGCTCAAGATCTGCAGAGAAAGTGTTGTTAGTCCCTCTGGTACTCTCAAAACACTGTACTTATACCTCTACCACACTTTCTCAATATATTTTACTGGGTTTAAGACTTAGATAATTTAATTATAGTATTTTTAGTAACTTTACTAGGGGAGGAATTTGTATTTTTCCTAGCTTCTTGTCTTAATGAGAATTTCAGATAACTCCAAGACCTTGCACTCAGAGTGTATAACATATCAGATTCCTAATAATGAAATCTTAAGCCTCTAACCCCAACAAAATAGGTTCAAGTTCACCCAAAACCCCTATAGACACAGTATTCAATCTGGCAAAACACTTTAGCACATGCCTAACTTCACACATGTGAGCAGGCCAGTGACTTTTGTGGGATAGCTCACACATGTGAAGTTAAATATATGCATAAGCACCAAGGTCAAAGCTCAAAACTAGGCCATGTGATGGTCCCTCTGGGAATCAATACTGGCTGTACACGCCAATAACGTCCTCGGTATCTCTCCTGCAGCTCTGATGGCTGCATGGTCCCACACATGGGGTCGGGGGGGAGAAAGACCATCAGAGATGGGCTGAAACCACCTCTGCCTGCATCGCCAGTTCTGGTACCAACCTCTGCTCAGAAGCAGGTAGAGACAATACCCTCCCCAAAACATACGGTAGAGGGGAGAGAAAGCAGGAGGTTGTGAGCCTTTAATATTGCCACGAATTTCCCAACAGCTCTGCACAAACATAGGCCCTGCCCCACTGCTGCTCTGCCTTCCAGAAGCAGATAGGAAAGAGGGAGCACAGCTTTTGGCTTCCCATCCCTCCATGAGTCAGCTTGCAAAGTTTGCTGGGCAGAAAGCGTGGAGAAATAAGCTGCTTTCTTCAAGGCTGCAATAAATTACCTGTCTCCATTTGCTGGAAAGAGAATTTATAGTCACTCTCTGAACTGGTGTAGAGAGATTATAAAATATTTTCCAACACACTTCATGCTTCTTTGCTTTTGTTTCATACAAATAACTGGAATTGAACTATAAATACTTCAAAAAGATGACGGTTGCAAAGGTTTCTGTACATTCAGTCCTATCTGCGAGAGAAATGTCTTTCCTTCTTTTCAGGTTTCTCGGCTGCTTAGCAGAGCAAAACAGGTGACATTCATTTTTACAGAGCCTGATCAAGACCATCACGTACAGAAAAATATCTCCAAGTCTAAACGTCTGGCAAAGGGCATGGCAGGCAGTAGGTGCCCAATTCCATATCAAATCTCCGTGTCTGCTGAGTCACTGCTGGCATCATCGTTTATGGCACGAGCTAAAAATGCTGTATGTTCATCAAAGCAAAAAGCTGTTTCACTTCATTTCAGGAAGTTGGTTCACGTGTTTGTTTTAATGTAATGAACCTATGTTTGCCTCATTTCCAGCCGAGATGTGTGAATATAAACAAAGGTAGAACGAGCCACAGTGCAGTCACAGATTTTTAAGTCGGCGAGTGCTGTAGCAGAGGCTGACCACCTGAATGTCACAAACCACTGACCTTCCCCAGCAACCTCTGTGTGCAGTACATTCAGTCCCATTGAAAACAATCTTCCAACTCCCTATTATCTACCAAGGCTATTTTTAGGACTGTAGTGAGATACGAACTTCTTTTTTCCACCATGGGGACTGTGACTTTCAAGCTGGTTCCAGTGCCTGTGCATACCACCCATGCTCCAGCAAATTCCAATAGGCTCTTGCAATAGGATTGTGGAGAGTCAAAAAAATATCAGTCCCCTGAGAAAGGGAAACCAGCTTGTTGCCACTGCAAGGCATGTCAGAAGAGTAGCTTAAAGAAAATTATTAAAAATTATTTGTGGGAGGTGAAGAGGGAGGGGAGGGTTAAATTCACATAAACCTCTCCTTTCTGAAAGCTGTGACTGAGGCCATCCCCACCCAGCAATGGGAAGTGGGCGAGCCCAGCCGGTTTCACAGCTCTGCTTCCTTTCTTTGAGACTGGGAGGTGGGAAGTGAAATGTGCCAAATGCCAACGGGGTGTGGAGGTAAAGAATAGGTGGATCAACCAGGGGGGAAGAAAGGGAGGCAGAGGATGTTTGGGGGTGGGGAGAGAAAAGATACATTGTTCTTTCTCCAGCCCCACAGAGTCGAGCAAGAAAGAATAAAGTCTGGCACCATATTATGTTTTTTCCAGGGGAGTCTCTGCCTATGGCTCTTGCCCCAGACATCACCAACACAAGAGGAAAAGAAACAAAGCTATGAAATTGTGTGGTCCCTAAGGTGGCTGCAATCAAATGATAAGGAGAGGGATACTGATGCAGTTGCACTGAAATGGCACTTCCAGAGGTTGCACAAAGGAGAAAATGGAAAGGCCTGTCTATCTGGCCTCTAGACCTTCCAGGTGGGAAGAAGGAGCCATGGACAGATATTCCTATGGGGAAGTGAAGCATCCAAAGGGCTGTGCAAAGGTATTCTCATGCAGACTTCTTGTAAGCCTCTTCCCACAGGATTATATCTTTCCTGTGTCTATTTGCTGGAAAAAAAGCTGTCTTGAGACTCCAACTCCTGGCCAAATGCAGTACTAAAGAGCATCATGCAGGACATGTAATTCTAAGAACAAGCTTCTGCATGGTCATTGAAAACATTTCATGCACTCACTAAAAGGTTGGACAAAAGTCCACTGTGAGTGGAAGCAAAATTAGTGTCTGGCATTGTGCAATCTGCTAACAGCTCTCTCTGAGAGCTCTCCCTTTCAGAGAAAGAGTAAGGTTGACACAATGCCATTGTTTTGGAGATTGTTAGTTTTCACATCCTAAAAGCCAGATCATCTCCATGGTGATACTGCCTGGGAGACAAGCACGCAACAAAATCCTTATTAATTATTTATCAGCAGCCCAACTCTATTGTTTGATATGTTGGCAAACTATGCAGTAATCAGGGGAGTTGCTCAAAGGGGTAACCGGTGCCATCTGCACCCAGTGAGACTCTGCTGATTTAAATCTCAGGGCATCTCCCCATTGCTCTGCTCCATCACGTTTGTTCACATCACGGATGTGACCAAGCACAAAATGCTGATATTGTTGTTGTGAGACAGCAGCTGTACACATAAAGGGTGAGGATGCACGTGCCGTGATGTACCTTTCAGGTTCATTTGCTTGTACGAGGTAAAGGTATTTTTTACAGCTGCCTCACTCTGCATGGTAAAGGCATAAAGAAAACATCTTTATGCATCACTCTGTTTCATTCCCCTCTTCACAATGTACCACATAAAATAGCTTATGTTTCTAAATACAGCTGATGTCATTACCTGTAGAGAAACTCACTCTTGTGCCAAGTCTCAAGTAAAAATTCTATTTGCATAAGCTGAGGCACAATGTGCTGCTGCCTCTTGGAGAACCAAGGTACGATTATCTCGGGTTTAATTTTCCTTTTCTGGTTCTCTGGACATAGTTGCTGCTATCATATCATAAATGACGATCCATCAAGTGGAGAAGAGGAATTAACTAATTACGAACGCTAGGTCAGGGGACTATATATTCTCTCTAGTTCCCCTTTATTCATAAAGACGTCTGTGGAATCAAGTTTTAATGAACAGGAAGGCACCAGATGAACACATTTATACTGTACATATACAAAGTGGGTGCCAGGAGGAACACATACAACACCCTTCCTCCACTTCTCTCCTCACCCCCGCATACGGTGCCTGTTAACAGGATTTGTGAGCACATTTCCTGAGTAGCTACTGCCTTACTGAGAAGTTTACATCCCTTCATTGTTTGGTACCTGCTATGCTCAGCTATGTATATGAAACCTGGCATATTTACATCATGCATTCCCTGACAAATTTACCTGGTAGACCTTTCTTCGTTCAATGGTGAGAATCCTGGCCTGAAGTCATACGTGTTAGAAATCTACTAAGAAACTTCTCACTTCCCAAAATAAAAAGCTTTTTACACTGCATTACTGAAGTTCCAAGTTGTAGGATTGTTCAGTTTGAGAAGGAAGATCCTACAAAAAATCACCATCCCTAGCCATGAAGTGTTTCCCATAGTGCTACCTCAAGTTGCGCCTTCTCACCCCTCCCCATTGTCCCAGTGCTACCTCTGCAGCACGTTACCACAAATCTGTACCCACTTCAATCCTCTCCGATCCACAGTAAAATGAATTTGCCCTGGTAGGAGCAGAGGGTGCAAAGGATTTGTTGAAAAGCAGAGATCCGACAAGATGTTTCCAGTTGTGGTCTGTCAGGATCAGAGCCCAAGGTTGGCATCCTGTCATGTGCAGACTTCACCTTCCTGGAGAAAAGAATGGGACTGCTTACATTTTTTTCTAATACATTTCTAAATGTAACATTCTGAATATCCAAAGATGCAATACCTAATACTTAAAAATATTGATCACTCTGCCTGCAAAAAAGAGGCTTATGATCTAATTCTGAATGACTAAAGAAAGGAGAAAAAAAAAAAACAGCCCAGTCAAAGTTTTGGGGCTGTCAGGCACAGACTGATGGGAGACCATCTCCTTTCCAAAGCCTAGTAACTCACAAATATCCCATCCAACTACCTTCAAGCTTTCAAGAAAAGTTCATGCTTTGGCGCATAAGAAATTATATCTGGAAAGGAACTGGGGTAGGGGATTTCCCCGAGGCAATAGAGGTTCGTAACTGTAATTAAAAGAAAAAAATGCTTTACAGCCTCAACTAGGGATCATTCTCCTTAATAGATGTTAACCAGCACTGAATGCCACATTCACTGAAAAGATGAAATCTGCATTTACAGTTAACGTCTGGTGAAGTTGCCAAGCAGATGTTTATTTTTGGCTTCCACATTTACTAAAGCCAAATGCTACACTGAATTGGGATTTCACAAAGTCCAACTGCTTTTCTTCCAGGTTACAATTTTGTTGGAACCACAAAGGCGGAAAAAAAAGGAGGTGAAAAAAAAGGCAGAAAAGAAAAAAAAAAGCTGACTTCACTTTTAAGTAGGAAAAAAACTGGTAGCATCCGTTTCTATCATGTCTGTTTATATCATAGTTTAAATGAGGTTAGAGTTGTGCAATCATTATTGATCAACTTCCAAATACAGCATAGTTCCATCCAGCACATGTGCAAAAGAGGAAAAGTCACTGGAAGTGAATCTTATGTCAGTCAGTCTTTTAACTTCTGCAAGTCTGTGCACAGACTGTTTAGCGCTAATTAAATTACTAGCAAGTCAGGATAAAGAGGAGTGAAAGAATTCACAAGCCCCAAGTTTACTGTTCTCAATGTTACATGGGTATTCCAGATCCAGTCTCCAAAAACTGGAAGATAGATTTCACATTAATTTTGAGGCTTGATCTCACAGCTACCACAGCTGCTGATGTAATGCAAAATGCTAACCTGAGGCAGCAGAGAGGGACTTTAATTCAATGTTGTTTTTTCATTGTGAATAAGCAGTGAACCACACTGAAGTAATCCTCCAAAGTAGGAGTGCACACTGTTCAAGGCATCAATTTGGGGGATGAAACACAAAACCAAGATCTTGGCTACGTTGTTATAAAAAGCCCTTTATGACTTTTTAAAGAAGACAGGTATAAAGCCCTGGTGCCTGGATCTAGTTCCAGTTTGAAAATTACACAGTCTCCTGTAATTCCTCCCAATAATTTAAATTGGAAATAGGGTTATTCACACCCTCTAAGCAACCACTGCAAACTGTTGCAATGTGCTGCTAAATAATTGCTAAATAATGGTAACCTCAGCAGTTACCAGAGTCTCTAAAGTGATTTTGCAGGTTTAGGTGAAAGGTGCTACATCAGTGCAAGGCTGTAATTCACATTAAACAAAGAAGAAGGTTAGACATTGTTTGAACTCATTCTTAGAACTATTTTTTCCCAAGCCACCTCACAGCACATTTTCATTCATTGGTACGTTCTCCTTGAGAAAGTCGTGGGTAAATAAATGTAACTCGGCTTATTCTACTCTCTTTCAGTGAAGTTTCCACGAGTTCAGAGAAATCTCAGAACCACTGAGAGCTTTGCACATCTTTACAATGCCTCTTCTGCCACAGCTGTGAAATCACCTTCAGATCTTTTAATCTTGCTCTCCTGGTTCTGCAGTCCTTTAGAGGACAAAAGAAAGTGCTATTTCACCATGAGAATTACGATAGTACAAGGAAAACGTGGGAAGAGACTTTCTTGTCTAGAAAAAATGCACCACAACACTCATTAAAACTCAACACCATACTGCTTGACCACCTCAAATTCCAGATTAACAGAATGGAATTTTCAAGTGTGGAGAGATTTTAAAGTTGAATTTATACAGTTTAGGCTTTCAGATTAACATTGATGAGCAGGGATTCATTCTGAAAAGATGGTGGGTCACACAGATTATATCATGGAAAGTGCACAGATATGTTTAAACAGCAAAGTTGGAAGGGTTAATGACACAGAACTATCAGACGTACCCATGTCTAGTATATTTTTCTAAATTGATCTAAGGTGGATCAAAATATAAACACCACTTTCTGGCAGGAATCTAGCAAACCATAAACCCACATCCTATCTGGAAAAATACTCTTGGAAAACAAAAAGATTGGCAATCGTGTATCAAAGCCTCACCCAGATTATTTTGCTCCAGGGTTTACAGACCACTTTGCAATATTAAATTTGCTTTTGTTAATGCACTGCTTCAGTATTACATTGTTCTGCCTGGACATTACCTATTTAACGGACCCTTCTGGGACGGGACCATCCCAGAATTTATGTCAGAATGTGGTGGAATTGCTACAGCAGAAGGAAAGGAGTTTGCTAAAATTTCTTCCCCATCCGTCTCTGATTTCTGAGAAATATTTATACCCCTGAAGGTAGAGGAACCTCCTGTTGTTCCCTTCTATTTATTGAAAGTATATTACCAGGGCCACCCTAATGGCTCAGTGGAGAGAGTAACACAGGAACAGGAACACTCTTGCTCCCTGCAGCCAGTTGGGCTTGGAGTAGACATGAGAGGGTGAGAAATGAATTACGCTCTCCTACAATTAAGTGGCTGGTGATCAAGCAATTTGGTAGCCTGAAACGCATAATCTAGCTTTCCCTGATAGAAGAGCAGTTCACAACTGCAGGCAGTTGTTCTAAGTAGTTATGAGGAGGCTTAACTTTGGAGGGGAGAAACAGCAAACCGATTTTTTTTTCACGTTGGAAAGCTTTTGCCTAAGAACTCCTCCAGACTCTGAGATCTCCAGCACTGTTGCCCCCTTCTTCAACACGCTCAAACACCTTTTTTGGCACGTGTTTTGGCTGGAGTCAGTTGAACAAGGGAGAGTTAGAACTCAGGTTTCTGGTATCCCCTTGCCAGAAGCTAAGCTGTTAGGTAGTGTAACAACAGCAGCCCAGGCTTCCCACTTCACCCTGCCAGTGACCTTCGCACAGACTTGGACATATCCCCTTCCTCAGAGTGAGGAGCAGTTCCCTCTCACTCTGCTCGGTCCAAAACCTCATCTCAGCAAATACCACAAATCATGTCAGACCGAGCAGGACTATTAAAGCAGTGCTGCATAATGTGAATTGCTGTCCACAAGGGACGGGACCAAGAGACTGCCTAACCCACTTTGTTTAACTTTTTAGTTAAACAATCCTGAAAGGGGAAGCTGCATCGCTACTCTGGAAATTACAACTTTAATCTCATTTGAACCACACATTCCTCAGTTAAACTGCAGAAATAATTTAAGAACCAACTCCCAAATAAGACATTTTTCAACATTTCCTACATTTCCTGGAAATATATTACCTCCGATGCTGCGAAATAAAAACAGACTTATTAATTCACCCAGGTTAAAGTTCTTCCAGTAGCCCCAACAAACTCTAACGTCAGCCTAATTACATGCGTTTCACCGGTTTTGCATTTTCACATTCCTCAAAGCAACACCACACCACACCACTGGAACATCAATCAGTTCCAACTCAATCACACAAACCGTTCTCACATATTGCATTCATCGCTCACTCGCACTGCATTGCCCATGGCAGGAATCGATAGTGCTTCACTGAGAACAGAGCAAGCTTCATTTCCCGTTCCTCAGGCACACTTTAATGCACGTGCCACATCTCAGAGGTGCCAGCATTTACTGGCTTATTTAAACAGCGCTTAGAGTTTTGTTGGGCAGGTAAGAAGAATAACTTGGGTGTACAGCAAAACAACGATACGGGTGTTTGTGCCAAACATTCAGTTTATGGCAATACTTCATAGGAATTTTTCCCCATAACAACTGAACTGTCATATCCTACAACTACATCCCAGGCAACCTCCCAGCTGAGCTCACTACGGCTGCTGTCTGATGTGCTCTACATACAAACACCCAGAACTACCCAGATGTTCTCTATGTAAAACATTTGGTTTGAAACACGCAGCGCTTCTTTCCAAAAAGCCATTACATTTGTTTAATGGACTTGCACAGTTCAACTAAAATATCCTGGAGCAGCCATGTGACTGCAGCTCTACTCTACAAGCCCCATCTGCAAAAAGAAAAAAAGAAAGAAAAGGCAAATGAGAATGCTTTACGTGATTTATGCTGCCTTTATGATCAGTCAGTTCATAAAATACAAGCTCTGCTCTACAGACAATAACACAAATCGCTTTCAAGTGTATTGTTTAGTCCTTGCTTGTGTTAAACAAATATTTCAATTGAAACAAAGGGTCGAACTCTACTCTTCAGCTTACAAGTGTTAATGTAACTGAGAGCAGCATTTTACCCATGGACATCACAGGGGATGCAATTTTTTTGGTTTATGCTCGGAGTGAGTGAGTAATGACATCCAATAATGACAACCAGTTACATTCACGGCTGCAGAGTTTTCCTTTCATCCAAGAAAGGCTAGAAGGAGGTTGAAGTACAGCATGAAATCCTTCTCCCTGATGAATTCCTCATGAGTAATGCACAACCCACAACGAGGCATTTCACAGGTCCCATTAGACCACGTTTTCATCACAAAACGCCAGATAGGATGGGAGAATACATTTGTTTTACAGAAACAGAGAGCCTGGTAGAAAAATCTCAAACTGTACTCAGAAAAAAAAATGGTAGTTGAAAAAGATGGCTAGTCCCTGACCCGGATGTAAGTGCACTGCACAGTCTAGCTAAAGGCCCTCATTCCTCCCAGTTTGTGAAGACACAACAGTGACCAACTGGTACCAATCGGTGCTCAACAGTGGTGACCTGCCTCCAACAGACAAGAGATGGCAGGCTTCTGAAAAATTGGCACCATCCCTTTGAAGTGTGACTATGGCCATGGAAGAGGACGTTCATGTCAAGAGAAATCTTCCTGAGATGGTTATACGCACAAAAGGAATGGCCCAGCACAGCGCTGGAGCTGTGGTCAGCCTGCGGCTCCACCACTGACTTTCTGGATGAACCTCAGGGAAACCATTCATACACTCAGTGTAAAAACCAGCTCCTACAGGAGATGGAGCTTAAACCCACAGATCACCATTTAATTATCTCACCCCATTTTGGCATCCTGAAGAAAAGAATATAAACATGACAAAAACAAGTAGTGTGAAGGATGCTATTGCTTATGTATAGTCCTGAGTAAAAACACATCTTCCCAAGGGGGGAATGTGGATGCCTCTCAGTTGCATCCCTACATTGGTCAGCTAAGCCTGCATTGCCTCCAGCAGGTATTTACAGGAATCTTCCAGGTTCCAGGCCACATGGCATTAGAGCATTACCAGCTAGGAAGGTTGCACTCTCCCCTCCTCTCCTCCCAAAGGTTATTTTTTTTCCGCATGTCAAAAAACAGCCCCCATCTCGGCCCTGCTGAATCCACTGCACCAGGTGTCCACAGGTGTCTCTGGTCACCTTAGGGACTGGGTGGCCTTCGTTCCTCCTTCCTGAGCTGCACTCCACCAGGAAAGCTGTAATATTTGATCTGTGCAGAGTGCGATGGCAAAAATATGCAAATAAATGACAGCTCTGAGCACATGCCTCAGGAACTGTTTTTTTAACAAATGCTTTGCTGTCTTCCCCTGTCAAACTTGTGTGCAAAGGACTTAACCTTTTTGTGTAAACAACAAAGCACCGTTTAACAAAAAGGAACATTTGTTTCATTACCACACAGCTCAAAAACGTATTTCTACCCAACCCTCATTGCTATCTTCTGTGATTAAAAAATTATACACACTCACTTTTAAAATGACACTTGTATCTCAAATAAAGAGAGATATCCTTCACCATCAGGTATTTCATGGAGATTAGAAATTGCAGCAGAGATCAAATGCCTTTTTGTGCACAGGAAACATGATATAGAGGCTTTGAGATCTCCATCAACAGCAGGACCCTAGTCTTTCTGAACTACCCACGAATAGCCAAATTTAGTCTCTGAGCCTGGCATGGTATCTTTTCACAGGAACAATTTTTTTTTTTTTTAAGCCTAATATCCCTTAACTAGTGTCTTTATTCTGAGGCAGTAAATGTGCTGACTCAGCTCCTCAGCACAGCAAGACATTAGGATAATTGCAAGTCCCTCAAGCCACCAGACCTCAGAACAAAGACAGTCCTCCAGCCTCTCTGCTTAAGTCGTCCCACATGCCAGCTGCTGGGCCAGAGTGACCAAAGGGCTCTGGGATTACCACAGGCCAACCAGTAAGGTGAAGCAACAGGGACAGAGCAGCCTGCCAAGCACTGATGCTTCACCATAGAGGTAGCCAGCCCCACACAAGGTGCAGCAGACCCTCCCATTCACTAGGCTGGCATCCAGAGGACCCAATAGCAAGGGGTCTCAGGCACCCTGCCAGAGGTGTGGCTGAGGTGAGGTGGTAAGTGCCAACAGGGAGAAGGGAAGGCTAAGGAAGAATCCATAAATTAACAGTTACATTATGTGCACGTTAAACTAAGCAACCTCAGTTGTCTTCTTAAAACTTACAACAAGACCTGCGTTTATTTTGTGATTTTGCATTCACCTACAACTGGCCAGGACAGTTTCACACATGCCAGCCATGCCAACCCCTTTTCCCTTAACTACTGTGTGACTGGGGTTTTTTTCAAGTGAAAGCAGCCACCCGTTAAAGTGTTTTATTATGTCCTCCATTGGCAAGAACAGAGCCTGAAAACGTCCACACTTGAGCAAGACTAGGGACTTGCATCCCATTCAGACCAGTGGCAGCTTTAAGGATGGAGTCTCATAAACCATCAGATCTAGAAGCAAGTCCCATCTGTCTTTGGAGAGTAAGGGAACACAAGGAGCTTATACCATCCAATAGTTTAACAGACTGCATTGAGGCTTGGCCCATGGTCTTTAGCTCAAAATACAAAAATTACTGAGCTCAAGTAAGAGTACTAGAACAATGGAAGATCAAGGGAGGGCTACAGCCTTGCCCCCTCCACCCTTTGCAACATGCAGCAAAGGTTGCAGGAGGGCCTCCACGTCTACTGAACATCTGGCATTTCTGGTGTGGGTCCAGGATGTTTGATGGGTATGGTCATACACAGTAAGCACATAGAGCATCTCACCCAGCCCCCTAGTGTTCAAAGGTCTAGGATCCCCTAATTTATACAACATACTATGCTGCCTGTGAAGACACGGTGATATATATATTCTGTTTAAAAGCAGATACTTCTCAAATCATAACTTGCAGATGCTCGAAGTCTTTCATGTGGGTAAGACAAATGAGAGCCATAGAGACTGATTTTGTAGCCAGGGAGTACAGGAAGCAACAGCAGGAGAACACTATTGAAAGCCTGGATACACTTATGGCTTTAATGAATTGGTCATCAAATATAACAACACACATATGCAGCCTTTACCTTGCTTTGTAGTTCGCTCCCCGCCCTGCCCAGCTATTCCCCATATATCTAGCAAAGTGGAAATTATTTTGAGTTTAGTTTATTAACTGGACACACATGGTACTCACATCTGCTGGAAGATATTTGAGGGAAACACTGACAAATATCATTTACATATTTAGTCGGAGACCTTTTCATCTAAGACATTTCCTCTGACATACCAACTATCCTAAGTACATCAACCTATCAGAGCTAATGACAAGAGGTTTTTCTATAAAGTGTCTGGTGCATGCCTGGGCAATTTAGGGACAAATCCTGACTTACGTAGGAGGCAAGAAGAGAACAACATTCTCAGTAGGTCAGAGATTCCCATGCCAAGGCACCCATCACCAGTGGTGTGTAAACCATTGGAACTGACCACCAGAGCTGGACACTGGCTGCAACCTTCACCCCTACCCAGGTCGGGAGCTGCTGAGGCTGCAGCCACTCCACACAGAGGAGGAGTCACAGGAAGAGTGCACGATGAGGAGAACAGTATCCTGCTGAGAGAAGCATGGCTGTACAGCAAGAGGAGGTGCTCTGGCATGGGCATCCTGGTTCACACAGACAGGCATAAGCATGGTACAGGAGGCAGAGACCTGAACCAGGGAGATGCCTATGTCAAACCAAAGGTCAGCAGCCAATTTCCAAATCCCTGGTATGTGGGTTTTGGAAACATGTCCCATATGCTCTACATTTGGATAACCATGGCTCTACACACATTCACCTGCTGGTGTTCAAGGCTGATATATCCAGAACTGAGTTTCAACCCACACTCGTCATTCTTCCTTGGCACTGTTGTGGACACTGCATACCTCCTCCCAGTGCTTCACTCCAGCAAAGACTCTCGGGTTATTTATTTACCAGACAAAACACAGACTAACTACAATTACAGTTCTCTAAAGAATAAACAATTGTTCACAAGAACTGCACATTCCACACGATTTTGTTCAAACATGTATGACCCCGAACTACAATATATACAGTAATTGTATCCACATGGCAAATCCACATTGTGGTTCCTAAAAAAATAATAATAATTTTTAGAACATATGCCACTAAAAAAAACGCAGTATATTTCAGCAATATCTAATGAAAGACTTCGTACAAGCAATTTCCATTCTGTTGTGTTCTCTAGCATATGGTGCTGTGAAACCATTTGTAAAAACGCTTAGGCATGTTATAGTGTTTTTAGCTGAAGGCTGCATTATAAACATTGGCTCAAACTCTGTTGTGAATTTCACATTTAGAGGGAATCATATTAGGTATGTATCAGGCCAAAATGGGCCCTGTCAATTAGTTAAACTTTCCTATATTAAGTAGTATCCCTTCAGAAATGAATACACTGAGACACAGGAAAGTTCATTGACCTGCCCAAAATTGTTCAATCCAATGCAGGAGGGGGAAAAAAAAAAAAAGCATGCAACTTTTAATTTCTTCACCTGTAAGAAAGTGCAACATCACTGAAAGAACATTACTTGATGTCCACTCAAAGCTCAAAGAACATGTTGTTCTTTAATTTGGTAAAAGATTTGACAAGCTAGTGTATTCAGATGACTCCTCACTGGCTAGTCATTAATTCAGACTTTCATACCACTGAACCATACTCCCCTGAACAAATCTGCTTCTCCAACAAAAATTCTCATGTAGAAAATTAGCATTTTGTACTAGTGCCTTTCTCCTGATGACCTTCATGCTGTAACCAGTTATTTCTGTCTGCAGCCCCTGATGTTAAGGTCTTCTTTGGTATTTCAATTAAACAAGTGGTTATGTGAAGACCTTAGTAATTTTATACAACCAGGTAGTAACTCCTATGGCAATAAGCCCACAATATTCACTGTGAATGACATTAGATTAATTCCAGTGTTTTTTACTAGATTAATTCCAGTGGGGTTTTTTCCAAATCCTGTTTTCTTTTATTTTTTAAAGCAGAATCTCAGAACACATCTAATAACTAAGGGTGGAACAAATAACAAATTAACAGCAAAACTATTTTCAAGCCCATATACTCTTTCCAACTTCTGTTCATTCCAGATCTAGAA
Organism: Manacus vitellinus; assembly: GCF_001715985.3. NCBI lineage: Eukaryota > Metazoa > Chordata > Aves > Passeriformes > Pipridae > Manacus > Manacus vitellinus. Next base: position 13,051,782 of record NW_021940682.1, read on the forward strand.
TTTCCATGCATGCAGAGGATGACCTGAGTTTCACTAACATGCCTTCAGCACCATGAAAACATTGTCCAGATTTAGTCACATTACGAGTGCCTAAAAGAACTCAGTTCACACATCTTAAATAAATAAATAAATACACACATACATACATAAATAAGCTTTAGGTGACACATTTTGCAAGAACCTCTCCTCCTCCCCTCCTCTGGCCCCACGTGAGCATTGCATGGCAGGAGAGGTGTACACAGCAGCCACCCCAGGCTGCGCAGACCGTGCTGGCAGCTACCAGCTTGGAAGCAGGGAGCAAAGCAGCACGCTCTGCACGGGTCACAGCGCTGGCATGCACAACAAAGCAAGAGGCAGTGGAGTACAAAAGGGCCAGGAACAGAGACCGAAGCTGGATGTCACACAGGGACAAAAGCTCAGGGCAAAGAGAGAGCCCAGGAAGCAGGAGAGCCTGAGGAGGAGGCTATCATCCATAGGACCCTGATGTTACGTACTCTACATGGCTGGAAAAAAAAATCAAGTATTAGGTTTGCACTCAAAACTAGCTGATATGTCTGACGATTTTGGCTTTAATTGGCAAGTTTTTCCTTTCTCATGTATAAAATGGGGTAGTGATACAAGCTATTGTTTCTATAATTCAAGTGTATTATCATAGCTGTGGAAGGCACATTCACGAATCAGGAACCTGCTGTGCAAAGTGCTGTACAAGCACTTCACATCACAGCAGTGTTGTGTAGATACTTACACCGGTGTCTGCAACAAAGGAAGATATCTTAATAAGAGCAACAAAGAACTTAAAAAAAAATAAACAGTTCTGTGTCAGATTTGGACATTATCCTGAGCAGTTTGGATATTGCACTGAGCGATCAAGATAAAAATCAATATGAAGTAGTGACCCAGGTGCTAAGTGAAGCAGAAGTTCTTAGGGGGAAAAAATGGAAATATAACATATCATTAAAGATAAAAGAATTCACACACTTGAGAGGGATACCAGCATTCTCTGTGATATCAGCTGTGCAGATAAGAGAATTGGGACAAACGTTTCACCTGGCTTTCACTATCCTCAGTGACCCACGAGCACATTTTTATCCTGTTATATGGAACCCTTAAAAACCACACTGCAAACAAACAAACGGTTGTGTGGCCAACAAGGCCTTAATTACTGATATGACAGAGCTGTCATTGTTGCCATTCATGTTTTGGTTTTGTTATGATATGGAGAAATACAATCAGCAAAGCAAAGGTCCTCCTTTCATGCAATCTGTTGCTGTTTCAGGGTTTCAAAAATCCTGTGCAACCCTTCAAAAGCATCACAATGCAGAGCTGTTTCAAATGAGAGGTTTTCACTGGAGCTGCAAATAAAAAGATTTGTTGCTTTAAAGTGTAAGGGTTTTTTACAAGATTTGATTCAGAAACCAATTTTATTTGGCTACATCCTTCTACCTGAATTTTTATGCAAAATAGATAAATAACAGGCGCCAGCCACCACACATAACTCGCCTGCCCAAATATGAACCATGTGCCTGTTTTTCATGTTGGGCTGCAGCTTGTCATCAATTCCCAAAATAATTAACTTTCTGAAGGAACGGCTGGAGGAGAATAGTGCTTCCTCCACCTGCTGGTGAGGAGGAAGAAAAGATGTCATGGTTCAGGCAGAAAGGGGGAGAGGAAGGTGGAGGGGGTGGCTCCTGCATCTACTCCCCATGGCCTCCTCAGTGCAGCCTAAGCAGAGAAAGGGAGACAAGCTCCTGGCTTCTGAAAACGTCAAAATCTCTTCTGCGGACAGATGGTACCAGAAAGGAAGCACAGATAACACAGGAAGCTTCGTGAATGGTTGTAACAATCAACCAGCAACATTAACAAGCTCCAGGTCCAGGGGTGGCGAGAAAGGCAAAAGGCCTCCCAGCAGAGCATCTCGCAGGAGGGCACCCCCAGGGAGCTGTACACCGGCCAGGCTATTGAACCCCTGCGTTAAACTTTGCTGGGAGTGCTCCAGGCAGTCTAATAAGGTTTACCTGGCGTCTTCCATGTTTCAGAGAGCTGCATGCTCCTCTGTTAACATTAATTAAAATTAATGCATTTTTTTAATCCAGGTATTGTTTTCTGTATAATATCAGGAATACACAGATGACGAGACTGAAAACACCTATCTGTAATTTAAAGTTGCATTCTAATGAGTATTTACTCCAGGGGAATCATTTACTCAAAGAAAAACCCAGCAGCATTTACCATCTTCTTGCATCACACACAGAATCAGTCAGAGGTGGTCAATGCACACCTTAACTAAGGCTGATATAAGTGTAACAGTGGATTTCTTGGCTAACAAACATTGAATACATAACACAAACAAAAGTTCAGTTCTTTAGTTTAACATGTGCAAGCTGTCAAGTGGAGAAAACGCCCAAAGAAACGTCAACATGAGTGTTACTTCACAGGCTTGTGATATCATCTCTTCATCCTTACACTTACTAACAGGTGCCTTAATTTAAAATATCATAAGTTACAACTGTGTATACTGAGCCAGTACTAATGAAGAAAATCTTGTTGGCAAAATTAGGCGCCTCATACGTCATGTAGAGGGCAATATTTTAACTGCTTCATGCAGCATGCAATACTGTCTGCAGTCACTGTGGCAACTAATACACAAATTCACTTAAGTTGTTTCCAATAAGAAACCAAATGTATCATACAATCTACCCTGAAGCTTTATGGCAGGAAGCTTTATGATCATGTACCACTGCGTTAGGAGGAAAGACAATGAAGTTAAGAGGAATAACAATTTGAATAAACCTGTAACCTGTGAACACATTCCAAACGCTACTTTCATTCAATTCAACAGAAATCCCGCTATTGATTTCCAGTGGCACAGGACTAAAGTACATTTTTACTTTAAAACCATGGTAAGAAGACAGGTCCCACTTTATTTACCCAAATGTGCCAGTTTCTATCTCATTTCCGAGCTCTGTATTTATACAGAGGATGACAAATCCAAAGTTTGTGCTTCATATTAAAATCCTGGCTAGTCATGCAAATATCTTTATGAAATGCCATACTAAAGCTAAAGAGATTGTTGATAGACAAGAGATGGAAAGGCCAAATAGGAGAATCGCTTAGACAAGGCTGGTGAATGGGAACACAGTGCCGCTGCCAAGGTCCAGCTTCGCAACCTGTTACCATCCAGCTTCAAATACCTGCTTACCACTGAGTAAAGAAAGAGATGATTAGCTAAACCAGTAGCAGGAGAGAAAGCAAACAGACCGGACTAGAGCAACCTTAGGACTGTTGCTTCCTAGCTGCCGGCTGAGATAGGATTGGCATTGGACATGGTGCAAGAGAAAGTGCCGGCCACATCCCCTGCTCTGTGCATCCCCTGCTGGACACAGCAGCACCTGGTCCAACCCACTCCCGGATGATGTGTGCTCTGTCCACTAATAAGAATTGAGAAGAGGAAAGGGAAGAGAAAGAGAGGTGGAAAAAAGGAAGGAAAATTCTGCCCCTCTCTGATCAGTCATCCTGTCGGTGCTCTTATCTCACCCACAGAAAGCAGTCGGTGTTCACTGTATCAGCCAGACAACGGAACTGTCGGAAAACAAGAAGCGTTTTCCATTCACTTAGATCTGGCTAGATTCCTGACAACTAGCTTTTATTCTGCAAGCAGACAAAATGTGGATACTTTACATACACTTGCAGATGTTCCAGTTCAAACAGACACATTACACCAGAACTTGCCTGCAGACTAGTTAATAATTATGAAGTGCCACACGCCAAGGCTTGCATTACTCCAGTAAAAAAACTCACACCCTGGTAAGGACTTGTTTAGCTTCTACATACCAGCTGATAGTGCGAGTGTTACATTTTTATTGCGTTTAAGATTGCATGGGTATTCTGATTTTCATTCTCTCCATTTCAAGATGGCATTAGCCATATAAATTCAGTTCAGACCATATCACCAAAGTACCCTTTAGCTGTGTAGCTGAAGTGCTTGACAGTTATACAGAAACACCTGGTCTGTTGTTAACTCAGATGAGATACACTCTACATCTTTTCCTGTGAGGGCTCCTCCCAAAGCCAAATCTCATTTACATTACTGTCACCTTTCCTTTTTAATTTCTCAACTCTTTTAAAAAAGATGTTTTCCATTTACTTGCTTATTTACTACATCTTGTAATGTAAGTCAAAAATAATCTACTTACAAAATTATAGTATATAATATAGCCCTGGAGCTTTTGTTAGCCTGAAGTTGTAAAATGGCCAAGACAGCAAACTTTAAAAATCATGGACTTAGAGCGAGCATGTGCAGAGATGTCCATCTCTGGTTTCTCTTTAGCCAGCCTCCAAATGAGCTAATAAACTGAAAGCATATATGATATGACTCTACAACTTGGCTGAAACTCTCATTTTCACTGTCGACACAAAGCTATTCAGTTGCAAAGTAAGTGTTCCTTATTAAAGCCATAGCATCTGAAATTTCATTTTCTGTTTTACAGATCCTTCTGCCTCTGGGTGCACATTGAGCTTCCCAGCAACCCAAAGGGAAAGATAAATGTAACGTCACCAGGGAAATGCCTTGCTTTTAGATGAAGTCGAGTGAAAACTCAATTAGTCTACTTCAGTATGGAGACCTCTGTAGAAAACCATCTATTCCTCAGAACAATCTTTAACACAACAACGCCTGCCTCTCATTCGCTTGCCCTCTGTGAATAGTTACATATTTCTGGGGAGGAAAAATGACAATAACTGTGACTAATGTGTACACTGCTTCAATCGCATTTCTGCGCCCGGCTGGAGCTCTGCACCAGTGAGGAAATGCTGAAGCTGAGTTATTGCTGGACAACCTCCGGGCTGCTTCAAGTCTCGAGCCAGCCGGCACCGCTGAGCGGTGAAACGGATCGTAAAAACCAATGGGGCTGGGTTGCAGTCCCTGCAATTTTTTTAGGTGTCAGCAAAGTTCAGGTCACAAAAGTATGACTGAACCACGGCGTTTTTAAACAGAGAAGCCAACGTTTGCCCTTCTGACAGTACACTGTGAGCAGCTTTGGTCAGCTGGGGGATGTGACAGGTTTCACCAAACCGTGAATTTCCACCGGGGGAAAAAAATAACTGTTCACAGCAGACTCGCATGTAAAAACAAAACAAAAACAATAAGCCACCCTATTTTTCCAATGATAACGCATCCTTCCAAAATGTACCAATGTGCTACTACAATACCTTCACCACTCCACCCATACAGAAGTCTCTCTACTGGATTTGCACTCTAAACAAAGCCCTGGACCGCAGGCACGGGTGCGATGCTGACCTGGGTCCCCGCGGGCTGCGGCCACGCCAAGCGCCCGCCTCGCCACAACACGGCAGCCCCGCACAGGGACGGGGCTCCTGGTGGCATTCCCGACGGAATGCACCCGGCGTTGCAAATTAGTTGCATATACCTGTACATATGAAACGAACAGAGAGAGAGAAGCCACTCCGCCAGCCTTACCACTCTGCCAGAGAACCTCTCGATGGCCCGCTTGACTTTGCCATAGGTGCCTTTGCCCAAGGTCTCCTGCAGCTCGTAGCGATGCTTCAGGTTGTGCTTGTGGTGATGCCGCTTCACCCCCTGCTGCTTCCTCGCCGCCGTTACCTCCGGGGACGGAGCCTCCCCGAGCGGCTCCTCCATGGCCGCTGCCGCTCGCGCCGGCCGCCCGGGGCCGCAGGAGGAGCCGCGGGGCTGCGCGGGGCTAGGCTGCTGCTGCCGCGGGGCGGCCGCCCTCGGCGCCCTCACATGCCGGCGGGGGGGCGCGGTGTGAGCGCCCGCCGGCCCCGCCGCCTCTGCTCGGCCCCCGCGCCCGCCGCCGGCACCACGGGGCGCGGCGGGCGGGGCGGGCCGGGGGGCGGTGGCGGCGCCCCGCTCTCCGCCCCCCCGCCGCCCGCCCCGGCGGCGGATCCGGCGCGGGGGCGGCCCCCTCCAGCCGGCTCGCCCCGCCCCGGCAGCCGCGGGAGCCGGGCGGGGGCAGCGGCTGTGGCTGTGGGGGCGTCGGCGGCGGGAGCGCTGGCTGCCCGGAGCCCTCTGTTGTGCGCCGGAGCGACGGGGGTTTCGCGGCGGCTCTCCCGGGCCTCTAGAAGGCACCTCAGCCGGGCCGAACCCCGGCCCGACGTGGTCCCGGGCTGAGACCCGGGTCCCAGCGGGGCCGCGCTGGGGCGAGGCGGAGCGCCCGCCCTGGCCCCGCGTGTCTGGCGTCTGCACCTGCAGGGACGGCGGGCAGGGGCTCGAGTGAGACCGCACCAAATTTAGGTCTGGAAAGTTTTTCCAGAAAACGCTTAATTTTCCCCATTCACCACGCGGGCGAGGGTTTCCTGTAGGGTTTCCATGTTAATGGAACTGGCAGCAAAACGCGGGCACGCCCAGGTGCCGCCTGTCCTTAGCATGGGCAGGCTCTGTTTGCCCTCTCCAGGAGGTTTTTTGCCTGTCAGAACCTTCCTGGCCCCATCCCGCTGTGGTCAACTTGCAAACTTGGCGCCAAGATCTAGAGCTGAGGAGCACCTCGCCTGTGCTTTCAGGATCTTTGAAATAACAAAAGAATGCATCGGGTTTACACTTTCTTCATTTTAAAGTAAGGTGGTTATTTCTGTCACAGAGACAGCTTGAAAATTTAAACCAATATAGACATTTAATTGTTGCCAGGGTTAAGTCGAATCAGATGTTTCCTTTAGAAAAGAAGCCATCCCCAAGCCCACGGCCAGTGAAGGCAGATGGTCTCTAGTAGCAGAAACAGGAAATTTGCATGGGGTGAAATCGCTCTGGCTTGCTGCAGTATGGCCAGTTTGCTGGACCAGTGCAAAGGCCTTCAAGTGAGAGCCCTGACTCAGTGTCTCTTCCCTGCTGACTGTTCTTAAGAGGCAAGTTACAGTTGGGATTGTCTGCCCTGCAAGAACAGGGCACATACCTTTTGAAATTCTGTGTTCCAGTTCATGGTCACAGCGATGCCAAGGCACAGAATTTCAGGAGTCAGTAGCCCCGTCCCTCCATTTCGCTGGAGGAGTGTTAGCACAGAAGTTGGTCTGTGTGCTCAGCCAATTTTACTGGCTGACTCTTGCAAAGGCTCATGTTTCTCAAATGTAAGTAACTCATGGGTGTCAAGGTGATGGGGTGATACCAGCTTTGGTATCTTTGGTTCTTCTAACTCGCTGGGCCAGTATATAAGGCTGGACTTCCTCAAGGTTTCTTCCTGAGACAGTGAACACGTGTCCCTGAGGTTGCAGCCTTAGCCCCTCTGACTTGAACTTGAAAACAGAAGTTTCTCTGTAATTACCATCACTACACCTTCATTTTAGGATCAGCAAAAGTGCCCAGCTGGCTCAAGGCAAGTCTGCTTAGTGCAGTACCCTATTCCTGGCAGGAACCAGCACCACGCCACAAGGGTTGAAGAAAACAGAAAGAATCCTGCAGTTGTCAGAAGTAACACCTCCTCTGCTGGCTTCTTGATCTTTGGAAGTCTGATATTGACTTAAGCCTCAGAGCATGAAATTTAACATCTCTTTCACAGACTACACATCAAACTGGCTATTCCAAAGCAGAAAGGGAAAGGGAAGCCTCACTCTGTTACTTTACAGATAAAAAAGAGTGCCTCGTCCTCCTGTAGCCCCTTCCTTTATTTTAACTGTGGAAAGGACAAACATTCTGTGGCCCTCTCTTTGTAAGAAGTAAGGTGACAGTTGTAGCTTTGATATTTTTGTTGTTTTGTTTTAATGCTCTGAAGTGCTATTGCATTCCCCCCAGCTGGTACAGAATAAAGCAAGGCCTGGGCTACCTACACACAGGAGAGGAACATCACTGCTACAGTGGCTGCCTTCAATGCCCCCAGTCTGAAACCCACTTATGTAGCTCTTCTCAAACTGAGGGGATGCCCCAAGAAACATCCACATGAAGGAATGCAGGGCAAACCTGCTTCAAGTAGGGATCGGCACATGGATGGGAATGCAGCAGGACCAAGAGGCAGGAGGGAGCTAGGAGAGGGGCTGGCAACACAAGGAACATGAAGGGTGTCCTTGACTGCCAGGAGAAGTGAAAAATTGTCCTGGCATGTGTTCACCTCAGCACAACTTCACTTACATAGATTAAATCAGAGTCCAATCTTGCTGCGTGCCAAAGGCACGGCAGTCTGTCAAGATGACAGTAGCAACTGCCTGGTGGTTTTGCATGTCCAGTGCAAGCCCTAGTCTCACCAAAGAGGAGAGCAGCCCGGGTCCTGCTCTTTCTTGTGCTGACTGCGCGCTGGACTGCAGGAGCAGCTCAGGAGTGGCTTGGGCCCCCCAGAGGCAGCAGGGAAGAGCTATGGCTGTCAGACTATCTGGAAGCTCCCTTCAGGCTGGAACTCAGCATAGCCTATTTTCAGGTCCTTTATACCACTTGAATAGCCGAAAAGCATGAATGCCAGTGATGAAAATAGTTGTCATTATGTTATGCTCATAAGCATTGTTAATATTCCCAAGACTGTCCTCTTCTAGCTGCTTGGAAGCATACATCATCAGTTCCATAAGGAAATATGTCATGAACCATCGCTATATGTTGTGATTGGAGAGATAAAATACCAGAAACTCCAAAATGAAAAATGCCAGTTTTTTAATGGAGTAAGCACAGGTACTATGTAGTATTAGAAATACCACTTTTCCTTTGGAATGTCCATGCTCTTAAGTGTGAAGCCAGAGAGCATTGAGCAAATCAAATATGTAAATTAAAATTGGACACGAGAAACTTTCTGTGCTCATATGTAATAGCAATGGTAATTGAAAATGATAAATATAGAAGTATGCATTTGATTGACTGTATCACCAACATACAGAGGTATTTCCTTTTAATTTTTAGCATGTCAGTATAAAACATGTAGTGTTTCATTGTTTCTGAAATAAACATTTGGTGAGAATTTCAGCTCTCTGATTTTATGGACACCACTAGGGAATTCTTCATTTCTGACAGTATTATTTTACGTAAATGCTTTTCCTTATTCACAAAAAGGAATTATCCTTCCATTGAAACCAGCAGACTTCTGCTAGCCAGCTTCAAAGGAAATAGGATTAAGCTCTAATTTGCAAAACAGTATTGGAGGGTATATTGCACCAAATCTAAACTATACAGAGAATCACAATAACACAACAACAAAGCCATTGATTTCAGTAGGCTTACCTTCCTAAATCAATATGAGTTGGAAAGTAGTCTTAAAAGATTGCAGCATGCTAGCAATAAAAATTTATCATAAAATTCAGTGCATTTTTAGGATTAATTTTGCCACGAACTTTCAAAACAGCACAACTTATTTATTATCTGGCATAGAGACACTCAGGATAAAAAAACCCACTGGCTTAATAGCACTCAGTCAAATATTTAGGTCTCCTCAGAAAGCTGACAGCATCTAAAATGAGGCATGAATTTCATAGAGCTGATGTTAATTCATTCCATATATTTAGCTAAATAAAAAACCAAAGCAAAACAAAACAGGATTTCAAAGATACTTACTACACATACTTATTTTACAAACTGAGACCAGGTACTCTCTGTGCAACGATTATGCCTATTGCAGCTTAACTTGGTGAGATGGTATGATTTGTACTCAGACTTTTTGCTCATAAGCATTTCTCAGTGTTTGCCAATGTTCAACAGTGTTGTTACCACCCATACAAAAGTTGGCTTCCGAGGGGGCTGTTGGAGAGCTGGAACACCTTCTTTGACTGTTCCCTATAGTGTAAGATAAAAGAAAGGGGAGAAATGAGTACTAAAGGGATTCAAAGATGCAACAGACATGTTCTCAGATACTTACATGCTGCCCTCTTAGATATCAGTCCCCTCCACTCAGCTCTCTAGTCTGTACATGAAGAAAAACATAACCACAGTTCTGAAAATCAGTTGATTTGCTTTGACTGCTCACGCTTGATAATCAAAATAAGTGTAGGTGTATGCATTTGCTGGACCAAGCTAGAGTGCTCAGCATTGTCCAGACTGCAAATCTAAAGATGACAACCAGAGGACATTCTCTCAATTAAACTTTCTCCTCTGTGTTAAGTACCTGCTGAGAGAGAGCTTTTTGGTCTGATGAAGTGAAAGCATGCTAATGTGTTCCACTCAAGAATAGGGATTATCCTTTAGAAAGCAGCGGCTGGCAGAGACAGCTGGCATCCATCTGGTTGCTGTGGCAGGTATCTGCATATTATCTGCCCTGGCAGATCATATCCAGTCTTTGTAATTGTATGTTTTATGAAACTTGCGGGAGTCAAGAAAGTTCAGGATTAAGACTGTAATGCTGATTTTCTCTGTAGTGAGCCATATAAAAAAACTTTACCTTGACAACTAGTGGCCTTTTGAGATGTGTCTTGTTTGCATCCCACAGATGTTGATTTACTATTAAAACAATACTTCAGTCGAATAATGAACACTGACAGGGCCCAGATTCAGAGGTTATAACTTCCCTCTAAATTCATGTGTCTCCTCTTGTTATTTGATTGCCTCTAGGCCTCTTGAGATGTCCATGCAATAGGAAAAATAGAGACTTAGGTGAAGTTAAGCCCTCTGAATCTGGATCCCGGACCCATTACAGAGCTTTATGGGCAGTGAAGAAACTGAATAATGTCTGTAATGTCTGTTTGGAGAGGACTCTGGAATTTAGGCTGGGGTTCTTCGTAAGACTGTAAGACTTTCAATAGGAGAGGAAAATTCATAAAATATCTTTTAAAATTCCATTTCCAAGCCTCAAGCCTTTGTTTCAGTGACTTCCATTGAGAATTTAGACAATGAATGAGTTACAAATTTTGCCTGTAATACTGGTCATTTCTTCTTCTGCTTGTTATGTTTTATTGGAATATCCATAGCACAGAGGATAGCAGTCACCTGCTGAATTTACATCATGTGCTTCCTTTACATAAGTGTATCTGTGCCTGTATGCTTATGTCACATGACTTTATCCATACAAAATCTGCTTTTCTACAATCAACAATTCCACATGACACCAAAATTCCTGACTGTTATTGCTAAAATAGGGCACTCAACACCACTGAGAAGTGAAGAGAAACAACCCGAACTGCTCAGGAGACAAAACTGAAATGTAGCAGATGAGGCTCAGCGTCTCTTCTGTTGCAGGGTTTCCAGAAGGATTGAGCACACACAATTCCTTCTTCTGTTGCTTTCCTGTTTCTTATTCAGTTTAGATGTTCTTTAGATGTAAAACTCTGTGATAGTATGTTTACCGTGTTATTTATATATTAATTTTATTGAATTAATTAGCAACACAATCCAAACTGCCATCCTCCTCTGTCCCCCTGCACATTAATACTTTTGGGATTAAAGCCCACGTACAAGTTCCATCACCACGAGCAGGGAATTGCATTGGGCCACTGTCAGTGGATTGCTCATTCCACCAACGCAAAGTGCAAGAAAATAAATTTAAAATGTAATTAAGTCACTCAGCAGCACACTCCCCGCCTCTCATCACTTCCCTTCTTTGCCTTCAGTTTCCTCCCTTCCGCTGCTTCTGGTTTTTTGCCCTTATTTTGAGAGACTGACTGACTGCATTGATTTCCACCATCAGCCCATTAGGCCACATGTAGGCAGCCAGATCTCCGCCCAGCTCATTTTGCCCACTGCCAGCTGCTGCACCTGGTTTCAGCGTAGCTTATACACACACAGCTTCTCCACAGCATCACCAGGAGTGGTCATCACTGGCCACCATTTCGCACCATTTCCTCCAGCCCCAGCTCCCCCAGCACAATGGTGCAGACAAGTGAGGTATCTTAGTGTTGGGTTTTGGTGGTGAAACCACGAGCCCTTACCGTGTAAACACGGGTGGTGCTCAGTGGTGCCTGTGGGTTGTGGTGGAAAGGGGTGGAGCTGTGCAGCCGCGGGTTGTTTTGGGGCTGGGAGGTAGCTGGGGCAGAGGCAGGGGAAGCGAAATGCAGATGAGGTGCTGGGGCCTACCAGCCTGTGCTGGGGAGCTGCGCTGCAGGGGCCTTCACTTAGGGATGTTTGTGTGGGAACAGAAAGGGGAAGCATGAACTTTTGCCATTGTGACCCCTTCATCCTGGATGACTCATGGATGAGATGGGGCAGATACATCCCTCCAGGACTCTGGGATTTCCTGCCCAGTCCGACTGAATGGAGATATCACAGCCACTGGGTAGATCCTGCAAGGCGCGAGGTATTAGCCTTAGTTGTGGGTTTTGTATGGTGTTCATTGTGCTGACGCCTATGATGAAGAAAACCAAATGTTTTGCACAAGATGATTGTTTTGATGTTGAGGTCTGTGGATCTGTGTCTAGATTGTATCTCTCTTTTCATGAAGCTATTTGATGCTTAACCGGTTTTCTTGCAAATACAAGGGTAAAGCTGCTCCAATAAAAAAAGACAAAAATATACGTATCTTTCTTTTCTTATATATATAATTTTTAGAGTGAAGATGATTAAGCACAAGATGTTATGCTAAAAGTCATGCTGCATGTGTTACTGGACACCAATGAGTTACTGGATGTTCATACCTTTGGATGCACTCACCTGAACAAGCCTTTCCCCATGACTATCACTGGCAGGCAGGTGTCTGGGATGATGACAGCAAATGATGCCCAATTGCCAAAAATGGATTCCACGACACTTAGAACAGAACATTTACCATGTCATGATAGATATACAATTTACCCCATCAGACAGACCAGCATTTGTTATATTAGACTGATAACATGCATCACTTCCTTTGGCAGCTTGAGTATACAGTTCAAATCTAGTGGAGAAATGGGCACTGTGTGACACCTGGCTCTTGTTAGAAGACAAATCTATAGGGAATTGTTGACAACATAGTCCTCTATTCTCTCTTTTCTCACACATCCTGCAGGCTGCCTGGTAACCTCCTTTCCTCCATAGACAAAGGGGAGCAAGGGCTGAACTGTGCCTTCTCAAAAGGCAGCCCTTTCCCCTCCTGGAGGTGTTTTGGGGAACAGTGGACAACTCCACACCTTGTCACAGGCCCCACGCTAGGGGCGAAATCTGACATGGAGAAATCATCTCCTCCTCCCCACCTCCCCCTAAATTCCCACTGATATACCGGAATTCAGCGTAGTGTGCATCATGGCTTCATAGCTGTAAGACTGGCTGTATTTTTCCTTCACTGATCATTAGTTTGTCAGAGTCAAAACAATACTAAATTATAAAATAGATTCAGCACAGAGGCTGCCAGCTTCCTTTAGCTTTATTTCGTTTATTTTTCATTTGTCTGCAGCCACTTCCTGGCTTTAGAAAATAGTGTTGTCTGTGACTTGTAAATAAAATTAGGTCAAATAATAAAAACTATTGATGGCAATATAATAATTTTATGGCAAGTGATTAGAAGGATGTAAACAGAATATTACAACTTTAGGATGTGTACGGATTATACAGCATGACTTTCGCAGGAAAAAGACTACCCAGAATTCTGGGGCAGCAAGCTGCAAAGAGCAGTTAAGTGGAAAATGGATCTGTTTGCATATAGATGCCTGAGAACCAAATATAATTTTCTATTAGATCTTTTTAAAATCCCATCCTTTATGCCTGTTTGCTAGCAGAGAGGACTCTTTAAATCAATAGCAAATTGGCTAAGTGACAAACTTGATCAAAGCCTCATTATGCATGAAAATTTCATTTTGCTGGCTCTGGCATTATGAGGGGGAAGGTTTTGTGGCTCTTTGTGTTTCCTTTGTGCTTCTCATGCACTATAAAGGAAACTGCAAATTTCTAAAATCTCCACAGTGGGCATAGGGGAGCAGAGAGAGGATGCCAGCCCCTCATCTGTTGTCATCCAGGAGATGACAACAGATCATGGATGTTGACAGCCCCTCTGACTCCAATGCTGTCCCCATTGCTGGGCCCGCAGAAGGGTGAGTGTCAGGCCTGGGGTGGAGGGCTTTAAGGGTGGGAAAGAGGTGTTCTTGCTGCACTGACAGGTCATTTTCTTTGGAGCTGATGCTAGCTGGTCCACATGATCACCACCCCTAGGCTTCTCCAGCCTGCACTGAAGCCACAGTCAAAGTTTAACAACCCCAAAAAGACAACACAGATCTTAAGATGCAGCCCCAATCCCCCAGGGAGAAGCAAGGCAACACATTAATGCCATCACCTTGCCTCTGTTAATGCAAAGTGCACAACACTTAGGGCAATGATGCCTGTAGGAAAGAGCCACCTTCCCCAGCAAGTCCAGAGAGGCTTGAGGAGATGCCTCCATCTCCTCCATGATCTATGGCCAATCAGAATATCTGGCCCAGGGCCTAAAAACACTTTTAAACTTGTGTCTCCTTATCTCTCCTGAAGAACTAGAGTACTCTTTCCTGCCTCCCAAGAATTATACAAAAATAAATCTTCTTGGATCTGCAGAATGCTTTGCTGACACTAATTGTGTTATAAGAAAGAAACAGATTTATTTTTAATGGAACAGGACACTCATTTCTGAAGAGCATGTTTGAAGGTCTGTTACTAAAATGAAAAAAGTATTCAAATTTAATAAGAGGAGCAACATGACCTCTGCATACTTCCCATTGCTTTAGCAAGGCCAAATCCTTTTAACTTTACCTCAGCTTGTGCTAATCTCCATGAGGGCTCCATACACAGGAGCCTTTGCCAGCACTGGAGCTTATGAAGATGACACTAGTTAGACTGCCTAGAATCAACCACATGCTGCTGCAAAACAGCTGGAAATTACTATTCTTCTCCCTCCATATTCATGCCCCCTCACCATGATACTGTCTGAAGTCTTCTGCCTCATCCTTCTGCACTTCTGTTCCCTTCCCTCAGTCCTGAAGCCAATCATTTGTTGGGACAGATGCAAGGCTTGCTGGGGGCATTTTCTCCCTTAGGACATAGACAGTTTGCTCCATCAGGGTTTTCATCGCCTTTCTGCCCTGGCTAGATATAAAGGACAGTTTTCACCTTTCATTCCTGTGTGCCAGCTGGCATCTACAGAGTATGCCTGGGTATTTCAAGGAGGTGAAGGGGTGTCAGTGCCTGGATCTCGCTGGTTTTGCACCGAGTGACACACATTGTCTGCTCTGTGAGACATCCTCTACTCTGTGTCACTGCAGTGTGAATTCTTGAACCTGCAATCTGCTTGATTTCTGCCAGTAGTAATGCCAGAGAAAAAGAAAAATTACAGCTGGATCATCAAGAAAAGCAACCGCGGAGTGGGGCATTTTCAGATTGGTGAATTGTACCAGGACACCCCATCTCCTCCAGTTTTCAGCTCCATGGGAAATAGGTAGATCAAATATCCAACAGAGGGAAATTAATTGGCTGAGGTTGTAACTTTACACACACATTTGGTAGAGGAATACAATAGCTAGATTTCTAAGATTTCAGCCCGACCATTGCAATGATGATACTCAAAAGAGAAAAGAGAAAGGAAGAAAGGTGCTGCTTGCCACAGCTTTATATAATACGATCTCTGGTTACTGCTGAGGAAAAAGAAACCTGTTTTGCTTTAGGAAGTGAAGCAGACCCTTTCTGCAGCACCACCAAGTGGTCGAGCATCTCTGGAAAAACCTGTCTGCAAAACAAACAGCAGCGCCTCACAGCAACATTTTCTAACTACTTTACAGTCTTTTAAGTGGTAAATATGATTTTTGGCCTGTAAAATGGATGTAAATTTGGATTAATGTCAGTGAAGCTGTGGGTGAAGACAGTATTAGATGTGTTGCACTCAAAGCTGTCAGGAGAAGACTGACAAAACCTTAATACTTATCTGGTTTTGGTGTGGGTCAGCAGATATCTTGATCTGTGAACCAGGACATGGATGTATTAGGAGTGCTATAGGCACAGAGAGATAGGTCTCTGCTTGACAAATTTTTTCACTGGTAAGTGGTATCAAGAATCAGTGGTAGGCAAGATCTTGAAATGCTTTTTTTTTAGCAGAATTTACTTTTTTCTGGGGAAAAAAAAAAGTGTTAATTTATAAATCAGATTTGAAGTGATTCATGAAAGGGTGATAGAAATTAAGACAGAGGCTGGTTCCTGGCACCATTAAAGGCTGCTGGTGTAAAATTGTCATGTGTCAGTGACATATGACCAGTGAAACTCTTTCGTATGACATGTTACAAGCTGTTGCCGTTCTATCTTCAGGGTTGCTATTCAAGGAGGGTTCCTTGTTACAATGGAGAGGAGCATCTAACATCTTGGTTGCTCAAGCTCACCCCCACTACAAAGAGACTTCCAGGGAAAGGGATTGCCTGGGATGGCCTTTGTAAAGCCTGGGTCCCAACATGGTCCTCGGGAGCACAGAAGCATCCAGCTTAGGAGCCCAAGCCACTGGCATTGTCCTGTTCACAGCTTATTTGAACCCACAAATCTGACTCATGGAAAGACTAAAGTACTGCTCCTGGAACAGACCATCAGGATACATCTGTGTAAAATGGATTTAAGCAGGTTTCAATGCAGGAGCAAAACCCTCGCATCTGTGGTAATTAGCCCTTAGAAAGGCATGTGGTGTAATATGCCTCTCAGCTATCATGTCCTCCTTTAATTGCTGCATTCATCAGTTGTAGGTATCATTAGGTCTCAGCCAATGACCCCTACTTGTTTTCTGGCCAAAAATCTGGACACTGAAGCTTGTGTTCATCACTGACCTTTTGCAGTGTCACAGCAGCATTAGCTCTCTTCTTCCTCCAGGAACAGCAGGGACCAAAGGCATCTCTACCCTTCACAGGAGCTGCTCAAGTGAAAAGAGCCCCAGGAGTAATAAAAGGCCATCTTCTTCTGTACCAGCTAATACTTCTGTAATTAAAAAAGCAGGTGTTCAGTGGCCATTCTGTTTGCCTGCCTGCAAACTTGCAACACAGCCAGAGATGCCCGAGGTGCTGCTGTTTGGAAAAGCAGCAGAAGGAGTCAGCATTCCTAATGACAGAGATATGTTTTCAAAAATACATTTCTTAGCATGACAGGCAAAGATGAAAGGGACCTGACATGAAGTCTGAGGTGAAGATTTTCAGATTCCCATTTCAAGAAGAGCAGCTGCCAGTTTTGTTGGTTGTTGGACTCATCCTCCAGTATGATACTGGAGACATATAATGGAAATATTTTTATTTGAAAAGAAGAAAAGCACCAACAGACCAGGACCCATCTTAAACAAGTTTCTGAGAGCTCAGTGTGATTTTCAGAGGAGGTGATTATGCATGGCTGCCACGGCATTGGATCAGAGCATGGCTATTCAGCACTCCTGACGGGAAGGCTAGATTGATCCTATGGGAGAGTAGATAAATTGAGTCAAAACACATGGCAGAATCTAATTTCCAAGGGATTATTATAATCAATAGTAACTCTATGCATTTGTGCATGTGTGTTCATGATATAACAAACAGTAGCATATATATATGAATATATATAAACAATAATATCTACATACATGTATGTATGTACACATGAAAGCTCATATTGCTCATATTGCTTGAACAGCTGTACTAGGGATCTTGTCAACATTAGCTACCAATATTAAAAGTCCTTTTATGTTTATGTCAACAAGGAGTTGAAATATTGTTCATCTGTAGCTTTAAAAATATAATCATAGCGAAGCGCAGCACTACATTCAAGCTGAAGTCAAGCTGACTGTTTTAGTACAAAGCTGGGCACCTCATTGTAGCTCTGGCCATCTGCATGCATGCTATACTTAAAATGGAAAAAGGCCTCTGGGGAAAATGAACCAAATTCACCGTGTGTACAAGCAGCCATGGCTCCTTTGGGGTCTGTGGAATGCATTTGTTTACACCAGTAATGGACTTAATCCAGAGACTGTTGTTCTTTATGAGACCTCACTTTTCTTTGTGTTTATGCCAGTGTAATTCCAGTGTAATTCCACTTTGGTAGGAATAATACTAATTCATATAAGTGGTGAAAATTTTTATTTTTGCTTTTCAGCATAGATGCCAGATGACAACTTTCATAGCCTGTTTCCTTTCCTACTTTACTGTAGTTTTTCTGCAGGTGCTGTTCCTCTGATTTTTTACATTTACTTCAGATTTCTGTAGTCTCAAAGAGAAGGCAACCAGGCATTCAGTGCCCATATCCACTACCTACTCCTTAGAGTGGATGTTTTTCCCCATTTTTTTCTGATGCCAAGGATTGCCGTGTTGCCTTCACCAGCATTTCTCTCCTGCCACCGTCACAGCTGCCACCATTCCAACCAGGAAGGGCTGTGCTCTCCAGAAGTTCATTAATGCTACTTGTTAATTGCCCAAAGACTGGAGACAGAGGGGTTCTGTTTCATGTGTATGAGGCATCCCTTATCTTCCTTGTGGGCTGGCTGGGTAACCTGATTTTCCCTGGAGAAATAGCTTGCAGTTAATAACTAAGGTGATATCAATAAAACCAGGTAGAAAATAATAGTGTGGAGGTAGCAGGCAGCATTGTAGAACATCAGAGCCAAACAAAATGGCTTAATATTTAGCAGCCAGGAGTGTAGACCACCAGGATAATCTCAACTCTCCCTATGATGCAATTATCAAAAGCACACATCTATCTCTGCTCTTTTACTGTCAGACTTTGTGTCTCTGGACTTAACTTTGCACCCAGTGCCACCAAAACAATTACCTTTTTCCCAAAGTTTTGCACTCCCGAAGGTCGGTGGCAAAATAGGTGAACAGATTTGGACTGCTGATTTCATACGGGCTACTTAAAAGAGACCAAGGCAGAAAAGGCTACCTAAGCACCACACCGAGGGTGTGGTAGGAGAGGTTAAAGTACAAGCTGCCTTTCCTGAAAGCCTGTCCTCTCACCAACTGATGTAATTTCCCCTGATAGCTCGAGCATTAGCCCTCTCTTCAGTTTAAAAATGAGTCCCCGAGGAGCCTAAATTAAAGATGCCCATACAAAAGTGCAGGGCCTGACCTCTCACAGCTGCACCGGGGCTAATAGTGATTCATTGTGCTGCTCCGTGTTACAGTCCAAGGGCAGAACAAGGGGGCAGGGGAGGGCTACGGAGGCATTTCAGGTTCCTGGTTAGCTCATTCATAGACATCTGGTGTCCCGCCTCCTCCTCACGCTTCGGTGCATCCCACCCCTATTGTAAAGAAAATCCACTTCTTTAGAGATCTGAGCTGCTTGGGCTGGACAAAGACCAAAATTAAATCCGCAGCTGCCCAGGAAGAGGCTTTCTCTGTCAGGGGCTATTATGGAGGATATCTGATGAGAGAGCGGAGCAGGGAACTCCCCTCACCTCTGTCAGTTCCAGTTACAGGTTTGGATGGATGCGTGCGCACATATTTGTCTTCCTTCACATAAATAACACGGGCCACTCTGCAACTGATGTGGACTGTTGTGCCTCCACTGACCCAGTTTAGCTCCAGAGCTTTATGAGAGGTATGTGACCCAGTGCACTCACCACGTTTGGCTGGACTCTGTTAGCAGCCTGCAGGAAACACTCAGTGTCACAGGGCAGTGAGGCCAAAATACCCTCATGGCAGCTCCTTCGCCCTCAATGAAGCTGCATCAAGGGTAAATCTGAATTGACAAAGGCCAGGTCCTACTCTCAGTTACCCTAGAGAGAACCTGGAATTGCACCACTAGTTCCCAAGGAGTTATTTTGGATCTACAGGGGCACAAGCATGAGCAGAATCTGGCACTAAGTTTAAAGGAGCAAAACAAAGAGAGGTTTATGCAAAAAGGAACAGCAGCAGGTGGCACATATAGGTTATATAGCCCCAGGTTTTGAAAGGAAAAGAAACATAAAGTTAATAGAAAACCTTTGTGGCTACTAAATATGTTTTATTCTTGAATCCCCTGTAGAACTGATCAGTCCCACAACTTACAAAAATAGATGCAACAGGTGTTAGTTTGAAGTCTTTTGTGCTTCATATTAAGGGCACTCATGAAAAGTTTATTGTCACTGAAACCTGGAGGAGAAAGCAGGATTACTGTGGAAAAAAATTTGCTACACTAGAGTACATCTGAAGCCATTCAACCAGGGGAATTTTAATCTACATCTCAAAAGCTTTGCATATCTGATCACCATTCCTGCTATCTCTGTCTAAATAGCCTCATGCTGGCAACCTGACCTATTTAGTTGGTGGCTGCTCCTTCTGTTCTCTACATCTCATTTGGAAGAAGATGAGAGTTGTTATCTGATTTTCTCTTGATTTCATTCTTTAATCTGATGTGTTTCTTGTGTTTTCTTGGGCACATCAACTAAATTGCAGCTCTTTAAGGCAGCCAAAGACAAGTTGCCACCTTGGGACTGACTAGCCTGGCTGCAGCATGGGGGTGTGAACATTATGCAAAGAGCAAGATAGGGAGCTGAGAGTGGGATTTCACAGCTGCTGTGGGGAACTGGATGACTGAATCCCATTAGGGTTGCAGCAAGGTTTGGCAACCTTGCTCTTCCTGGCCTCCTTTGAAGAAGGCTCAGCACAAAGCTGAAGTTTAAATTTTGCATGAAGCAAGAGGCACTGCTACTCCCACAGGAGTGAGTACTGCTCATTGCTATTGCAGTAGCTGTGGAAGGCTGTGGAAGGATCCCCAGGCACAACTCCCATTACCTTACATAAGGATATAAGGGACTATAAGGAAAAATAAGGAGAATTTCAAGCATTGTCAGAAGATATTATCAGTGTCGAAAATCTGTCCAAATCTGTCCAGGCAAATCAGCTAGAAAGGCAACTGCAATATATACCTGTACTTCGGAAGACTTGTACATGTTTATACTATATTTAAGAAATACTATAAATTATAAATTATACCATATTTATAAAAGTGATCAGTGTTCTTCAGAGATCCACAGGCACTTCAGCAAATGCTGTGTGAATTACTCATGTGATCTCTTCAGTCATCACAGAAAGCTTGGTCAGCAGAAGCTGGCTTCACTATGCATCGCTAGGGCAGCAAATGGGAAATTCTGCCCCAGTTTGAGAATACTATGGGATTTGGGACAGCAGTAGGCAGTTAATCATCATGTTTAGCCCAAAGATGGGCACTTCCAGACCTGTTCTACACAACATCTTCAGTAATAAAAGTTCTTGACCAATTATGGAATTGTTTTACCTTTAAACTACATTTACTTTGCCAGACCGATGAGAAAGGGCTCTGATGTCTCAACAGACCAAGCTGCAGAATTAGGGGCTTCAGCGTTATATCTTGTCCTAAGGGTGCCACAGTTGTGGCACCGTGTCCTAAGGTTGCCATCCGCTGCTGGAGCAGTGCAGGAGGGTGACCAGGCAGAGATGGAGCTCTGCACCCTGCTGAACCCAAGTGCCCTGGGCAGGTCTCCCACACAGCTGCTTACTCACATTTAGACACAGAACATTGTTAGAGCATCTCAACAACATGCTGTTTTCTTGTCATTTGTAAGCATACAAGAGTTTCTTTGATAAGTAAAAAACCTACTTTAAAATGGTTTAATCTTGACTTTGAAGAGAGAAAATTGAGTTGAACTGCCTTGAAATAGAGTGTTTGTTTTTACCAAATACTGCTATTGAAAGGAGCAGAAGAAAGCAGGGCAAGGACAGACCCCACAGATCCCTACTGAGTGTTAATATAAGGCAGAGCAATATTAAGATTCTCCACAAGACCAGGACTCATATTAAAGAAAACAGTTGTTTTAAATAAACTTACTGGTAGAACCTGCATTAGAGAACTGCCAAAACACCCAACCTTTTTTCTCAATAACTGCAAAGAAGACTCAAAAATACAGACAGACAGAGGTTTCATTGTCAGAAATGTGCAAATAAGATAAAAATGTACAAGAAGAATTTCAGCTACACCTAAAATGTTGCTATTTTTGAAAGCAGCTTAATTGGTGGTCTTTCACTGCACTTAAGATCTTTCCCTGGAGGGAATTTTCTTTAACTGCAAGGACTCACTCTGCCACACTGTACTGGAAACAATATGAGAAAAAGATTTCTTCCAGTGGTAAAAGCATTTCAGCAAGCACACTGATGAGGAATGTCTGGGATTTAAATACAGAGAAACCCAGAGCTGACAGCCTGGAACAGAGGGAGATGTAACAAGGCAACAAAAAAAAAAAAAAAAAAAAAAAAAAAAAGAGTTAATTACAAACATGTGTAAAGCATAAGGCAAGAAAAAGAAAACAGGGAAAGAATGGCAAGGATCCCGTGGCAAAGTGACCGGTGGTGAGCTGTCATGCCCGAAGCCACAGGATGAGGCCCGCAGCATTTATTGCTCACTGGAAGTAATTTTTCAAGTCAAGGAGCAATACTTCTTTAAGAAGGGTAACTGAAGGGTAACTGAAGCCCTCTTAAAACAAAAGTATCATTGAAGAGAGACTAATAAATCACCCAGTGACTAGATTTTTTTCATTTGTAGTGAAGAACTCCTGTCTCAAACCAGGTTGCTGTGTCAAGCCCGTCCCTGTGGTATTAACAAAGCACTTCAGGATGTGTTTATCTCTACTAAGTACAAACTTCAGAGGGACCTAAGCACTTTAAACTGGGTGTCAGCACTTTGGCTAGGAGTTTTGACTTACTGCTGGGAGAGTTAGCTGCTAGCCTGAGCCTCCAGCCCCCCTTTGTCCATACAAACCCATAGTAAACCCCTGCTTCTGCTTTCTGGATGCAGACTGGAAGAGAGGGAAGGAAAGAAGCTCCTCTGGATTCCTCTGCCCAAATGCGTAGTTAACCCCACTCCCAAGCATAGGCTTTTGCCCAAAAGCTTTAGGTATAGAGGAAGTTTGGGCTCACACTCAAGATACAGTAGAGCTGCACCCTCCAAAACTCTTCCTTTTTGCAGGCAGCAGTAATGAAGTTGGCAGGATTCGTGTGGTGATGTACATTTGCTTGTTGCATTCTTGATTCCTTTTTGCAGGAATCAAGTGCAGATCTCTAGAGTCAGCCACCATCTCAAGACAAATTTACCTCTAGATTTTGTCCAGCAAATGTTGAAATCAAGGCTGCCTCTAAGTAATTCAGGCAAAAATGACAAACACTGAACTTCACTTGCTATAGTACATCTTTTCTCAGTTCTCTTTTGCCAACACAAGAAAGCACACCTAGTCTTGAACGTGGATTGTGCAGTGAAGACTGTAAGTGCTTAGATTTATTTCAGTGCTCCTCAGGAGGAGGATAACTTTTTGTTATGGTGACATGAGAGAAATTGAAAGGAACAGTAAACAGCACTCCAAAAACTCTTCTTAATAGATGTTTTTCTTTTTATAGTTCAAATACTTTCACGAAGAGGGATTTAGCTCTGTGCAACCATTTGAAATGGAAGTCTGTTACTGAATTAATTTTATAGGTAAAGTAGTAAATTATACTAGTTCTAATGACTGTGAAATAGTAAACCTAAGGAAACTGAAGAGCTCTGTGAAGGCAAGAGAAAGCAAATCAGGATCTGAACAAAGGACAAAGTAGTAGGACTTAGATTAAGCCTTTACTCTAACTGTTTGAGGTTTGGGGCAGACCTTCACATGTACAAGCGCTGCATCACTGAGCCTCAATAAGTAGAGAGTCAGTATGAGTTCTGCAAGGGGCAGGTCCCTAAGATGTCATATGAGACACACAGTTCTCTGCCGAAAGTATTTGCAGAGCATCCACTACAACAGCAAGATTACGTGTGAGTAGTGATCCCCCAGACCAGATGAACAAATAATGAAACCTGTATGCAACCCCTCACCCTACCCTTGGTTGTTCCTGTAGACTTTGGTGAAAGTACACCACTTCTAGAGAATTCAAACATGTGATTTCTGTCTTGCATTATGGAGCTGCCAGCACTTCTGGAGCACTTAGCTGCAATGCTTGAAGTCCTTGATCTTATTCCTTGACCTGAACCAAAAATTATTTTTAAGGGTTATATTTAACAAATAATACCACTATCTATTGCCAACTGCATTGTAAGTATTCCCTGTCCATACTGAAAGAATGGAGAGAAGAAATAGAAGATTCTTTGCCTTGGGAAGATTTATAAACCAATAAAGTTCCCAAAGCACTGGAAAATGTATCATGGGGCTGGAGGCTGGAAAGAAGTACAAATCTGTTCTAGTTGGTACTTGCAAATTTTGTTTTGTAACTGAATTCTTTACCTTCCCCTATCCCTGCCCCACACACAACCACTCCAATGACTAAGGAAATCAACAGAGAAAGACCAGTGTCCATGGACCTTGGATCTTATTGCATGAAAGATGCGATTCCACAGAAGACAGGGAGGGGAGGATGTAGAAACACCTAAAGTTAACATAAAAATGTAACAGGTGCTGTGGTTGCCACCAGCCACCTTGGACTGGTGGATCTCTCTGCTGTGCCTTACTGCTTTTGCACACCTTGTCTTTCTCCCTCTTCTTTCTTGATCAGCACCTTTGGGCAGGGCGGTTCATGTGTTTGGGCAGGGAGTTTACAGTGGACACAGGGAGCAGTGACACAAAGGACAACTGTAGCCTGCAGCTTCACTTCCTACAGCCCCACAGCTGAATCTTTCCCTGTGTTGTTACCAGATAACTCAAATGTGCATGTGTGATAATACACTCAGAATGGTGTACAATGTCTCGTGGCCTGACTTAATCAAAAGAGGTTCCTCTGAACCCAAAGGAAGCCATGAGGAGTCATCCCACTGTTTCTACAGCTGCTGCAGCTTTAAAACCCCAATGACTTAGGGAGGAGGTACAGGGCTGTTTCCAGTAGTGTCCCCAACCTTTAGTCACTGGGAGGCTGTGACATTCTTCTGGAATGCTGTAATGCAGTTTGATCACTGAACACATTCAACTACAGAGGTACTTTTCATGGCTCTAAGAGGTTATTATCACCTCAGTTAATTATCTGTAAGGATTCAGACTCTGGTAAACTTTAATTATCCTTCCATCAATCTCATGCTCACAAAAGCTTAGTAGGGCTATTTTTAGCAGTACAAATATCTCCTTCCTGAATGGAAAAGCTGCTCTTTTACTTGCATATCTTATTTTTAAATGTTAAACACATTAGACAGAACCAAGAGGGTTTTTTTCCTCTCTTAGAAACCATCCTAAGAATGTGTAATCCTTAATGGATGTGCTCAAAACAATACCATTTCCAGACCTGCATGTATGATGTTAGAAATCTGGTATGGGGACGAGGCAAAAATTATCAGAACGGGGTGCTTGAAGTCCACATTTAATCCTACAAAATATGTGACTGGGACAGTGGTTTGGTGCCCAGAGCATTCCAGTGGACAGGTGCCTAAATAAGTCTTCCCATCCAGCTCCTGTTAGGATAGGGTTTGAACCTCTGAGCACTGGCATTATATGCTTGATGTAGGAATAACAACAGCTTCATTCATTCAGAGCACTATGTTCATCATCCCTTTTGTTTCTAGCTCTGAGGGTTGTGATGGGATCACTCGAGGCATCAGCTGAACATGTACCAGCATAGCTACTCTGCCTGAAACTCCAGGGGGCTGGAAACAACATTATCAAGGAGGCTGTCCCTCAGTGAGGTGTTTACTCTGGAGCTTACTGATGAGCATTGGACTGTCTCAGTTGTTAGTCTTTTGAACAGAAATAGCCAGTAAACGTGCCCTGAGGCCCAGCCTGCCTCCCTGACACCATAAACCACATTTGTTTAAACCATAAACCATATAAGCCAGTACTATCGTCTCTGATAATGTTCTTATGCTTCTGTGTCCAGGCCCTGAGAAGGGAACTTGAAACATGAAAGGCTTGCTCAGTACAGGAAGATCTGTTAGCTAGTAGGTATTCTGGTAAGCAATTCTGATGCACTCATAGGAAAGGAGACAATTTTTTGAGCTTGAGGTACTGGAAATCATTGCTGGGTATGTTACACATTTTTCTCTCTGCCTTTGGGTGAATTGCTTTGGCCTTCATTTTGTACCAGGAAAGAAAAGAGGAGTGTAGCTACTGACTTCAGTGGGATGTGGATCAGGACACTTGTCGCTCCGTAATTTTTAAGTTTCCCATCTGTGTGAAAATTTTCTTTTAAAACCTCACTGTTTCAATTTACAGACTTTGAGCACTCCACAGAGGTTGTCCAAGGGAAGCTTCCCAGGCTGCACAGATTGGAAGTATCCTGCTGCCCTTCCCAGGTCTCTGGCTCACAAGCACACCATCTTGCAGGTTTGATCTCACTCCCTTGCAAGAGCATTTTGAGTTTCCAGGGCAGGGAAGTACTCATCAGTAAGGCTTTTTGGCCTAACTGTCACCAAAGTGTGAACTATGCAAACACACTCTGGGAACTGCAACATTTTGGTTTTATGCCACTAACAAGGATGTCCATTATCTATGTTTAGATCATGTTTCTTGCAGTGCTCTCTCTAAACAAGTGGCTCTGCAGTGGCTCTCATCTCATCTGGTTTTGCTTGTGACTTCAAATTATTACTGCAAATCAGTTATAATGTAAGCATAATATTCTGCATCTCCACGCTATGTATATCCTGATGTGAAGTTTAGTGACAAGAGAGAAAAGAGGGGAAAAGAAAACATTATCAAAACTTTGTTTGAAAGTCAGAGCAATAAAAAAAACCCTGAAAGTTTCAAGGTAACCCTGATTCTTTCTCCACTTGTTATGTTTTCCATCCTTACTCATAACTCTAGGATTCCTTCCCAACCCCAACCTAAGCAATATTGACAGGAAGGGATTATCCGCTGGAATTTGACATATTTATATCTAGAGAGTGCCAAAGGAAAGTCTTTCTGAGTGGAACAAAGCCGGCCTTATTTGAACTAGCTTCTTCCTCTAGAATTGTAGATGGACATCAGGGTGAGGTCCAGGAGTTAATTGTGTGATAAGTATTTTCTCAAAACTATTTTTTTCTAAATAGCATACACAGTAAAATGAGAAATTGCTTCTTTGGCTTTTATTCCTCTCACAGTGAAACTGGAATTGCTTGAGAAAAGATTTGTCCCCTTGATGCTAAGCACAGCATCAAGATAGCATCACGCTGGAAAATATTTTGAGATGTATTATTTGCATATTCATGGCAGCCAAGGGAACACCTGCTCCATAAGCTCCAATATAAAAAAAAAAAAAGCAGAGTTCAGGGGTCTCTTTGTCTGAGGTCTAGCAAGCTACAACTGTGATGCTGTATTAACTCTGAATAGCTCTGGGCTTTAGTATTTGCATTATAAATGCAGGAATTATCGAGCTCTGCTCACATAAAGAGATTTGCAAGTTCTTTCACTTTCTGAGTGCATGAGCAAGCACTGACTCCAGAGAAGTTACATTATATTGCAATAAATTGTATACTAGACACTCTGTAGAGGTTTTGATATGTGAGCAAGCAGAAAATACACTTCTTGCTTTGGTGTCCAAGACAGAATTGCCCTTTGAGCATCCCCAGTCAGTGTTAGACCAAGTGGGTTCTTGGGCTAAGGAATCGCTTTGTTTGCTGTTTGACCATCTCATGCCTGGATTTACAAATCATTGTGCACAAAGTCCTGAGAGTAAATATTCTAACTCTGATCTCTGGCATTGGTGCATTTCTGCTCATGGCTGGCAGATGGTGACAATGATTGAAATGCATGCAGAAAGGCCAGGGCAGCAGCAATGTGCAAGCACTCAGAGGACCAACCGGGATTATTATTATCTCACAGTGCCAAGTATCACATACAGCTGATATTAAACCCAAAACAGCTGCAGCTTCCCCTTACCTAAACATTTATAAACCAAGCAGGTGATGACACAATAGAGTAATAAAGCAGGAGAGCATTAAACACGGCACACGGGCGGGTGCCGCGGAAGGACCTGGGGAGGGAAGTGGAGGGGCACCTGGCGCCTGTCCTTTGCCAGCCGAAGGCGCCAGGCCGGGCATCCCAGAGGAGGAATTCCAGAGGCTCCGGCGGGGGAGCACAGCCCCCCCGCCGCCACCGGGGGGCGCCCGCCGCCCTGTGCGGGGCCGGAGGAGTTCGCCCTTCGCTTCATCCCCCTCTCCCTTCAATCCTCCCTCCACTTTTCCAAGGTCTAAATAGGCCCAGTTGTTCAGTCTCTTCTCTTGGAACATCTTACCTTCGATCATCTCCATTTTTCTCTTGGAGGGTCTCTCCAGCCCAACCACCCCTTTCCTGCAGCGCTTCAAACTGGACAGAGACTGCCCTCGGCAGTGCCAAGCCGGGCAGATGTTTTTGGGCTGCTGTGGTGTTTGTACATCTCAGACAGACTTTTTTCCCATGGTCATTAAACTTCTCGGCAGCTTTGTTTACAGTACCAGCTACGTCAAATAAGATGGTAAAAAGACTAAATCACTAATCCATGTTTTAATGAAACCTCTAACACACACATTTAGGCCACCAGACCACCCTTCTTGGTTATTTCACTTGAGGCAGTGGTTGAAACCCCGCTGGCAGAAGTCTAGGCAGCAGCACAAGATTTATCTCCACCACATTTGCAAACATAGCTATTTGGGCAAGCCCTTTCAAGAGTGGTCAAGTCCACAGTGCCTCAGTGTAATGGTTCCTCCCTTCAAGAGAGATGAAAATGAAGGCAGACGTTAATGAACCGGCTCAATCAATACCTCATCAATCAGGTGGACAGTTTCAGTTGAAATTTGTTACTGAAACAGCACATTACTGATGAACTAATAATATAAAGGAACATTAGCAATGCATTGTCTTGCTTGAGACCTTCTCTACTGCTTTATTACAAAGTGTAAGAACAACAGGAAAGAGCAGCACTAGGACTGCATGTGCTCTGTGAGCATTTAGGAGGGAATTAGAAAATGTTTGTATTGGATGAAAATGTCAAACCAGATATAAAAGCTGAACTTCCAGCCTGCCAAGGGATCCTTGTCTCCGTGCCTGCCTCCAGACATGTCATTATTTATGGAGAATTATTATTAAGTAATTTCAATAGCTTGCCATAAAAATTAAGTTACTGGAAGTGTAAATATTAATTTTTTAATCTTTGAGATCAAATACAGCCCAGCTGCACTGCTGGCTTTACAGCCTAAGTTCCATTTTCATGCAGCTACTACCCTTTAAAGTCACTTTGTGCCCTTCGCCAGCTTGTTGTCAACATATTGTATCAAACACCTTTAGATGCAAGGGCATGGGTGCTCACCTGCCTTGTTGAGCATATGTATTTTAATAACAATTAGCTATTTCTGTGACTTCAGCCTAAGGAATTGCCAGGATATGATGATGCCCATACTCCTGAAAACACCCTTTCCCAAACTTTTGAAAGGCAGACATCCATCATGAACCTGGTATCAGTTTATGGGCCTTACAATCCAGCATTCAAAGCTAAGCAAAAGGAGCAGCTTTGGAAAGACTGCACAGGTTCTTGCTGTACATTGTTTCTGTTCTACATGCTTTGGGCATGGAGAAAGTCTTACCAAGGCCTTGCTGGTGGTGTCTGACATGGCACTCATTCTTTGCCTAGATCATGTATTTCACACCTCACAACCACCATCTTGGGCTTCCAAGCCCAGTAGTCAACATTGCCACGTTGATCTGACTCAAGCCCCGTTTTCAAGCCTAGGCTTGTAACCATAAGAGGTAAGAGCACCTCTACATTCCCCCATGGCAGCTGAGACCAAATATAGGGCTGCAGCACATCTGCTGCTTCCCCAAGCCCTTTCCTGTACCCCACTGGAAGCATCCTGGGAAACACAACAGTAAGTAAGCAGCGATCAAAAAAAAGGTGCAAAGAATATTCCAAATGTTTATTATGTATTAAAAATACTGCAAATAAGCCATACAGTTCATTTCACAGTAACCTAAACAACATTGTTCAAGAACTCGAGAAGTCAACAAAGAACAGTGCAGTTCCAACAGTGACAACAATGGTTACCTTAATGCCATGGGTCCCTCTTCCTTTTCTGTTCGCAGTGGGAACAACACTAGATATGGTTAAGTATCTTATTTACCTAGGAGAACTCCTTTTTACTGGTGCTGTTCCCACGAGCACATTACTTCTGGGAGATGCCATTTCTAGGAATTCTTCATCTAACACAGTCAAGGATCTATCTAGTGCAGGGTGAGGTGGGCACAATGCCCATGACCTATTTCCAAGGTATCCATGTGCACACTCCTTTACCAATTCTTTGGAAAAGTTCAAAAGTAAACTTGAAATATTAGAAATGCTCTCCAAAAAGACAGAAACCCAAAAAACCTCCATGACAAAGGGGTTTTTAAAAGAGCATCTAGAGAATTATGACACTTTCTCCTCACTCTTGGCCATCTCCTAGAAGGATCCTTTGCTACCAATGCCCCAGCCTGATGACAAAAATGGTGACAAGAATCAGGTACCAAGTCCTGAATACGTAACAAGAGTTCAGGTCACTGTCAGCTGTGTGAAAACTTGGAAACGTATATGCCAGAGAAGCAATTCTGCTGATTTCATGGTGATTTTCCTTCTTGTGTGTTTTGGAGTGTATTATTATTGTTGTTAGCATGCTTGTTATATATGGAACACAACGGGTGGAATTTTGGTCCTTCTCACTCCTCATTCAAATTTGTGATCATTTTTACAGAGAAATTTTTACAGAGAAAGACCAAATTAGGCCTTCCCAGGAAAGACACCGTACCCTCTTGAAATTAATCCCATCCTTCAGATGTCCCTTCCAAGCACCAGTCTTCTGCACCAGCAGCTGAAGATGCTGGCAAAGAAGCCTGTTATCACAAAGAATCAACCTCTCCAGTCATGTGGTGGAACCCATCTCTTAGGCCTTAGCCCCAGGCAATGCCACTTACCTCAGACTTGTGTTAGCTCCTTGGTACAGATTAAGGATTCACAGAAATCTAGTACAGCTCAGCTGACACCTGGTAAACTGGACACATGGCTGAGTCCCCAACTCCAGAAACAGATGAGGTGCTTCAAACGTGCTCCCCACTTAAGTTTACCACAGTAAACAGTTAAAGACAGGGTGTAGTTTTGCTCATTTGTTTCTGAAGCCAAAACATACCAGTAAAATCCTCAGTGTGTACAGCAGTGTGTACAGAGCAGCTGTAGCCCTTCTGTATCTGGTGTCATAGTGTGAAACACCTTCATGCCATTAGATATGTGCCCATGCTAAAGAGGCTGTAAAGCCTTAGTTACACCATTACAGTTACAGCGGTACAACTTTATAGAGAAGACGAGCCCTTAGAAACTCAACCCCCAACTAACTCATGTTTTCTTAGAACAGAATTTAAGGAGCAAACAAACAAACAACAAAAACCCCCAAAACACTACACAGAAGAGATATAAAGGAAATAAGCAGAACTGTCTCTGTTATTATTCTCATTCTCTTTGGAGGTATCAAATTGCTTTTAAAAAGAGTAAAAAATGGGGCATACAAAAGCTATTTTCCTTAATCCATTATGTGCCCAAGAAGCACTGCTGCCTAAACTTTTTCATGTATTTTTTCTACTTTCACAAACAACCTTTCCAGATCATTCCTCAGGTCATCTATTGAGCTTTTCACAGACTCTAAGTTGTTCTCATTACTTTCTATTTTCACTGAGTAGGCAACTAAACTATCCACTGCAGTTCTTATCATTTTCAAATCAGAATCAACCTGGCTAACAGAAGATCTCAGTTCATCTACAGAGCCTTCCACAGAAGAAAACTTTTCAAGGTAGCCTTGAGAATGTGCTTGACCTGCCTGAAGATTTCCTTGATCCAACAAAGTACTAATTTGCTTCTGGACATCCTGGAGAGCACCAGAGGATGGCAGGTCACTGATACTTTTCCTTAAGTTTTCCACATCGTTGTACAGCGAGGTCTGTGCTTCACCGAGACTTTTCAGAACATCTGTGACTGAAGTTACATCCGTACTTGAGAGACCCTGAAGGGTACTAATGCTTTGTTGTAGGGTACTGAGTTTATTCTCATATTCTGCCTCCTTAGAAAAGAAAGATTGCAACTTTTCACTGCTTTGAGCAACAACAGAAGTTAGAGACTCCAGGCTGTCTTCTATATGCCTCAAGCGAGACTCCAGTCCTTCACTGTTCTTCCCAAAAGTTTCTAATGCTCTTCTGAAGAGTTCATTATCTTCCCATTTGTTGAGG
The DNA here is from genome assembly GCF_001715985.3 of Manacus vitellinus. NCBI lineage: Eukaryota > Metazoa > Chordata > Aves > Passeriformes > Pipridae > Manacus > Manacus vitellinus. The sequence goes on from NW_021940682.1 coordinate 13,083,662, forward strand.
TCAGCTTTAACTTGCAGTAAATCTTCATCAAGTCTTTTAATGTCACTAGGGAGCTGCATAATTGAATCCTCAGCTCTCAGAACTTTCTCTTGTAAAGCTTTTAATGAAAGGTGCTCAGTGTCCGCAGCCTCTTTGAACTTCTCATGTTCTTGTTTGAGGTTGACTAGCTCTTTCACTTCAGTATACACATCAGACTCCATGGAGTCTATTGTACTCTTCAAGGTCTCTATGTCCTTTTCTTTGATTTTCATGGATGCTTGCATCTCATCAAAAGCATCTTTTAGCACCTTAATTTCATGTTTATACACATCTGCCTGTTCTAGTGAACCAACCTTTGTTTTCATATTGTTGATTTCATCTTGGCTCCTTTGCTGGACTTCAGTGAATACAGCAATGTTATCATTTATAGACTTTGTTAGCTCTGTTAGTCTCTCTTCCACTGTGTTTTCTAGAGATGTGAAGTCTCGTTCCCTTGCATCCTTCACCATGTGGATGCCATCAGACAAGTCTTTCAAAATTTCATTTTGCAGCTTCTGAAGCACTTCACTGATACGGTTTATTTCACTCTCCCCTTGTTTAACAGCCTTCTCGGTAACCTCCTGCTTCTGCTGCACAATTTTCATCATGGATTCAAATTCTCCAAATGTGGTTTGAAGAGAATGTACCTAAAACACAAATACACCCAGTTAATACCTGTAATTTCATCCTTTCCCTTTTTGTCCAAGATCCTTATAGCCCTTGTTACCAAGTGAAATGATCAACTTGCAATCCGTCATGCTCCCTACCTGAAGTGACCCTATGGCATACAGGTATGGGAGGCATAACAACTACGGCTTCTAGAGCCTTACAGCTCTATCATAGATACATGTCTTCTTTTGAGGATCCCTGGCCTCACTGACCTGTCACAGATGATCCAGCAAATCCACGTCAGTGAAAAAGGAATTCAAGTCTCCAGACTTTGCATACAGACCACAAGTCCATAAGGGAGGAAGGTGGGGGGGGGGAAGCCAAAAGAACATCTGGCATCAGCTTCTGAATATAGAAAAGCTGGGATTACACTTTATCAGGCAATAATAGCAAAGTCCAATTCCTGATCATGAAAAAGGAGTTTCACAGTAGACAAGAAAGAGACAGGAAAAATTAGGGGGAAAAGGGAGCTGGGATGGACTGCAGAATGAGAGCAGTAATCATGACATTTTACTGCTCCTAGACACCAATGGCGACACAATAGATCTTTCTTGCTAAGTATTTTTTAAGATAAAAAAATTAGAAAGGCTTTAATGTTCTAAATACTTAGTACCTCATTATTCTCACTCCTGCATACACCCACATGCTCTCAGTGAACAGGGCTCATGCATGTACACAGGCAGAGAACAAAGGCGTAGCAGGTGCCAAGGGGCCTGCCTTGCATCTAGCTCAGGTTAACAGAAAGTTGCTACCACCGGATCAGGTAGGCTATTAAACTTCCCAATTACAAAAACTACCTTTACAAGTGGGTTTAGTAGCAGGAAGAGGGAGAACGTCAAGGGGTGAGTGGCCACCACATTCATTTCCTTTCACATTTAAAGGTAAGATCCAGGCCAGAGAAGGACACATTACTTTGTTTTGAGGCCAAGCAGAGTATCAGTCTTAAGACTGATGGGTGTGTGGGTTGTACCTTTTTCAACTTTGTAAAGCAACATAAGAACTCCCACTGGCTGCAACAGGAATCCATCACACAGAAGATACCTCGAGGCTTTGGCAGGATGGCAAGTGCTGAGTAATGCATGTTGCCTTGCCTCACGCTACTCCCTGTGTCTAAGGGGTATATTAATCAGTCATGCCACATGCACTGCCATGTTTACTGATTAGATACACAGCTGGAGGGGTGGTTTTATTTTATAAATAGAAGTAAGTATATTTTATATGGTCCTAGAAAGAAATATACAGAGCTGTCTTTTTTTTCTTTGCAACTGAAGGAAGCTCCAGCACTTCCCAGTCTGACTCTGAACCTAGAAATTATTTTCAAAAGACCTAACAGACTTCCTAACTAGAAATTAAGTTATTTTTATGTGTTTTTGCAAAGCCCTGGCCAAATCCTCTTTAGTTTTCATGGAAGTCTACACTGTGTAAGGATTGTAGAGTTTGCCATGAGATTTGCCCTTGCTTCAACAGATCACTCCAGTTTGAGGAATAGCCATAAAGGTGACTTCTTTTTTCCACACTCTTCTGTAAAAAGGTTTCTAACGATTTTACATTCCCCACACTGGTATTCTCTAGTGCTCCCATACCAAACTAGAAATGAGCTAAGGGGGAGGGGTGGAGAAGGTAGTACTGCTATACACATTGCAGCTGGGCACCAGCCATTAGACTGATTTACCAACCTCATTTTCATTACATCTTAGCTGTCATTCTGATTCTTTCCACAAAGAGGTTTTTCTGTATCACTATAAAGGGACTTTAGAAATCTTACAGGAGGGCACAGGAAAATTCTCCCCCTCGTATGACAGAATTTATTTTCTTTGATGCACTCCAACTAAATCACCAAATTTGTATTTGCAAGTAACTATCTTCAACTGTCAGTCTAAAAAAAGGCATCAGAAATAGCCAGAACACTCCACAGGGCCAGGTCTCTGCTGCTATATGACTGACAGAGACAGATCCCATCGCTCCACAGTGGAAGTACTTTATACCTGCTCCTCCACTGCCTTCAGGCAATGCTCATGGTGTAAAAGTTGAAGCTATTCTCCTACACTTCCAGCTGGACCAGCCATTTGGAGATCAGTGAGCTCTGATATAATTAAATTGGTCTTCAAATTAGACCAGCTTCTAATCTGACCTGTCCTAACCAAGAGCCACCAGGGCCCAAAGCAAACCCCTTGCACAAGAGGGGTAAAACTCACAACTCCAAAGCAGGAGTTCACATTCACTACGCAGTGGTTTGTGTGTGCACCCGCAGGTGAGTTTGCCTTTTTGCCACACCTGGCTGGTAAGGTTTGACGCCATAGCCCTTGAAATATTTAACATCGCAAATAAAACATAAAAATGTACCTACAGCTAATTACTCTGTCTTCTCTAACTGGTCATATTGTCTTGTGTTTAAACACAAAACGACCTTGGCCTCTCTGAGAATGGTGCTATGTTAAAGACTAAACTTCCACATGATTTCCTTTCTCCTCGATGTGTAAAGTAGATGAGTTTACATAACGCTTACTCCTGACAGGAGCTCCCTGCAGTCAAAGACTGAAGGGCAAAGCCACACAGCAGCCTGCACTGACCACATTCTGCAAGTACAACACAGGATTCTACACCTTTGTAAAGCAATGAAATACAGCCTGGTCTCCTCTCCTTCAAGTACATTCTTCTGTAAAGACAACACCAAACCACAGCAAGCAAAACTTTCAAGGTTACATCGAAACTCTTTCGCCCACCTTTAATTCTTGCACTACTGTATGTCTAACATCAGCCATCTGCTGTACATAGACAAGTAAGTTTCAGTTCTCTTTGAAACCAACTATTTATAAACTTCCTAGAATATAGGAAGTTTATAAATATACCTATATTGATAGTATACACTCTCCTAGAATATGTAACACGTACCTATGATTTCCTGCAATGACATGGAGATGGAAGGCAGCAAATTGTACCCATTCCTTTGCTTGGAAGGGCTTATATATTGCACATACATCTGGGTTCTATACTCACATATTATAGTTTTACATCTTGTAATCGCAATTTCTTCCTTCCTACTAACAGTCCATAAAAATGCCTTAAAAACTAGTAAAAAGCAACCTTTGCTAGTTCCAATCATGGCCCCGTCAGCAGCGAGTAAAACCCCCAGGATTTAAAATTAGCTTCAGAAACAGCACTATAGCCCTGAATTTTAAAACCCCTTTCCCCCCTTCACGCAAGTTTTCCTTTTCCTTCTTGTTGCACGGGAGAGGAAACACCAAGACTGACCCTACGGTCTCCACGTGAGCAGGCTGCTGTGCTTGTGGAAGTACTACCGAAGAGGATCTCTGCCAGTGCCTGCCCCCTCTCCCTGTCCCCCATCACCAGCCCAGGCCCAAGCTCACAGGGAACACAGGGAATCTGCATGGTTTGCCATGAAGAGAGCAGTCAAGCTGAGACAAGAATTTCCTTTTCTTTGGTCTGACTCAGTCATAACTTTACATACTGCCTTCCAACCAATTTAACTACTCCCTAGACAGGAACTTGGTTGCGTGTTGATGATATGCATTCGTAGATGCCATTTTTAAAGGCTTTAGGCACCCTAAGATGTACTCAGATGGACAGTGCTATTTGTGAAACTCCAGCTGAGAGGCTAGTCAGGGCCTGAGTGAAAAAAATGAGAAGGGAAATGAGCATTTATTTCACTTCAGTTGAGCCACACCCTGTGCCAACAACTTCACAGCTCTTCCAGGATCCTGGACTGCCTTGGACTCTGCGTCTCACTCCCTTGGTCGGAGATAGCAGCAGGAACGTGGGAGGCAGGGTACAGCAGAAGCAGCGTTTCTGGCCCAGCCTCTGCTGTTCGGTGAAGCTGACATGGGTTTTGTTTTCTAGAGAGTGTGGAGACATCGAGACAGGACCCTGCCACGTCTGACGGCGCTGCCACATCGGCACATACACCTGGCCGCTCGATGCGGCAGCTGGGTTAAATGATTTTCGGGCCTCGGAGATACAGAATTACGGCCCGCAGGCTCTCTCGGAACGGCAGGTCTGCACCGCTGCCAACACGTAAGCGTGCGGGCTGCATTCCATAAAATGGCTTCAGGCCCTGGAAAAGCGAGCTGGGGGCTGCGGCCACTGCCGCGGGGTCC
>NW_021940682.1:13089638-13096722 GCF_001715985.3 Manacus vitellinus
TCCAAGGCCTCCACTCTCGCAGCCTCCGGCCCCCGGGTGTCCCCCAGCCCAGCTTGGTCCCGCTGCTAGTTTTTAGCCCTGCGTGTAGTGTTGGTTGCGTTCCGCCGACGCAACTTGTGTACTGCTGGGTTATGATTTGGGCTGCAATGACTGCAGCAACTCCGGAGTTACTTGAGATCAAGGCGTGGAGAAAAAGTTCTTTTCTCCATCCGCAACCCTTCCATCCCCCATCCTCCTTCTAGTGGCTGTAGAGCAGAGACTTGGCATCGGGCTGGTCCCTGGGGCTCCCATCAGCTGCCGTGGCTGGCAGGACCGCTCCTGGCCCGACACCAGCGCCCATCGCTCACGGACGGCTTTGTCCGAAGGAGAGAAGAGGCTCAGCACCGCGAGTGCCCGCGGAGCCATTGCGCTCCGAGCGTGCTCCTTTTCCTTCCCACGCCTACAGGAGCCCGCTGCCTTCATCTTCCCGACGGAGCAAGTCCCGGCACAGGACAGGATGGGGAAGGCTGAGCAGGCCTTCTCCCTGAGCCGCCGGCTCCAGCTGGAGCCGCCCCGTGTGCGCAGCACGGGGCCCCGCTTATCTTCTTCGTGCTCTCCGTTTTTCTCCTGCGAATAAAGAGGCAGAGGGAGGTGAAAGCTGAGTGATTTGGACATGCCGGCAAGAAAAGGAGAGTAGGGAAGGAGAGAGTGGGGCAGAGCAGAGGGATAAGGTGTTGGTGCAGGAAACAGTTTATTGTGCGTTATATTAATCAGCAGTCAATCCGGGGGGGATGCATCTCATCATGTTGCTGAGGATCCTTATGCAAGGGAACTGGGTGGGCTTGAACCCCCAATTTTAGGGCACTGGTAACAGAGGTATGGGTATGGGTATTCTGCGTGGTGAAAAGGGGAGGAGAACGTGCACTACACCTCTCTTCAGGTGAAATGGAGATATCATATGGGAATTACTTTGAAACGTCTTTTGAAAATCCCACAGATTTTCCAGCATCACAAAGAGCTGCTTAAACCCTTTTGAGAAACTGAGTAGTTGTGTCTTAAACTGTTATCATAGACTTGCTTGATTGTGGAAACTTGAAAAATACAACCTAAGTCCCCTTCTGCTGTCTGTCTACTGCTTTGGACCAGACTATAAGACAGGTGTTAGCACAGAAAAACTTAACTGTTTCAAAATTACATCTTGAATTCATCAGTGTTGTCCTTTAGCCCAAACTGGCTAATGTAGTGACTATCGTCTAATAGGCATCTAACTGCTCTGCCAGATCACTGATGAGTTTTAGGATGTTTTGGGTCTAGACCCTTAATCACTGATGGCTTACAGGGAAAGATTTTTTTGTGACCTTTTCTGTAAAGTTGTCCACACATGCACAGTGCAGGGCCAAGGTGCGTCACTTCATCTGATTATTGTAACTGGGTTACAATTCTGTACGTGAGTCTTAATTTTTACAAGAAAGGACTGGGACATATTTTCCTTTAACCTTAATAGATAAATTGCAGGCAATAGCAATACAATTTTTTTAATATACTAGCTGATGGAGTAGATTGCACTTGTATTTGCTTGGCCTTCTTCAGTTCTTTAGTCCCTGTGCTGATGTCTCATTCACTGTTCTCTCTGAAACGGGAAACCAGATTTATCCTCCTGTTCAGAAACTCTGTCTCATAAAGTGCCTGAAAATTCAAAGGAAGATGCATATCGGAAGTTGCTATTTTAGAGTTAATAGAAGATGACTTGCAATTATGTGGAGTCTGCATGTTGCTGGAAGCTTCTGTGAAGCACACGAATCCAGGACTCTGGACCTAAAACAGTGCTGTAACAGCATCCAATGTAACAGAGTTTGTACTGGAGAATCCTAAAATTCTAAATCCTAAAAGCCTAAAAACATGCCAAAAATCTTCTCCGCTGATTGGTCCCCACACTTCCCCGTGTTTCAAACAGAAAATAGAGCAGAATAGAATAGAATAATCTGGGTTGGAAGGGACATACAACAATCATATAGTTGAACTGCCTGATCAAGGAGACCACTCAGTTTCTAGCTTCTCCTTCCTCCTATCTGATAGACATGCTGAGTAGTAAGGGTGTCAGGATGGACTCTCAAGGACTTTTGAAAACTGGCTTTCATAGCATTACAGGACAATCATTCAACAAAGTATGCTGATCCTTTCTTTCATGATTATTAAGACCAGAGAGGCTTCTATAGCAGACTTCTATTACTGCCTCTGCCTCGCATTCTCAGGGGTTTCATGACTAGGATCATGCAAATCAATTTAGACCTGGGCTAAAAGCAAACAACTCCTAGACAAATAGTAGTAATGGTGATAGTTTCAAAAGGATTTGTTGTTTTTTTAAGAACAATGCAACAAAAAGTTTTTGGCAGTTGGTTTCTCCCTCAGACATGCTATCCTCTTCTGTATTTTAATGTTTCTATCTAAAGCTAGCTTTTAAAAAGTCTGTATTCATGTTTGTATCTGTTAATATTTACCCATATTAAAGATTTTTTTTTGTGTGAGACAAAAGCAAATTCTGTTCAAGACACAGGGCTAATGAATGAAAATAATGTTTTAAGGCTCTACTGGGCTTCTGGGCAAAGATCTTAGAAATATAGCTTCAGTGTCTCTAAGTCATAAAAATCTCAGTAGCAACAAGCTCTTTCCAATCCTACACCTAGGCTGCTGAATTTCTAGTGCAAATTCAATTAATTTCCTTCTCATGCTTTTAACACTGAAATGTTTGGCCAAGAGGCATTCCACAAGTGGAAGTTCATGACATTAATATGTAAGCCGTAACGCCTCACAAGACAAAAACTTGAGGCGCTAATGTATCTGTTTCTCTATTTGATTACAGCAAGAAATTAAATCAAGTTTTGTCTTGGAAGACCTTTTCTTGGTCTTTCCTTTAATTACAGTACATTCTTTATATAGAGAGATTGCATATAGATATATATAAAACTTTAGGCTGAGTATTATTTAGAAACAGGAAGTCTTAAAGCTAGCAGGATGACAGCCCCTGATGGCAGCCCGGCCATGGAAATACAGTTCCATTCAATACTTCTGCCAAGGCCTAGGGTGAACTGAACTGTTTGGTCTGTACACGGTGTTCTAATCAGTAACTGCCAGAATGCGTTATAAGAGGAGAATTTATAGTGAATTGTCTCAGGTATTTTGTCAGCACAATTCTGTCAAATGCACAGACCTGAGACCAAAAGTCAGTAGCTGTAGAGGATGTTGGAGTGACTGCAGGTTATGGCCACTACAACAGAACTGGGTTAACTGATAGCCCTGACCCTTACAAGTAACAGAGAGCTTGCAAGGGGTCAGGAGTTGTCTTAAATACATCCCAGAGGTGGCTGGAGCTGATAAGAGGGGGCTTGCACTAAAAGAGATGAGGACCCCTCAGAATACTCGTCTTGCTCAACAGCATGAGAGCAGAAATCTTCAGCAGCAAACAGAGCAGCCTGGGAGGGCTACAATAGCAGAGTTTCCACAGTAAAGATCTAGCCACAGCCTTAGTTGTTTCACACTTTATGAGAAGCTGGATATTGGATTTCTATTTAGAAAGGGCCTAGAAAGGCCAGGATTTGTAGCAGTACCCTAAGACCCAGGATTTTAGCTCTGAAGCTGTTTATTTCAGAGTTTGCTATAAGAACTGAGCCATATGGACTGCATCAGAGACAATAATCAAGAGGATGACCAATGGTAAGTATCAAGGGATGTAAATCTCTTTCAGGTAGTAAGGCAGCGTAAGTAACTCATACCATTTCTCCTTCTCCCACTTGGCAGTGACAAGGAAGATATTAGTGATGTACTACCCAAGGCTTTTCTCAACATGGAATCAATACAAACTATTTCTGACCAAGAATACCATTCTACAAATAGCTTCTCATTGTATTTGACACAGTGGGTAAAACTCTTTATTTCCTATGTACAGAAAGACCAATGACTAGTGCTGAGGGGAGTGTGCAGTAGGAATTTGCTGAGGTGGTAAAGTTGCTAGACACTGCAGATTGGTGTGGCTGGGGAATTTACTGATATACCTTTTTCTCTCAAAAGTGCCAATATTCTGTTTTGCCTCTGTGTGAATTTAAAGCTAAATACTTCAGTGGGGAGAAGCAGCAATTCTGTTTACCTACAGTTATTTCTCCTTGGAATTCAGGAAACTCCACAGAAGAACAAGCTGATAAAGCATTCTTACACCTGCCTTGTAGTCTTTTTGTCTTGTCCTTGAGCCTATTATCAAATCTGGGCCTGATGATCTCAGCCAACCCAGAGTCTTAACATCCATCTGTTAGCACTAAAGCCAGTCTGCCTGGCTCAGTTATTAGGATTAGGGCAAAATATCTTGTGACTTCAAGTTATGTTCTCAACTTAGTTGTCATGGGACCTGGCATAAACAATAACATACCTTGCTCTTGCCCTTTCCTCCCACTCTAACCACCAGTTAGCCACATACTGGGACATTTCTGACCTGCAGGGCCAAATGCAGCTGCACATCTTACCCACTCAGTAGCTGCGTTGCTGTTTGCTGGACAAAGTGGTGCATTAATTGTAGGCTTTACTGTCTTTTAGGGGTGACAGTAAGGAAAGGTTATGAACCAACCTGCTGCAAAGCCTGAGCACAAACTAGTCCTTCATTTCAATTAACACTGCTGATGTAGTGAAAGGCAAAAATTAAAGTCAACTTGAGACACTAGTCAAAATTCCAAATTTGTACCTTTGTTGTGGTTTAATTCCATCTGGCAACAAAGCACCACACAGGTGCTCACTCTCACCCCCCAGTCCCCATCCAGTGGGATAAGGGAGAGAATCAGAAAGTGAGAAAGCTTGTGGGTTGAGATAAAAGCAGTTTAATAATGGAAATAAATTAAAATAATAATAAATTGTAATGAAAAGGAAAATAACAAAGAGAGAGAAACAAAACCCAAGAAAGGCAATTGATGCAAATGAAAACAGTTTCTCACCACCAACTGACCAGTGGCCAGCCAGTCCCCAAGCTGTGCCCCTCTGCCAGCCTTCCCCCTGGTTTTATTGCTGACCATGATGCCATATGGTACAGAATATCCCTTGGGTCAGTTGGGGTCAGCTGTCCTGGCTTTGTCCTCTCTCAACTTCTTGTGCACCCCCAGCCTCCTCGCTGGTGGGGTGTGGAGAGAGGCAGAAAAGGCCTTGACACTCTGGAAGCACCGCTCAGCAGTAACTAAAACATACCTGTGTTATCAATACTGTTTTCAGCACAAATCCAAAACACAGCCCCATACCAGCTACTGTGAAGAAAATTAACTACCCCAGCCAAATCCAGCACATACATGCATGTGCTATATAAGACACAAGGACATTAATCCTCTTAATTGAGCAGAACAAATTTAAAGGCTGTACAGTTATTTTCCTGCCTGACATTGTGGACACTCGGACAACGAGAAATGAGTGTCATTTCCCGGTGGAGAAAATCTCTACAGTAGATAATCTCCTTCAAGATCCATATACTGGCCTATAGCTTCAGTGCCTCTGGATCAAGAAGGAATTGAAACCAAAAAGGAGGTTAAGTGCTGAGTACTGCACTGTCTAACTTATTCTTGGCCTTTGGACTGGAATCTCAAAGCATGTCCTTGGTGCCTCTGCTATGCATGCAGATGTACCTCTCTGATAGCTAGATGGATAGAGAAAGAGAGAGATAGAGAGACAGAGAGATAGACAGAGCAAGCTATGCACTTAAGAGTAGGCTCCAAAACAGCTGATGTGCTGAGGGAGAAGGACACTGCTACAGTTGGAAAAAAAGAAGTTGTTTTAAAGCCATCTCTTTCTGTAATCCCATCTCTTATTCCATGATTTAGGTGGTATCCCTGATATACTTTTTCTTTAAAGTTACTCTTTCATATAAGAGGCTAGTTTACTTTGTGAGGCTGAGGCACCCCTTTCGTTTCTGTGCAAGCTAGGCCACTGAGCATCAGAGGTTTCCACAATTGCCAGTGCACACAGACAGCACACAAAATGGACCCTGAGTCACTGGCCGTGGTGTTTCTGCAAGTACTCTTTGTGAAGTTTTAATTTATAAATTAATTAATTTATAAATTAAGTTAATTAATAAAGCTGTTTCAGCAGCCATCACAGCAAGGACTTGAGGTTTCCCCATCTTTCAGATTGCATTTAAGCAAAAATGGATGTAAAAAATAATAATAATATCCTTGGAAGTGATAACAGTCTTGTACAAGTAAGTCTTCATCACAGTCTTCTCCAAAGCCCTTTTGATCTTCTTTCAGGCTGTCGTTGCCATGTGACATCCACAAAGTGGGGCAAAGTGGGGCAAACACAGTTATTTAAAACATCGTCTTCTTTACAGAAGCTATCGGATTAGGCTGTTCGAGTTAATCCCATTTAACGTCTCTGGAGGCCCGGCTCAGAGCAGCAGGGCTGACAGGTGCTCTGCATCACTGGGAGCCAATGCTCCCACTCCAGCAGGGCACTTGGCACTTGCAGAGCCAAACTCCATTCCCTGCTTTCAGCCCTTGCTTTTATACCCGAGGCAAATGGGATCTATAGGGGGCTTTGGTGTACAGTGGGTGAATACAACACCTATTCCATATAGGCCACTACGTATGCTAAAGGTTATTTGCAGGAAGGGGAGCTCTGTTTTCAGGATGAGCGAGGCTTGAGTTAGTGAGCTCTTGCCTCAGAGATGACTTCCAGTGTTTTGCCCTCGGTGCTTCCTGGTGGGTGAGGCAGTGGTGGCACGTAGCTCCTGTGACAGGAAGAGATGATGACCCTGACAGGTACTGCTGGCCCGGTGGGTACGTGAAGCTGCCCAGTGCATGAGGTCAGTGCAGCAGTGAGCAAAGTATTTATAATGACCGTGCTGTACTGCCCCAAGCTGCGTTCCTCAGCGGGCGCTCAGCAGGCCTCCAACATCGCAGCCATGAGCCAGGCGGGTGAGTAAACTCCTCCCGAGTGGCTCCTCTGAAACTGAGGGGGCGGGGGTGGCAGTGGGGGGCCAAGATGGCGGGGAGGGGCACCTCACAACGCCCCCATCGAGAGACTACGGAGACCAGGGCAGGAAAGCATACTTAACGCTTCTTCAGCAGTGCAGTGAACAGAGATG
>NW_021940682.1:13097547-13196505 GCF_001715985.3 Manacus vitellinus
TGTCCCGTGTCTCATGGGCTTTCGCCGTCCGCTGGTGCCAGCCGGCACAGGGCACATCCGCGGGGTTCCCCTCGTGCAGCCCCGGTCCAAGGGGCAGGGGCCCCCGGCATCTCCCCGGGACACGGGACACTGAGGGGCGGGCGGCCGGGCTCGCCTTCGCTGGGGCTGACGGAGAGTTCTCGCTCTCCGCTTCTGCCCTCCCCCCCACGGCCTGCCCTTGGAAACGTTGTTTGTTTTGGTCGGCGAGTGCCAAACTCCTGCCTCTGGTAACTATTAAAAACATGGGGCCGGGGGAGGAGACAGGCAGTGAAACAGATGGAGGAAGAGGAGGAGCCGCCGGCTCCCCTCGGTTCGCTCCCCCCGTCCCGCGCAGGGAGCGGAGCGGGCAGGGCGGACACGGGCTCCTCTCGGGGCTGCGGGCAGGGCTCGGGGACACGAACTCATCCCGCTCTTACCGACAGTTTGTAAGCCTTCCTGAAGAGAAGTCGCTGTTCAAAGGGAAGACCTGCGGAACTAAAAAGCTAGAGGGGAGAAATGCTGGCTGTAAGCTGTGGAAAAACAAGCAAGTAACTCTTAACAAAGGCTCTTTTCTGCTCCTGTGCCGCAAGTGCTGGCAGAGGTGGAGTCAGTGAAAGGGAAACTCGAGCCCAGATGAGATTCAGTCGGTGCCAGGTTGAAGACAGTAAGAATGTAAGCCCAGTAGGATAAACAAAGTTAAGACCTTTATAGTGGTAAAACTAGACTGTGCACTCGTAAGTCCCTGCGTCCATTGACACTTTCTTTGAACAAAGCAGGGCTGTGGAAAACCTTTTCTTGAAGATAGCATCTGAAGGAAAAAACCCAAACTGTTCCAAACAGTCCTTTTTTTTTTTTTCCTCCCCCTAGGTGCTTCATAAAGTAACTTCCAGTGCAATCCTTCAGGAATAAAAAGTGTATGTCCTCTAAAACTAATCTGATTTTGCAGTCTTGATTGGTTCTAAGTGATCAGTTGGGTGAAGTGGTGACCATATGAGAGCAGGATGCCTTCAAGCATCTACAATTTTGTATTCATTGTATTTTTAGTAAAAGAATAATTCACAACTGTCTAAACAGCAGCAGAAACATGAGAATTTAGTTCTTCATTGTTAACTAGAATCTTGGTGTTGCTACATTTAGAAGATACTTTTAGCTTGGTCTCCCATTTAGAGTTTATCGTTAAAAAACCTGCAATATAGTAATGAAGGCCTCTATGAAGATACCCAACCTAATAAGAGTGTAAACATCAGTAACTTTTAATGCAGAAGAGTAAAACAGGTTGAAAACACAGGCTGATCCTTTTAATAGAATAGGTAGGATATTAAGCTTTGCATTAAAACAACAGCCTAATATGTAATACCTAATGAACAACTCAAAAAAAAAAGTATTGTCTATTCAAGATGGTGAGTTACAAAGAGATATTAAAAGGCTAAAGAGCTTTCTGAAGTATTTTACATGGCCATTATACTATTTTAAACTTAAAATTACTTATGAAGTTGGCCATTACTAATTCATGAGAAGCTCTGTGCTGCCTACAAAAGTATAAGGGAAATCAACTCTTCCAGTGTATGCTATAAAGAAAGGACTGACTCAGTTGTCTGTTGTTGTAACTAATTAGAAATGCCTTTTTTGGTTTGTACTTGCCTTTGATATGCTCAACAGCTCTATTTTGCCTAAGTGCTTTAGCTGTTGGGCAGCATATAGAAAAAAACTACAGTTGGCATGTCCAGATTCTGCTTGTATATTTATGTATGTTTAGTTTGGTGTGTTTATCTTTTAAGCTTAGAATTTAGCAATAATGTTCTGAATTTGCAGCATACACCCATTCTTCCTTCCCATTGTGTTTGAGGCATCCTCCTATGAAATGCATTTACTGTGGCAAAAGATTGCAATAATTTTTGTGTGTCATCCCCTGTTGCAGTGTTGAAACTTCTTATTTAAGTTAATCCTTCTGAACTCTGTCAGCTCTGCTATCTGCATGTGTGTGTGTATTGTATATATATATATATATATATACACATACATATATGCATATATATATGCATATATTGTATATGCAGATATGGTCCTGTACATCAAGATATGTCTTGGGCCTCTTTGAAATGCAAGTATTTATTGCCAAAAAAAAAATCCTTTTCTGGGACTAGTGTGTAAGGGCTTAATGTATGTAGACTTCTAATTTCTACCTTAACCATTTGCCCTTCTTGGGAATCAAGATTTGAGTGGAAGATGGCAATGCTGACTTGCCTTCATGGCTGGTTTAGTACTTCTCTTAGGAGCACCTTGTAAATCTGAATGTTTGTTAGCATTAGTCCAGTTTTTAGGAAGTTCTTGGAATGATGATGTATAAATTGTGTGAGAATTCGGGGATTTTAATGGTCATTTAACTTCTTCCATGTACTTAACACCGGGACTGAAGCAGTAGACTCATCTTGAAGTGCTCATACTAGGCGAGTGATTTACAAGACTCTTTGTGCCAGTTCACTGCTACCAACGTTAATCAAATCTTTCGATGGACCACATGCAACATTAACCTTTTGGAGGTTAGTTATTTATGTGTAAATAAAGGGGTGTTATACGTGATTGAAACCTGGAAATATTGTGTTCTCATACTGATCCAGAAAAAAACAGTGGGAGGGTAGGGTGAACTTTGCAGGCTCTGTGGGGTCACTGAGTGATTCCACATCAAGAACCTGGAGTGTGTTCGACAGATGGGTTACTTGTCACAACTGGTCTCTGGTCAGCACTGGCTTTGAGATCTGTAACACACATTTTAATTGAAGAAATAGTCTCTCTTCTGTAGCATTAACTAGTGATGACTCATTTCTAATTGTACCATAATACAATTCACAAGCCGAAATATCTCAGCCTCCTGGGTTTTTTAGGTTCCCTCACAACTCTGTCTTGTTTGGTCAGTCCTGTTTTAAATAGCTCCTTGTTTTCAGTTGCTTGGTAGAAATTACAGAATTGCTGTTCTAATAAGAGTTATGATGTTAAGGATCACAGGTAATGCTTCAAGTCTTGAATGCATGACCTCTGTGTCCTAAGCTGTCCTCTGTATCCTACTGGCTTCTCCAACAGGGTAATAAACTATTAGCTGTATTCTTGCTAACAGGATCAATTCTTTTTACAAAGAAACAGCAAGAAGTATGACATAAATAAGGGGCTCAAGTGCATCCTCTTTCCTCTTGGGAGAGGAGGACAAGTAAACATGCACTTAAGAATTGTTAATCATCTCAATTAACAGGGAAGTGCTCATCAGTGTAATAGCTTGTCAAGTTACAAAGGCCTGTTGAGGATGAGCTGGTACCCAAAAAGTCAAAGGCTCTAAGCTGTAACTAGGTGCCAGCATAAAGAGATCTTCATTCTTACTACCTTTTGTCTATCCCAGGACCCCACAATATGTTGACTCACATAAGTATACACAGAGATCATCCTTTTATTGCCAAAAGTGGCTTTTTCCAAGTTCAGCAGATGCAGAGTGCAGTATTCTCTGCTACTGGAGTTGGTGCAGTTTAATCATAAGTGAAATTATATTAGTTAAATTTGCTGGTGGAAGCCATTGTTGGCTATGTCTCTTCATAAAGTTTACTACAGAATGCTTCCTGGCCATAATTAGAGATGGACAGCTACTTTTGGTATCTGGGCCAAATTCCTTTGGTAGTAATTACATATGACTTCCAGCTTCTCATTTTAATAATATAATGAATATATTTTTCACTTCCTGTCATACAACTATTAATCATCTGTATGACACTGTGCAACTGTCCAAATTTTCTGCAATTGCAGATTATATGCCTGAAAGGCAGTTTCTTTACATAGACAGAAGCACTATGAAGTGTTACACTTCACTGGTGGTTGTCTATGCTAAATATAACGTTAGAGGCTCAGAGTTGCCATTTGACTGAAAACAGAAAACTTATCCACCCTCACCCCTAGGAGGAGTGCTTTTTGTGTCTGTGCCGTTGTTGATCTTATTCTGAGCACAGACCCACCTAAAGCAGCAGGCCAGACCTTCAGCTACACCCTGTCAGAAGTTTAGTATTCTAAATTACTTGAAAATTCTCCCCCTGCAACTTCTGTGTTTGCTTCACAAATGTTACACTCAGTGCTGTCTGTTTGTGGAAGGAAGCTCATTGCTAAACATCACTTGGTGAAGTCAGATGGGGGATGGTAACATCATGAGATGCCTTTATGGACATTGAAAACTTAGAAAATTCTTGCAACAAGCAGTTTCAGGGGTTACTGTGGGTAGTCTTTAATTTTTTTAAATATAACCAATTTGCAGACTATCTCTAACATAATCATTAAGGTATGAAACAGCTGAAGGTACAAAACTTTCTTACAGAACAGGTACAGTTTGCTGATAGCTGTAGGACTGTGCATGTCAAGCCAGATCCTTCCTGTAACAGCTATAACACATTCACAATATAGTGATGAGCCCCTGACTGTTTTGAAAAACAAACAAAAAATTAAGTGCTGGTTTTATGGGAATTGTATTTGTCTTTCCAGGTCTTGTTTACTGTTGCAGCTAAAGGGAATCAGAATGCCTCTCAATGACGACCAGAACAGTGATTCAGACTCTTCACGCCTCTCGGAAAGCACAGCAGCTTCCAGCGACTCGGAATATTCGAGGCAGAGCTTTAACAGTGATTCTTCCAGCAAACCCAGTTCCCCAGCGTGTAAGCCTATTTCAACCTTAGCTGCATTGTGCATAGACCAATAAGGCTAACTTATCTTGTTTCTCTTTGCTGTCATGGGTAGAACCTGGGATTCTGAATCTGTTTAAGAGTATTAAGAGAAAGGCACGGCTTTCTCTCTGCTGTGAAGCAGTGCATCTCCTTGTGTGTGGAACACCACCAGCAGCAGTATCCATGGGGGTCTCCCTGGGCACTCCTACCCTTCAGAAAGTGTAAGAAAAGTGTGCCACCATGAACATCCTATTCTTGAGCTAACCTTGACTTTGATAGCAGTCTCCCACTCAAACAGATATTGCTTTGTGCAAAGGGTGGGTTTCCTCTGTTTGATCCCTGTGCTTAAAAATTAATTCTGTAACTTACAGATCTGTAATACTATATCAAATTATATGAATTAATCTCTAATTCACATTTTTCTTTCATAAATATTAGAATCAAATGGAAAACGTACATTTGCACAAAGAAGATAATTTGAGTAATGATAAATAAAACCTTGGTTAAGATGTGGTTCATGTTTGTGTCTGTAAGCATTCTCAGACCATGCAAACTTTTTACATCAGTGTAAGTGAATCTTACATTAAAACAAGTCTTGTTAGTGGAGCTGCAATTGGCAGCTGGCTCTTTGTTACCAGTCTTCCAAATACTAAAGTTAAGTGATAGAATTTTGGGGTTTAGAAACTTTGGGAATTTGCCCTTGCTTTCCAATGTAGTGTTTGTTTTGTTGTTACTGCTTGTTTGTAAAAAATGAGTGTAACTTAGGTTCCACAGAAGGTGAAAGATCTGCTGATCATAAGTGAGGGGTTCTCAAGTCAGTAACTTCAGAACCTTCTCAACAGGCAATAAAACCTCAATATAGCCATTATGTGCTGAGGATTATAATGGACATCTGATATCTGTTATCGACCATTCTTTTGATCTGGTAGATTTTACACAGCAGTTAATAGGAAATTTGTGGAATGCAAGATCCTGTTTTAAAGGGGAAATAAAGATACCTTAGTTCAAATGTGTAAATACGAAATTGCTTCACAAAATGTTTTGAGGTTTTTGTGGTGTTACCCCTACACACACCCCTGATAAGCTGGGAGTTTCCTGAATTAGTGTTTTAAGAAGATATAAAGACCTGGTAATCTTAGGTTGTTTCTTCTAGAGTCCTAGATTTCAATTAGCAAGCAGTAAAATTTCTGTGTTTCAGTATTTTTCAATTGCACTTATCAACTACAGATACTTGGCTTGAATTGATCCTGTTTATTCCAGCAGCAAGCCCTCCCAAGGTTATTACATTTGATGAACTGATGGCAGCTACAAGAAATTTGTCAAACTGGACTCTAGCTCATGAAATTGCTGTAAATGCAAATTTTTGCATAAAACATGAAGACTTCCCACAAAACAGGTAGGAGCCTGAATTTTGCAAAAAGCAGCATTGGTATTGGGAAGAGAAATGAAGGGAACATGTTCTGGGAGCTGTGATCCACAGCCCAAGGAAGATGTGGTTGCAGGGCATAATATCTGGTGAGGTGTTTCCCAACAAGTGAAGCATCTAAAATAGTTACCAAGGATGAAAGCTAATTGGGAATCTTTTCTGTGTCTAATTGCCTTACCCCACAGCTTTGCAGGCACGGTGAAACAAATTGTACACAAGGCATTTTGGGATCATTTGGAATCAGAACTGAACGAAGATCCTCCAGAATATGAACATGCTATCAAGCTCTTTGAGGAAATTAAGGAGGTAATCCTCCTTCTCCATGTTGTTTTGTCAGCTTAGGTCTGAGATCTCTTAGTTCACTGAAGGGTCTGCTTAACTTAGTCAAGCCAACACCTTCAAGTTCTTCCTTTTAAGATAAGCCATGGCTTGCATTTGATAGTATATTTATATTAACCAGGAATATGTCCACAAACACACAGTGGCATGTTCACTCAGCTTTCACTGCGTGATGAGGAGTTGAAAATGATCTTTTTTCACAAAGCTTCACATCTCTGCTAGCCTATTTCCAGAAACATACTGTGAGCTTAGGGCATGAACAGAAGTATAAACGTGACTGCACCTGCCTACTTAGACTTCATTGTTTGATTATCACACAGGTGAGCATACAAACCTTCAATCCTGGCACAATGCTAAATCTTCCAGAATTTTAAGTTAGTAAATGTTTGTTTTACAGGGCAGCCTCCCAGCTTTTGAAGGAGTCTAGTTGTGCACTTGCTTTCTGTTTTACTGACTGAGCATTTTTGGAGAACTGTACTGTGATCCTTTTAACAGTCCTTTTACCCCTGCTACCTTAGATAATGTTCAGTCTTAAAATGTGGGGTTATAGTCTACATATACTTGACATTAGTATTAAAATCCCACTTTCGTGTGTTTACTAAGTGGTTTGGTTTTTATTAATAAGCTTTTCCTTTTTCTTTCCCCCTCTAATTTAGATTCTTCTCTCCTTCCTGACTCCTGGAGCAAACAGGATTCACAATCAAATTTGTGAAGTTCTAGATACGGATCTTATAAGACAGCAGGCAGAACACAATGCTGTTGATATTCCTGGTCTAGCCAACTATATCATCAACACTATGGGAAAGTTGTGTGCTCCAGTAAGAGACAACGATATAAAACAGTTAAAGGCAACTGACAATATCGTAGAATTACTGAGGTTGGTATTGGGGTGAGGTTTGAGGGCTTTTTAGAGGAAAAACCTCTTCCCTGAAAGAGTTCTGGGCAGTGGAAATGGGGGGTAAAGCCTTAACAAGTGTTAAATTGTGTCAGTTTACATAACGCCTGTTCTGACACCATGGCCAGATTGTGTATCTTACTTTGTAATGAAATGGGTAGGATACCTCTATGAAATTAGGCAGCTCTGAATATCTAAGCCAACAACTCTTGCAATAATCTCTGTTTTAGAAACTGTTTTTTTCTGTCTTGTTCATCCTTACAAAATGAAAGCAGCACATTTTTACTGTTCCTTCTTGAAGTGGTTGTTGCATTCTTTCTCTGGCAGGCCAAACTTCAGATTAAGAGCTCTTTAGTTAAGATCTTATTACTTGAATTTGAGTAAAACATTTGCATAGAAGGGCATAAACCACTGTACTGCTCCTTAGGTACACGGAAATATTAAGAGTAAATGCTGGTTGTTCTTCTGTGGATGTATAAGGATCAGGGCAACTGGTTCAGAAGGATTATTTATCTTGGTGCAATCAGGGTGACTAAAAGGTTAAAATTTCTTCATTTGGACTGAAATTGATGTAGTTCCTGAAAACCTTTCTCTTACAGTTAGAGGGTTGTAGCACTTAGTGATGCTACATTTGTCCTGTCTCTGTAACTTAGACCAATCCCTGTATACACTGCTCCTTCATGTATTCCAGATGACAGGTAACATCTGTTACTCTGAAATACCAATGAAGGAGTTTACTTCTCTCAGAAGTTAAAGTGCCAATGTACACATACTTCACATGTGCTGGTTAAAATCAACAGACTAAATTAAACTCTGAGATTTTAAATTCTTCCTTTCAGACAAATATTCCATGTTTTGGATCTGATGAAAGTGGATATGGCAAACTACACAATTAAAAGCCTTAGGCCATACCTCTGGCATAATTTGGTGGACTACGAAAGAACAAAATTCCAGGAAATTCTTGAAGAAACACCAAGTATGTATCGTGCTATATTTAATTCAAACTCTTCTCTAAAAAGAGGACCATTTAAAGACATGCTGTGGAAATCTATAAGTTGCTGTTAACTTAGAGGAAAACTTCAATTTCTTGTCTCTAACTAATGCAAAAATTTTTTGACAATCACTGGGTGATTGCTTAACTTGCTATAACGTTTATTTATCTGTAGTCTGGGGCACTTTCAGACAAACTTATATTTGCCAAACTGGTTGATATCTGAAAAACAAACAGTGACTCTTGCTGTCTGGATGCAGAAGCCCTACATAAGGATGAGACTTTTCTCTCTTTCATGCGCAGCAATTCTGTTGTTAGTCTGAAGTAAACATATAAAACCAGTTAGCGTGTCTGAAAATTGGATGGGGTAAGATCAAGTTTTTTAATAAACAAAAGGCAGGCTCTGAATGAAACTTCTTGGATGATGCAAAGTCAACTTGATCCACTATTGTAGGTTTTGTGTAATATGGTTAAATAGTGTTCAGAAATACATCTTCCAAGAAGAATAAGTAAGCTTGCTAAAATCTGGAGCAGGGGCTTCTAAAATGCACTGAGCCACTGACAGGGCCTGCTGTGTTTGTATACACAGCCTGAGGAAAAACTCTATTAAGAGTAAAATTAAATGCTTTAAAGAGTTCTATTTCCCTTCACCTCTACTTTTCTGTCCTGTGTCCCAACTTAAGTGGCCTCTGAAAAACAATGCTTTGGGACCTCAAACTTTGATACTTTTTCTACCTAAAAATCTTGTTTGAAATCTAATATATTATTGCTGGGTTTCTGCAAACTAGCTAGAGTATTCAGGTGACCAGTGGAACATGATCAGTGGAAAAAAAGTGAAGGAGAGAATTGACTCAGCTCTTGGCTATATTTGAGTCTTCAGAAGTTCAATTCTCTTATGTGTACAACTCTCTTTTTTTCTCAAGGTAGTGCTTATTTTGATGAAGGCATGCAGTAAATCTGTGCTATTTGCAATGCTTAGGTGCCCTGAATCTCACAACAGAATGGATAAAGGAATCTATAGAAGATGAATTGTCGTCTATTTCTGATGAGTCTTCATCGTCCCCTGGTGCTGACAGTAGTTCAAAACCAATTATTAGTCCTACACTGGTGCTAAACAACGGCTACTTGAAACTGTTACAGTGGGATTATTGCAAAACAATTCCAGAGGTAAGTGTTTTGGTGTCTACAGATTTCCAGCTATATGAAATAATTGGTGTAAATAATAATCCCACTATTGAGTGACAATAAGTGGATGTTCTCTTGCACTCCTTAAATTTCTGCACAGTAAATTTGAAATCTGGAGATTATATGATAGTCCAGTTTCTGAAATTTGAGACAGGCAAGTCAACAACTAGAAAAGAACAAGGTAAAGGTCGTTTTCCCTCTCTCCAATCATAGCTCACCAGCTCCAACCTAAGAGCAGTCTTGGCTGTGGTCAAAGGCCGGGCCTTATAGTCATGGTACTTGGCTCTCTGTATCTTTAAAAGAACTGACTGTAGCATCCTGTTTTCCTAACAGCAGCAGGAATTCATGGGATTGCTCTTTAGAACAGAATAAGTAAAAACTTGAAGCCCTCTAAAGCAGATATTTATCCTTTCTTAGTGCATGTTTCAAGAACCAGTGTTCAGTTTTTCCCTCCAAGTCCTGATTACTGACCTCTGCAACTTTCCATAACTTTCCATAAAGCCAATGTGAAATTTGCCATCAGTCAGGGCTAAAATTTGCATTTGCAGGGAGGGCTTTAGCTACACTTAGGATGGCCTGGCAGAGAATTTACTAAATACGTGGGGATGCTCTTGATGCTCTCAGTCCATGGATAGAAGGGAAGCCACCTTATTCTTACCTTTCTGTGAACAGTTTTGAATAAGAGATGCACACAGATGTCCTCTGGTGGATCTAATTTGCCAGACTATGAAATTGCTACCAACTACAGTTTGATGTTAATGTCCTTGCTGCTCAATGGAGGCATATGATTAGGATGAACTTTTTTTAACCTAAAATAAGTCACTCCAGCCACATCTCGCTGTGGGAATTACTTATGTTCTTGGTATGATTAACTGGCTTTTTGCCTGTAGCAGGTTATAATATCATTTGCAGAACCTGCTCTGGTGGTTGTCAAGCACAGTTGTTCATCATTATCTGTCAGTTACAAATCCTGGCATTTTTCAAAGGACAGAAATCCAGAAGACTATTCTGTTTGTAACCCTGGTCACTGCAATGTCCTCTGGATCCTCTGAGCAGTCCACATCATGGGCTGAATTGCTGGTTTCAGGCTTATCAGCAGTGGTGAGGAGTGAGATGCAATGGCCTCAGTTTCCTCTGCACTGAAGGCATTACTTTTCTTCCCACCACAGGGTTACTTCTTGTATTGTGTATAATGCCACTTCATACTATACTACATATTTAGGGTATCTCACCTGCTGTCTCTTCTGGCTTTGCATATTTGTGATTAAAAAGAGTAATGCTTCATGACTGCATCCTAGATATGTCCTTTTCCTGTCTCTCTCCCTCATTGTTCCTAAATGAGTATTATTGTTTCAATTCCAGACTCTAATAACAGATGAAGTTCGTCTTCAGGAGTTGAGAGAAAAGCTCAATCAATTAAAAATCATAGCCTGTATTTCTCTCATAACAAACAATATGGTGGGTGCAGCAATTGTAGATGTGCCTGATTTTGCAGACCAGCTGAAAA
The DNA here is from genome assembly GCF_001715985.3 of Manacus vitellinus. Taxonomy (NCBI): domain Eukaryota; kingdom Metazoa; phylum Chordata; class Aves; order Passeriformes; family Pipridae; genus Manacus; species Manacus vitellinus. The sequence continues at coordinate 13,108,597 of NW_021940682.1, forward strand.
GGATCTCTGTTCCTCTTCTTGAAGGCATGAACAAGAAGTAAGGCCTTGTTTTTATCACTCTTATTTTTTGAACAGGAAATAGTTGGAAACAATTCTGATGTTATAGCTTGTTATTAGTAGGAAGATACCAAATTTTAATAATTTATGTATTCCCTTTATAAGTCCACTGTATGTTAGACACATGTTTTCAAAGTTAGATTTTAATAATCTTAATCTTGATGTTGGTGTACAGAATTTGGAGCCTAGTAATAAAGTTCATTCATACACTCCTAATATTGGAGAGACTGTGGCAATACATTCACTAAATTGTCTTGCCAATTGCTTCAAACTTGTAGATAGTTCAAGTTACTTGGTTGCCTATTTCTGCTGCTGCTTGCACTACAAGCAAGTCTGATGTTATAAAATAGTTTTCCACTCTGCTTTTTCTCATGAAATGCTATGCACATGGCCCAGAAAAACACCCAGGCACAAAGGCAAAGTGAACTGGTGCCACTGCCTGCACATTTGGTATTATTTTTCCCCACCATTTGGATCACAATTGGGTCCTTTATTTTATTTTCCACATAGAGATTTTCCTGTATCTGTAGATGTACATAAATCTGCAACAGTAAAAGATAACTTTTCAAAATTCTCTCATTGCAGAGAGCAAGTTGAAAACAAAATGCAAAGGAGACAATTGAGGTCACCTTACAAGCTATGCCACAGAAACTGCAGAAGTTAATGCTTTTCTGTTTCTTCCAGATCTTTTGATTTGAAGGAGGCTCTGAATGCTATTGGTGTCCAGATTTGCAGCAAAGTGAACAAGTCTCTAACTGAAAGAGGTCTTCCCACTCTTAGTGAGGAAATGCAGAGTAATTTAATGGGTCAAATCGCTCATATTGTTGAGAAGAATAATCCTGTCTGTTCCTTGATTGGTTAGTAAGATACTACATAACTGTGTGTTAACTTACTCCCAGCAAGCTTAATCAGCTGTCTAGCTATCTTTTAAGAGCACTTTCTTACTGCAGTAAAATACTGGCTCAACTAAGACTAAGGAAATGTTGTTCACCTATAGATGCTGTTCTTGGTGTGCTGCAGAGCATTTCTAGTCGCAGCTAGAAATAATTCTAAAAGTGCTTGTACAGACAAGCCTAGACAGCCTGGTATTTTGGAGAAGAATTTGGGAAAATGAATGCTATTCAGTATCCTTTCTGTCCATTCTGGGTTTATCTAATATGTAATAGACTCAAAGTTAAAAAACCCACTAGGTTTAATGTAACTTGCTGCAGTAGATTTATGCTGCATCCACCTTGTAGTAGCCAAATTTAAGAAGCTTTCAGTATTGTTTCCCACGCCAACATAGTCTTGGGAAAGAGTTATTGCTTACATAGTTGGATTTTTTTTTGCTGTGTTGATGTGCTTACAAATCAACTATGGCTTCATCTTGCGTTTACATTTGTTCTGAGCATACTTTCTATTCCATTTCAGACAAACGAATCCAGCTCTTCTTGAGAAGCTTGCTTGCTCTTCCAGGTGTCCAGAAGTGTATGCCTACTATGCCAGGAGGCCTTTCTGTAATTCAGACAGAGATGGAGTTTGTTGGATCTCAGTATGCAAGCATTGTAAACTTCAATAAAAAAGTGTATGGACCATTCTATGCAAACATACTTAGAAAACTACTTTTTCCTGAGGCACCAATAGAGAAAGCAGAAGCAGAAACAGCTGGCAATTAAAAAATGTACCCTTTTTTTATTTTCCAAGACAGTGGGGAAGTCAGATCTCTAAGAACAGCCTACGCCGGTGACTGTTGATGAAAAAGGTTTTGTAAAATGTATACAGATAGTTTCTGAGATTCACTGTAAAAAAATTAATTTCAAGGTCATATATATATATATTTTAAGAGAAAAAAGTTTGTTTAATGGATTGTCACTTGTAATAACCAGCGAATTATTAATTTTCATGGCAAACATTTATTAGGATTTGCAGTGGGAAAAAGCTGGCAAAGTACTTACTGTTTTGCCACCAATAAAACAATGTTATTTTTCAACTCAAATATATTTACATATAGCAGTGCATATTATGCAATGACAAAACAACTGTAGATAAAATGTACTGTGCTTACATTGTATTTTTGTAGAGTAACATCAAAGACAACAATTATGTTTCTGAAAATACTTCAAAGAAGAAAGTATAGCATAACTGCTTCAACCAAACCCAGGTTCATACTAGGGCAAGTTTGGGTACTCCTGCAGTTACTGGAACCAGAACTTTGCCTCTGTTACATTGAGGAATGCCAGTGTTATAAGCTGTTTGCAGTATAGCAGTTACAGAAGCAGCATTCACCACTTCAAGTAGGAATCATTGAGAACTTCTCAACTGTAATTGAGGTAAATGATAAACACATAAGAAACATGATGTTGGGGGGTGGAGTAAATTTCTGTATATAATGTTTATAAGCATTTTGTTTATTCAGTGGAGGTCATACAGATCTTTAATATGTGTATGTACTGACCTTTGATCTTAATGGATGGGTATTAAGTATTTTTAAGTTAGGTCTTTCTGACCTTTATTCCCAGAAGCACTTAAGGCTGACCTTACAATGTACCACAGAGCACCTCCCCCTTTTATGCCCTCATCCAACAGAATATTAGTCTTTCACAACAGATTCTTAGGTCTGAAAGCAAGAACCCAAATAAATAGTCATTCTTGAAAATGTGATTAGATTCACTTTTATGGAGTCTCTGAGAAATGCTGCTGTTTTCTTCAAATTCCTTTGGAATAGGCCCCAATACTTAGTTCCCATTTAAGGCATTGGGAATCTTGCATACAGAAAATTAATAGGCTTGAAATCGAGAAATGTGGAAGTGAACTTCTCCAAGTTTACACAGGCTTTATTTTGCATATTTCAGATTACTGGGATTAGACACTGCTGGAATACATAATATAGACATGTTCTTGTCTATGAAATTGAATAATTTACTTGAAAATGATATTTTAATATATTACCATATAATAGTCCTTTTAAGATGTCATATATAAAAAACCTCAGTGTGGTACAGGTTATAGCTTGTTTTTAATATTTTATATTACAATCTATTTTTTATGAAGAGACAAAAAAATAACCTGTAAAAGCTTAATGTGTCACACAGATTGTATGTGTACATTACTATGTCTATCATAGAGGTCTAAAAAAAACTGGGCATTATTAGCACTGTGGTTTTGTAGTCTGTTTTTACAGGATTCTGTACCCTTTATAGTAAGGGAAATTAATTCTAGTCAGTTGTTTCTCAGTGTCCAAGGACTTTGGTCACATGTACATGATATGGAAAACTTTCTTCAAAATGCCTTTTTAGAAAAATTTCACTAGTGCACTTCTGTTCTAACCCTTGTAAAAACATTGCACAAAATAAAGATGAATACATATTTTAAAGGGAACTGTCTCCTGGAAAACCTGAGAGAAAGGAACTCTTAGAATATAATAATTGTGCCACTAGTTAAGTCAGGCTTGCTCACATGAATATGGAATTTTGATATGCAATTCACGATCATCAAGAGAAAAATGCATTTCAAAAGCAGTTAGGGGGAATTAAATCTTAGCGATTTGCTACATCTTGAGAAATACCTAAATGATTCTGAGCTTAGTCAAAAGAGGATTTTGTAACATTTGAAGATGATTGCTAATGCGATTATGAACTTTTTATCATAATACTTCATATACATTGTATTGTACAAATTAATATAAAACTATAGATCTTTAAGGAACTGGGAAAGCTGTCGTACTAGTTTTTACCAGTAAATACTCAAAAAGTAGGGTTCATCTGTGGGTTTTGGTGAATAAGATAACTTGCAAAGGGCATTTTATAGCATGGCCTATGTTTCAAGTGATTGTTTAATGTTTTTTAATGTTTCAAACATGGACATTGCATCTGTTTAATGTCATATGTTGCATGCTGTTTATGCTGCTGTGGCTGAAATGCACTTGCCTCTGCTCTGAAGTTGTTCTTGTGAAACAAGATGCCATTCTGTAGCAGCTTTCTTTGTTAAAAAAACAAATATTTGAGGGTTTGGATGCATTAAATTTTGTTTGTGATACCATCAGTGGTGAAAAGTTATTTATATAAACTTTCTTAAATGCTGTGGATTGTTAAATGCCAAAGGTAAATGACTGCACTAATAATATGTTGTGACCCTTTTTCTGTAGCTTCTCAGGAGTGGCTCAGAGGTAGAGGAGTGACTTTAATCCAGCTGCACAAATAACATTCAAAACAGCTGCTTGCTTAAATCTGACTAATTGGAAGAAGAATGTATTTGGTTTGCATGGCAAAGATGGAGGGGTTGGGCTACAGGGGTGGCTTCTGTGAGAAGCTACTAGCTTTCCCTGTGCCTGACAGAAGACTTGCCACGTACTGAACAAATTTTCCAGACTGACTGTGCACTTTAGGCAGGAAACCAAATAGAATTGGTCTGAAATACTGCCTTTATGTTTAACCTGCGCCTTTATGTCCGAAATGCACTGAGTGCAGACCCAACTCCGTAAATGTTACTCACATGGAAACTGAGCCAGAGCAGACGTGTGTAAGCAATGTTTTCACGCTGCTTTTAAAGCATACTTAGCAATTACTATATGTGAACTGGCAAAAACTTACTGCCACGGGAACCTGCAGAAATCACTGATGTTTCTCGTTAATCTTAAACTGGGAAAGATGAGTAGTCCCCTATCTGGGATTTTGGTTTCTCTATAGCACTGGAGAGAGAAAGCAAAAGAGCTTGTAGGTGATCCAGCTACAGCATTCAACATTAAGATAAGAAAAAAGGCAATAACGATGATTATAATAATAATAATAATGCTAAAAGCTTATGCCTCGTGTTGCTTTACATGATAAAAATTGCAAGAAATGAGTTTGTACCCCAACTGCTCTGTGTTCCCTCCGGCCCTGCCGCCTCCTGGATCCCCGGCTGCGGCGCCGGGGGGGGCGGTGGCCGGCTCAGGGATTCAGGGAGGAGCCCCCCGAACGCTGCCAGGCGCTAAAGCCCCGCGGGAGGAGCCGGGGCACTGGGAGGGGGGGTTGGGGAGCCCTCACTGCTTTCAGGCATCGCCCTGCCCGGCTCCGCGGGCCGGAACCTTCGGGCGCGGCGGGCGGTGCGCGGGGACGCAGTGAGGAGGAGCGCCGCGCCCGTGGGGGGCGCGGCGATGGCGGCGCGGGGGGTGGGCGCAGGAGGGGGCAGAAGCGGCGCCCCGTCAACAGGTGAGGTCAGCCGGGGGGGCGAGGGAGGGGGCGGCGGGCGCTCCCGGAGCGTGGCCTGGGCCGGGCCGGGGTGAGGTGGGGTGAGGGGTAAGGAGCCCGCCTGCCCGCGGTGCGGGACCTGCGCTCGGGTGCTGAGGTGCCGCCCCGTCCTCAGCCTCTGCCCGGCCCGTGTCCTGCAAACGCGGGCACGGAGGTTTCAGCCCTTTAAATCCAGCTGATTGCCTCACGTCGGCACGGAGAGGAGATGAGGGTCGAATTTCGAGTCCCTTTGGTTCCACGGGGCTTTTCCTGTAGGAAGAGCACTCCAGGCGTGGAGCCTCCGTGTCCAGGGTGCCTGGCGCTGTGTTTTGCCATGAATTCCTCTACGTGCTCCTGCACCGTGAGCTACAGTGTCACACCACAGCCACGCCGCGTGCTCCTAAATGCTGAGTGTCGGAATTATGAGGTGTTGGTGCTCTGTGGATATTACTCTCTGCAGGAGCGGAGTGATGCGACCTCAGTCTATGCTGTCTGGGTATCTCTCCTCCCAAATCTGGCATGGGCTCCCCATGCCGTGGTGAGAGAAGATGGGGCTGATTTAAAGAGATGTTTCCTGTGATCATTAAAGAATAGAAATAGGGGAAAGTTTGTAGGAACCTTGATATGCTTAGCACTCGTCAGCCTTGCTGAGTCTTTGTAGGAGTCAGGGTTCTGGTGGGTTTTACAGAGACTTGTGTCTACGAGTGCTGCTCCCAGGACTGAGGTTCTTGCTTGTATTTTGTAAAGTAAAAGTCATAGGAAGTCTTCCCTTCCTAGGAATATAATTTACAGTGTTGACAAAAAAATGCTAGTTGATCTTAAATGAGGACATAGTAGTAAGGAATTTTCTAAGAAATATATATTCTCACAGAAGTTGCCCTTGGAAAAGGCAGTGTGCTGAATAAATATTACTCAGTGCATCCTGAGTAAATATTGCATAGCACATATGGCTTACTAAGATAATCCAGGTCATTTTTATCCATCTATGTTGGCTTTAGAGAGTCTTTTTTTTTTTTCCTCAATAGATCTGATTTGAAATAATGTTAGTGACTAAAACCCAACAATAATAATAAAACAAACAGATAAAAAAGCTCAAGCATCTGAGGTGTTTGGTTACTCTTTGGAAAGATATTTCAAACTGTTTTTTGTTTTCAGGAAAAATGGAGACTTCTTCCAGCATTTCTAAAGGTTAGTGATACACACGTTTTGTGGCATGAGTGCTTCACCTCCATTCTAACTTTACATTTCCCTCTTCTAGCTTTTGCTGTTTTTTGCTATTCCCAGAATATCTGTTCTCACCTTTTTTGTGAATTTCACAATTATTATTTTTTTTTAGTTCTCTGCAGTTATGGATAAACTCATTCCGTAGATCGGTTTCCTTGTTAATTTACTGATTATTTTGTGGATGCATCCTCTTAGAGCTTTGCATATTTATGTGGCTGTTCTCAATGAACAGTGTATATGTGTCATGGTTCCAGATTATTTTACTGTTTTACTGGCACTCAGAGACCCTATTCATGGTCTTTACACAGGACTGTGGTGTCCAGTTCATGGCTGTGTTTGTCATAGGCAGTGTATAGCCACAGATGTGGATTCTGCAAGGCTCGAACATGTTTGTCATCTGAAAGAATTTAGCACAGATCCAAAAGTACCTATAAATGCTTATATCTTAATTTCTGCCCTGTACGATTAACGTTATTGAAGCTAATTTTATTTGCTGCATGCATGTGTTTTTCAGGTGAAAGGTCTGGTAAAACAGCACATAGACTCATTCAACTATTTCATCAACGTAGAGGTATGTGCTTACCTGGTGGGAAGAGAGGAGCTTGCAGTACTCAGAAAAGGCACATGGTTCTATTTTATTTTTTTTCCCCTCCAGATAAAGAAAATCATGAAGGCCAATGAAAAAGTTACAAGTGATGCTGACCCAATGTGGTACCTGAAGTAAGCATGAAATGATTTCCATATGAGTAGCAGCCTGCGTACTATCTCCTGGGTTTGTTGTTGGCTATAAAATGTTTGTAGGCACTTGTGTAGGTATAAATCAGAGAGTATATTCCATGTCTTATCTCTTATTTGATGCAATGAACAATGAGAGACTTAAAGAAGACTCTTGAAACAGACTTAATAACCAGCTGTTAACAATACCTTATGTCACCATTATTCTGTAGTTCAGTAATCTCAGATGACAGATTGGAGTTTCTCTTTGTCTATTTGCAAAGGTAATTTGGGGTTTATTGCATATGCAGGTTAAATTTTAACTAAGTAGACCACAACTCAAATACAGTGAGTTACTTTGGGAAGAATCATTGCTCATGATTAATCAGCCTGTACATCAGAAGTTACATCAAAGTAACTTCATTTTTCAGTATATGTAAAATTTTGCTCCCTTCAGGTTGCCTGAAAAACATTTGGCTCATATTGAAACTGCGTGTATTACAGGTACCTCAATATCTACGTAGGTACTCCAGATGTAGAAGAAAGCTTCAATGTGACACGACCTGTATCACCTCATGAGGTATTAATGTTTACATCTGTCTTGTTTGTTTATTTGATCTTGGGAATGTCTTGGATAGTAGCTGCATATCATTTTATTTTGAGTACATGCATGCTATGTTAGGTGATACAGTGCCTGCCACCATCACTGTAGAAAGAAGCCTCAGCAATTTAAACATCATGTAATAAAGTTTTTTGATTTAATTTTTTAATTGTATTTTTTTATGACAGGTGAATATAGCTGTGTTCTGTAGTTCATAGTAGGTGAATTTGAGTGGGTTTCCTTGAAAGTAATGAAAAGTACTTCGCTTGCTTAATCTTGTGGCACTCCTTATGGCAAAGCTTAAGTCCACACGCTACAATGTAGTGTTCTTTGATATATTTATTAACTTCTTTTTAATATTAGCCTTGCTGCTGTCTACACTGTAAGTCACTTCAGTCTCCCTTTCCCTTGTGGTCTTCTTTGGGAACATATATCTGATTTTTTTGCTCATATTTTTTAAGTCTGGGTCAGAAAACAAATGTGGAAACTTTGAGCAGAAACAGATGAAAGTTGATAAAATTATAAGAAGCTGCAGAAAAACATTAGCCTTATGGGGAGTATATTTAATTTCTTTGCACTGCTGTAAGCATGTAGGTTAGCAAATGGAATAAAGATGCATGTTGGAGAACAAATGCTGCTCTGACTGAAATCAGAAAGTCTGTTGGTTTTGACTAGCAGGATATAAGGTAGCTTCTGTATGTGCAAGAAAACCATAAACTAACATAAACTTTGGACCTTTTAGGATTGTTTTCAGGTATCTAGAGCCTTTCAGTTCTCTTGAGAGATTGCTCAGGAACACAGTATTTCTCTCCAGATACTGTGCTTTGAGATTTATACCACTGCAACAGAGGTGGTGACAACCTCTTTTTGGCCTCAAAATGGGAACTGAGCTTGGAACTTGCTCTCATTTACCAGCATACAGCCCGTTGTTATCCTCATAAATCAGCTCATGTATCAGATGCTTTTTTCCTTGCTATATCCACTTGATACCTGAAGGTGAATTGTTTGGGGCTTTTTTTAATGTGATCTCAACTACCATGGAATGCATTCTGTACTTTGGAGGAGTTCTGTAAAAACAAGTTGTTTAGTGGCTGCTGCAGGATCTGTCTCCAGTGACCTGACTCAGATCTGGTTGGTTCAATGGAAAGCTTTTAGGGCCAGTAACTCAGCCATTGACAGTGCAGTCAGATGTAACACATGACAGTTCATGCATCTCACAAATGTGTAGCTAATGTTAAATCAGTAGATATGAATGTGCACAAAATGCAATGGGGAAGATTTATATGAATGAAATTGCATGCAAAATATTATTTGTGGCCAACAACTCATATCCAAGAACCCAGGTATTACAATGCTTGGTTACTTTAGAACTAAAGTGACTGTACATGCAGAAGAAGGCAAAATAAATGCTTCATAGATCAGATTGACCTTGAGTTTAGAATAACCTACTCTTGCATCTCAGATACGTCCTCATTGATACTTAATGTAGTGCATCTTTTCTCTTTATTTTTCAGAGTACTATCCACACATGAAGACCATAGTTATTTTCTTAAATAGGATACTGTTTAGGTCAGGTCAGAGGTACAATTTAAAAAAAAAAGAGCATTGGATACGTATGAGTGCGCCTTTACATTTTTCTTTTGAGGGCTTTTAGAATTCCTTCCCAAAGACACCTAAAATGATCAGATTTTCATAAGGGTCTGAGTCTGTATCAAGTCAGGCCTATCTTTTACCTTGAGGTGTCTGTAGTAAGAAGGAAGGTGATACAAAAATGCAAGTGGTGGAATATTACATTGTAGTTCATAGTTCATATTTTATATCTATGTCTTGGGTTAAAAAAGCCCACACAGAATCCCAAGGCCTTTTTTTCCCCCTAAGTAGTACTAATGAGGCTGTCTAACTCTCCCTCTCTTGCAGTCCTTATGGGAGTTTCGTGAACTATTCATGCAGATGAATTTAAAGTAATTAGAAAATGGAAATATTCTTGGTTACTTTTAAATTTGATGAAGTTGCTGTGAGCACAGTGGGACCTAGTTTCTTGCAAGTCACAGTTTGAAAACTGCTGGTGTGCTCGGTATTTTATTACTAGAGAAGTGATTTACTTCTTAATATGGAGAGAAGGGGCATCCAGTTTGCGATGATTCTTGGGGCATATTTTTCCATACAGTTGCATCTTCAATGCACAGCACAGTCTTAGTTGCCTTTTATTACTGCATAATCAACACACTGAAGGACTACAGAACCATAAATGTGCAAGTCTGAACACTGATAAACCTATAATCCTGGAGCTGAAAGGTATAAAATACGCAGTGAGGTCATGAATGACCTGCTGTGAGTGCTCTGTTGTGTTCAGCAAATGCAATAAGGCTGGTCTTGCATGAAAATACAAAATACCTTAAGGGCTGACAACAGAGTCTTAGAGTGAGACTGGGGATCAGAAAGATGAGATTAGAAATGACTGAGCCTTGAGCTATATAATGTCCTAGATATGTATATCCTGCTTCTCTTACTCTCTGAGGAATTTGCAAACAGATTCTGCCAATCTTTGCAGGAAGTGATTCTCTACTGAGCCTTCTGTAAGTCATCTTTAGAAATGGTACTATATAGTGACATTTGCTCATTCCATGGTGTCTCTCTTACTCTTCCATTCTGTCAAAATTCATATGACAGCACAATTCTTCACCTGTTGAGAGTCTTCACATAGAGATGTCCCTGAGCTGAGCACTGTTCAGACACAGTATGGTTTTTGTGCTGATTAGACCTGTTTGTTTAATTAAGCAGTTTGGAAGTCATGCTCTGCAGTGCTGTCTTCTGCAGACACAGATCTACTGGCTGCTTTTGGAACATCATACTAGTTGTGTTTGGATTTTCTTGGGTTTTGTTTTAAATAAGAGAGTCTGTCAAACACAGTTCAGGTTCATGATTTTGGTCAAGCTTTGCTTTGCTTGATTTCTTTGTGGGGACTTAGAGGACACAGGACAAACATGGGATGTTTTAAAGGAGATTCTTCAGCTTGTAAGTCAACAAATACCAATATGACTGTTCTCCTTTTAGTGCCGCCTGAGAGACATGACCTATTCTGCCCCCATTACCGTGGATATTGAATATACACGAGGTAGCCAGAGGATCATCCGCAATGCGTTACCCATTGGCAGGTAAGATACCATATACTGAGCTTCTGGTATTAGTTTTCCTTTTGTGCCATGCTGGGAAGAGTTTTTACTGCAAAGTACATGTAGGCTAACCTCACTTCCTTGTTAAAAGAATCACTGAGCAGGCAAATCTTGATAAACAGCTGTAGAGGATGTGATTTTTAGGTTCTAAGATTTTGTTTTGCAAAAGCGTCTGATAGTCTGTCTCCTTCCAAAGATGTTGTCTATGATTCTATTGATATAAAACCAAGGAGGGAAGTACCTGAAAGAGTACTGGAGGTGCAAGTTGCATTATTGTAAAATGAAATCAAGCATGTTTGCTTTATAGGCAAATTACTCAGTCTTCCATACTTAATGTGTAGAGTTACATCTGTGGAAGTTGGATGGTAAAATCAGTAAAGCAAGCATTAGTCCTGCTGTACAACGTTAAGCTCTCATTTAAAATTGGTTTAGTTAAAAACTACAGTTATGTCGTCGGAGTGGTTTTAAGGGCATACATGCAAGAAGTCTTTTTGCTGTTAAAAACTGTTAATACCCAGTTATTATTTCCATGGGAAATAATTTTCCTCATCTGTCCCTAGTATTATGCTGGTTTCCTTTTGCCAGGTGAGTATATGCAATGCTTGTTTGACATACAGTTCACACTGGGACAGGAAAGCTGTATGTTCTTTACACTCTTCTTTCCATTGTTTGGCAGAGTCACTGATAACCTGTGTGTTTTAGAAACAAAACAAATTTAAAAAAGAAAGCAAAAAAGGCAGTATCTTTGGACCTTTGTGCCTTTAAAAAGGAAAATTTCATTTGAATGCTTAGTAGCATTCCAAATTTTCTGTGCTTTTATGCACAGTAACTCCATAACTTTATTTTCCTTTTTTTAGTTTTCTTCCTGATAACTTCTGGTATTTAAAAAAAATAAAAATATCCCCATAAAGAGAATAAATTGCTATTCTCTGTAATGTAGCAGCAAAATATTTTATTGTGTGCAAGTGAAATAAATAAGATACTTTAAGACTTCTGCTTCATTGGAGTTTTCAGTAATGGCATGTGAGTACTCTGTTTTGCAGTACCTTGTACTAACTGGTTCCTGCTTCTGATATAAGTAGCCAATGCACTGTGTGTGACAAAAGATTTTGCTTGTTATATGAAACTTCTTATCTCTAGGAAATACTTTCTCAGTGAAATGATTGGAGCAAGTAGGTTGTCTGCATAGAGCACTGTAGTGACAAGATAGCTTTTTATATTCTGCAAAAAATAAAAAATTTGAGTTCATCAATTTTTTTTAGTGTATAAGAATATGAATATAGTAAAGAAATTAAAATAATTTATAAGATTTGAGTACAAGAAATGTAGCCTAATCTTATATTTTATTGAAGTAAAATTGAATTAATTATCTCGGAGATTGTAAATAGTAGAACTCATGAGTAAATTTTGTCAGCATATGTCTTAGAAAAAAACACCTGTTACATAGATCTTATAAAGGCTGTCCAAGGAGTGAAATTCTGTAAGGTGGAATGAAAGTCAGCTTTTTTGTAGAAGAGACTAAAGGGCATAGAGGTCTTTTGGTAGACGTAGTGATAAACTGTTTTTATCTTTTGCAAAATACAGCTCTCTCTTTGGAAGTAAACTATGATCTTTTTCAAAAGTTTTAATGAAAATCTGAGAGTGGAAAGGTATGTTATGAAGCTGACTATAAAAGTACACTTTTTAATAATAATGGCAAAATCATTGCTAGTTAGTTGTTGAATAAGCCAAATTGAAAGTGAACATTCCCAATTCCCTGATTTATCTCAGGGTGATAGGATAATTTGGGTTGAAAGAGACCTCTAGTACAGGCTCCTGCTCAGAAGGGGGTCAGCTCTATGATCAAACTGGGTTGCTCAGTGCGTTATCCTGTCAGGTCTTCATGACCTCCATGAATGGAGACTTCCCAGCTTCCCTGTGCAGCTTTTCCACTGCTTGACTGCCCTCATGGTGAAGAAGTTTTGCCTCATATCCAGTCTGTGCATCTTTAGTTTCTCTTCTTTTTTAATTCCCTAAGCATTGAATTAGTTTTTCATTTCTTGGAATATTTTTCCACCACATGTTGCGTCACAAAATGCTTGCTGCAGACTTCTGTGCTAAGACACCAGAGAAATTAAAGCTACTACTGGGGAAACTTCATGCTTAGGTTATGTATTAGAGGCACTATCTGTCTGCAGCCAGAAGGTGTCATTCCTATATGGGAAATAAGACATGAACTGGCTTTATCTAATTAAAGCTGGATCTGCAGGGGCATGTTCTTCACTGCAGCCTGTTTTTGGAGACCAGGAGTTTTTGCATGAGTTATCATTGGCCTTGGTGACTCTGCTTGTCACAATGCCTGTAGTAGCTGCATAACCTTTAAGTAGGAAGTCTGTGGTTTCTGCTAGTTGGTGTCCAGTTTCAGGTCTCTTTTCAATTACATGTTCAATGAAATAAGGTGGGTTTAAAGGAAAAACCTGTTGGTTATATCATGCATGTGTTCTAATTACCTTAAACATGTTTTCTCCAGTTTGTTCAGCGTGGTTTTTGTTCTGAATTTGACTCTTCTCTTTTACTCTGAATCTAGAGTAAAATTGTAACTGGTTTTCTTGCAGAATGCCTATAATGCTGCGTAGCTCCAATTGTGTTCTTACTGGGAAAACTCCAGCAGAATTTGCCAAACTTAATGAGTGTCCTTTAGATCCAGGTACATTTTCACTCGTGTTCTTTTTTTTTGCTGTCTGTGTTTTTAGTTTTTTAAATTATTTTCAGCAAACAAATACCTCTTTAGTATGTTTCCTGCCACCATGAAGTCATTGCAGAAACTTCTCAAGTGTACGCTTGTAACGAACAGAAATCATCAGGCTTTTGAAAATAGTAAGACATGGTTGAGAACATGGATAGTTTGTATTTGTAGATGAAGTTTTCAACCACAAAAACAATATACAAAAACTTTTAATGTTGTATTTTGAATTTTGTATATAGTATTGTATAGTGATTTGTGATATGGGAACAGAGATGGAGTTCATTCATGAAATCTAAGTGGATCAGGGAAGAGTGGAGTATAATGGTGACCTCCAGAGGGGGAACTCTTCATTTGCTGCCTTTTGTAAATCAAGCATAAAGTGTTACATGGTAATATTTGATATGTACAGAGGAGATGAAGGTTTGATTTTTATCTGCTACTTTTGAAGCATGCACTGGACCTGTGCTGGGTTTGCTTGTGGTGCTAAGGTACAGTGATGTGTGCTTGAGGAGCGTTAATAGATACAGTTTAAGAGAGGAATCTAACATGGCTCATGTGCAGATTCCTTATATTGTCTTAGATACAACAAGGGTATTAAAATACATTTTTAAAAATAATACAAAAGAAGTTTCTCCCTGGAGTGCTGAAGAGAGCAAGTCAATAATTATGGAAGACTTATTCTCCTACTTATTCTCCTTATTTGATGTCCTTATGATATACTCTTCTGACAGGCAGTATTTTTACCTAATTTATCAAACTAACAATTCTGTTATGTCTTTTAATAATTATGATTACGTTACAGTTTGGAGGTTTTTTACAGCTCTACTGTGTCTGTGCCTGTGCCTGTGGGTTCTTTTTGTCTGAGTACTTCCCAAATGAAGTCTTAGATCTCAAATACTATGTATGAGCCTACCAAAAGTCCTGTTTTGTCTAGTGAAAGGTATTTGTAGTAATCATAAGTTCCACACCAAGCTTGTTCATTACTCTTTTAAAGGAGAATTTACTCTTCTGTTTTGCACTTTGTGTATTTATGGTTTACTTTTTAATAATTTATATCCAAAGACATATTGAAAGAGGCAAGTAAGGCACAATGGCACTGACATGTCAAGTCTTTCTTTTCTGTTGCCTAGGTGGCTATTTCATTGTTAAAGGTGTAGAGAAAGTCATTCTTATTCAAGAACAGCTATCCAAAAACAGGATCATTGTGGAAGCTGATAGAAAGGGCACAGTTGGTGCTTCTGTTACCAGGTATGGTAAATGCCTACAATTACATAAAGGAGGTAAACTCAAAGCTTTAGAACTTCATTGTTGTAGTTGAAATAGCTGTGTAGGTTTCTTCCATGTATAGTTGAACAGGAAAAAGATGTAGATATTCAATGTCCCTCTTTTGCTACTGTCATTTTGTATGCTAAACATCAATCCCAAAATCACTTAGTGCAGTATTCCCACAAAAATCAGTGAGAGTTGCTCATGTGCTTCAGGATTCACCCCAGATTAGGAAAAGCAAGTTTGAATTTTTAACATAAAGTGCACTTTCTAATTGATGGTGTTTGGTCTCATTTTGCAGCAAGTAACATGAAGTTGCTGCAGTGGAAATTGGATGTAACCTTTTGTCTGCCTCTCTGCATCAAATTGACATAAAAACTTTTAAAGGCAAAGGCAGTGGATAAGGAAACAAATATTTTTGTACTGCAAAAATTACTGAAAATAGCAAGTTAGTTTAAATTTGGCCTTTTCTCAATGATTAAGTTTTATATTTTATTTGCCTTCTGGTTGGTTTCTTTTTAAGCTGCATCTAGTATAATAATAATTGTCACTCGAATGTGAGGGCTGTTTTTTCTTCTCCAGAGGCCTCCCACACATCTCTCCTAATTACTTTACTGTTTCACAGTAAGCCTAGGTGAGGTTAACATACAACAAAGTACTGTTACCTCATTACTGTTGTTGCAGCAGTACTTGTGCACAGTTTGACCTTGCTGGTTACATCAAAATTGCTGATAAAAGCATGCAAGGATGATTTTGAAAAGTGCAGGCTTCTACTTACCTAAGTCAGATATTCCAAATAGTCCCCATCACAGGTGATAATACTCTATTTCTTTGGAAATACTGGCTGATGTCTGGCTGTTTTAATATAATTTTTTAAAGAGGAGAGAGTGGGATTAATTCAGCTGAAAGATTGTTCAAGCCTGCTAAGTTTTCTATAAAAGATTTTAGGAGTCAGTGCAAACATTCTGTTGGACATAATACTATTTTTTTTAACTTCAGTTCCACTCACGAGAAGAAGAGCAGAACAAATATGATTGTGAAACAAGGAAGATTTTATCTGAGGCATAACACTCTCTCCGAAGATATTCCCATTGCTATCATATTTAAGGTAATACAGCTGTTAGTTTGGGGGGAAAAAAAAAGAAAAGGCAGAAAAAAGCTGTGCCGCAGCTCAAGAAGGAAGATCGGCGGCAGCTCTCAAGTTAACATGTACAGAAGGACTTGGCAGGGCTTAGAGATTGGAATTTTTTTCCCCTGGAAAGTCATCTTTATTGTACAGCAAAAAGGAGAAAAAGTGCTGCGTTTTTCTGCGAGGAGAGCTCTGCTGTGCCAAGACAAACGCCTGCCACCCCCTCACTGCCTTGTAAGGTGCCTCTGTTGCTGCAGAAGGTCAGAAGGGGTTTGGTTTGTTACGATTTATGTTGCAAGCTCATGTTAAGGGTCTTTGGTTTTGGTCCCAGCCTGTTCCCAGCTGTGACTTGTGTAGTGGTGAGTAGTTAAACACCCTTTGATTCGGATTCAGGGATATGGCATAGCCATGAGCTCATTTATACATGACTCCCAGTCATAACTGTAAACAAAACTGATAGCCTGTGGGGCAGTCCTGCAATTCTTAGACCTATTCCTAAATCCAATAAGATGACAAGAGTGGCTGCATTTCCTGAGTAGTTTACTTCACCTGTGAATGAGTCCTGCCTCGATTCCAATACCTCAGAATCCCTACCTTTTCAGGGAGACTCACCAGTATCTTCAGGGCGGTGAATGCATGGATAGGCATTGTAGCTTTGAGGTGGTTTCTGGTGGGACTGACAAAGGGCTGTGAGAGGCATCCTCTTCTAATTCTGGGCAAGAACTGGGGAGTATTACCCCTCCAGCTGAGCTGGTGACAAGGCTGTGCCTTGACCCTGATTGCCTGTGAAACGGCCAGAACTGCTTTCTTTCACTCTCTGCTTCTCCCTTTCATTTTAATTCACTCAAGGGTGCACACACTGAATGTGTGATCAGTGTGACATAACGATGACTGTTCCCTAGCTGCCCAGCAGGACCAGGAGCAGGCTGGTAACTCATCTGTCTGTGGAATCAAATGCACAGACTGCAGCCATGGAGGTTTTGGGTGGACATGTGCTGTCCGGCTGCTGGAGAAAACAGGAGGGCATGGCCCATGGGACTTGTCCTGCCAACAGCTGGGAACTCCTTCCTGTCCTATGATGCTCTGCTACTGCCTGTGGGTTTGCAGCCTGATACACTGTGTGTGCAGAAGGAAATTGGGCAGCAGCCTTAGTGTCACTGTTCGCAGGGAAGGTGGCTTAGGGCACAAAAATGCTGCTGCTTGGATCTAGGAAAAGCCCTCTTTTTGTCTTCACTGTAGTGTTTCACAGCACAGGTTTGTAGAGGTAGTATCAGCTCGAAAAAATGATTTGCCAGGAGAGGGCAGTACGTGCTCACGGCATCCGAACAGTCTGTGCCCGCAGCGCTGATACGTTGGCGTCGGCAAGTACAGGCTTGTGAATGTGACCACGGCTCTTGGGCTGGGTGAGAGTTGTAAGAATCGGTTTTCATGTAGGAAGTGCTTTGGTACTAGAAAATAGTTTAATAATTGAGTTTAGACTTGAGAAATAAATATCTGTTATCTCTGATGAAGCAAATTCTTCAAGTTGGAGGATGTTTTAGTGAGAGTGTTAAAGGAGGTTGAGAAGTTATTTATGGGCATAAATGCATGTAAAAGTGCCAGAATTAAGTTAAAAACTTTTGTGTTTCATCGAAGTGTTAATGTGGCTCTTAATCCGTTTGCTTCAGTAACAAACAGCTGGATTCCACCTTCACTTACAGACTTTTATTATATTTTGTCACCCTGTGCTGGTACAGACAAATACCCGCTCACGTAGAGTAACTGGTCTGGGTTATTAAGTCTGAGGAGATTGTTGTTGGGTTATTTTTCTAAAGCAGGATTTTTCTGACTATTTGATCACCTTCTGACAGTGCTTGCTATAATTATCTATACAGGTATCTTTTACATTTTAAATAATCTTGCATAGTTTTTCATTTACTGAATAAGAGTTTACAGTTTTTAGGAGCTCTTGGCTGTACTGCTTTTTAATTGTTTATGTTGATTTAATGAAGTAGCAAATTAGCTGAGTGTTCCATTCTTGACTGGTACTTAACTGTTCTCATGAGCAGTCATTTTCCTTACCTTTCCTTTAATGACACGAAATTCATGGATCTTCTATCCACTTTCTGTGAGTCTCCAGCTGGAACCTATAGCAGTCACCAGTCTCTGATCTTTTTTTCTTGGGCATTGCTGTGTTGTGGTATTGCTTTGTTCTATTTAACTACTAAAAGCAAGGTTACAAAGACAATAGCCCTGAAACTGGAGAATCCCTAAGTTAGGGATCCCTGTCCAACCTCAGCTCTCTCTTATTGACAGTTTTGTAAACAAGAGATTTGTTGGAAAACCTAGGAAAATAATTCCTTTCTGCTGACACCAAGCCTTGGGCATAGAGCATGTGTCTTGTTTTACTAGTAGATGTTCTGCTTCTTGTCATGTAGAGATCCACATCTGCAAGGGGCAGAGTTAAGCTGCACAGACAATCTCAAGTGCTGAAGTTTTGATTACCTTTGAATCCTTGCATTTTACTGTAGCCAGCTGCATGTATAGTTTCTAATTAAAAATAAACTAAGAAAGCAGTGGCAAATACTTATTGCTCTGCATTTCCTCCCAGACCAGCATCCAGGCTCCAAACAAGTTCCACAGACCTCGTGGTTTGACTAAGGAAACAAATAGTTATTGGTAGAGGGCTGCTATGCAGTGCACGGGCCACCTAGAGGGGACAGTGTTGTCAGGGACTCCCTGAGAGTCAGTGGGAGAAAGCTGAGCAATTTTGAATTGTCTTTCTAGTCCCAATAACTTTAATTGACCTGGTGTTCCTGCAAATCACTTAGGAAATAGATCAGGTGAAGAAAACCATTGTAATATTAGAGAAAAGAAAGCAAGTATTGGAGATCTGTCATCTACTGTGGATTTAAAGCTACTGCAACTGTAAAGTGGAGGTGTACTAATATATCCCTTAGACATATTTGTCAAAAACAAGGACTGTGAAATACAGAGCATTACAAACACCACCTACTGACAGAGCTGACACCTAAAATTCCTAAAGAGCTCCCTAGGCTGCAGCATAAGATCACCCTCATGCTCCAGACATAAAGTCAGGGAAGACTTAAGGCAAGACCTGAACATATTATTCCCTGGCCTTTCTTTTGGTGAGGAAGCTGTGGGGAAGGGTGGAAATAGAGTGGATCTAAAGGTCCCTTGATCTGGATAGGTAGGGGGACTGGATCATGTAGGGTCACCCTGAAGGAGGCGTCTGCCTTGCAGTTCGTCTTTATCCGTAACTGCAAACCCGAATGACCTTGTTCTGCTGCTTTGATTTTCTGCCATCCAGACCTGTAAGGATCTTTGGGTTTGGCACATTTAAATGTTACACAGCCAGTTGTGCCAAACACATATAAGTTGTGGTTTTGTGAAGTTTAGCACATTGACCACAACTGACTGAAATTTGATAGGCTACAAAAGGCATAGTGTCTGTTCTAGGACAGACTTGGAGTATCTGCTCTTCACATGTGGAGTTGTTAGAGATTTGTAGCTGTGCTAGCTTAAACAATCTTCCTTAACCTTTCTTCTTAGAAGTGACAAAAGCATTTGTGCAGTCCCTATATATGTAAATGCAGTCTTTGGTTTGAAGTAGTGATATAAATTGGACAATTTTGTCCCCAAAGTATGTATTCATTGAGGTTTGAAAGGGCTGTTAACTGCCTTGTAATGGGAAACAGACACAGCTAATTTGCTTCCTGCTTACTTTGTAACACTTCTTCATTAGTTAATATAAATACACAACCGCAGTGCTATTTAGGATGTCCTGAGTTGACTTGCAACCCGGGGAGACCTTTGTTTTAGCCGTGCCAGTTGTGCACAGCTCCTGGGGCTGTGTGAACTGTGCATAGTGGCTTTTTGAATATGTCAGGCTGTGAGGTACACATGCTTTACCTGGGGGGCTTGAGCAGTTTTAGGTAGCAGTGAGCGTTAGGGGACATGTGGAATATTTGTGTAGTATGTAAGGGTGTTTCTGTCCTGAAAAACGTCAGGCTTACAGGTGAGATGGTTTTGCAGGGAGCTCACTACATTGCAGTGAGTTAGAGCTTTTTGAAGGTAAGGACTGTTTTTCTTTTGTGTTCATGATCTTGATTTGGTAGACTTGAGTGAGTCCTGGGAGCTGAAGTAAGTGAAGGTTGCATGCTGCACCAAAACTGGTGAGAGAAGGAAGAGAATTATAAGTAACCTAAGGGACTTGAATGTTGAATTTTACGACCTGAGTCACTAGATGAAGAATCTTTAGTTCATGTTGGAACTATAAGGAGCTGCTCTAGGACCTGCGGCAAAAGATTTGAATAGCAGGTCAAGTTTCATTTTTACAAACTTGTGTTAGTCTTGGAGCTGTTTAGTTGCAGCTCTAGAGGAACAGCTGAATGGTGGTCTTACTGGATCTGCAGGATTATGAGTTCCCATGGCTGTAGTTTCATAGCTCGTATCTTCTGAATTATGAAAGCTCCAGACCAATTCTGTCTGTGATTTCAACCTTGAACTTCCCTGACATCTTTTTAATCCAGTCATCTGCCTGTCTCCATTCTGTAATTTAGCCTGATGGACTGCAGAACTACATTCTAGGGAAGTGCCATGGAAACGCCTAGACATCATCATTAAGACACCAGCTGGGGGAGGAAGAGCTGGGCTCACACTCTCTCGTGCACACTCTCCTGTGTACGTGTGTGTGCACACACAAATATTGATGTGCACACGTTTTGGTCAGTGGGAAGCTCTCTAGTCCTAGGAAGTGATTGGCCCCATTTGGACCACTTTCCCACTTGAACTCAGGATGATCTGAATATTCTGAGTGCTTGCTTTGACCTGTCTGGTTTATGTCCATTGACGACTAGCCTTCAACCATGCTCTTCAGCAGCCTGCTACCATCTCCCTCCTCATCCTTTAGCTGCCACTGTCAACTTATCCCTTTACAATGACTCCTTCTCCTCTCCCCTGTAAAATTATCCCTTTGTGGCATTGCCTTCCAATCAAAAAGAAACAAGACATCTTGTCTCCTGGTTTGCTTTTATGTTAATTCCCTTTCCCTCAGCTTTGTCCTGGGACCATAAGTGCTTTAAGCTTAGGGCCCATTCCTACATTGCACATCCTCAGTGTTTCTGTAACACAAGCAACAACCAAGGAATATTTTGTTGCTGACCTAATGAGGTTACAGGCTAGTTCTGAAGTACCTTTTTTGGTTTAGTTTGGTTTTTTAGTTGTTGGGTTTTTTGGGTTTGGTTGTTTTTTTTTTTAGAAGTGTAACATCAGGGCCAAATTTACTGAAAAACTAAGTGTTAACATTACAAACTGTCTGATAGCAGCATGGGCCTGTTGCTTGCCCCGTTAGTTTTGCAGGTAGGTGTATTTTTGCATGCAAGTTTGCTCAGGATTGTTGAGATTATAGAGGAGAATAAATAGGTTTACTTTTAGGCTGTCGTATCAGCACATCATCTTCAATCATTTGCCTAAGTTTCTGGTCATTACTCATAAATTAATTCCTCCCCATTTGCACATATCTAACAATACAATATATTGTTTGGTGGCAGATCCTAGCCTTTCCCACTCAGAAATTCAGAATTCTCAAGTGAATTTACTGCTACAAAGTTCAGCTAGAAAATCTATGCTGGTATAATGAAACATCCTATTCTCATCTTTTGATCAGCGAATCATGAAGTTAGAAAAAATTATCAGTCCTCTTTAATTTACTGTGGCTTTCTGGTTTTTTTAGTGGACAAAAGAGCATAGTAAAAATGAAGATTGACTTTTTTTTCCACTTTTTTTTTTCACTCATTTTATGGCACGATCTGGTTGCCATCCCATAATTAACCTGATGGACAGAAATAGGGTGATGTCGGCTTGCCGTTGATGTGCTTTAGATAAATACATTCGTGGTATATGTGTCTAGAATGGCACAAGAATTTTGTTCTTCTGTAGGCTAAGTACAATAATTTTATGAATCCAGTGGTCATTCCTAAACTAGTTTGCTGGTCAGCTATTAAGTCCTAGACACATGGAAAAACTACTGTTGTGAAGCTTCCATGCTTTTGTAGACTTTCTTACGAGTCTAGCTCTTGGGCAATGAGGGATTTTGTTAACTTCTCTGCTGAGGTTTTTTAACTACTGTGTGACCTTATTTAAAGGGGTGAGGAAGTGTAATAATACTTGAAAAACAGAGATCTCAACTGCAGTAATATCACATGGGCAAATGCTGGTTCTGAAAAGAGCCTTGAGATCAGAGGGGTAACTACTCAGTGGGAACAAACTGTGATGAAACACGCTTACCCAGTGAAGTAATGGTGTCTTGATTTGGCACTCAGCTCTGTCTGAGATGGTGGAATTGTGATCTGTGCTTTGCACTAAAAGAGGAGTGTCCTTACCCTGTTATGAGCGTATGGTATTTTTTCACTCCTTTTAGTTTCTAATAAACCACAAGGTGAAAAGACAAAGTTTGAGTTTAAAGGAACTTCAGCCAATCACTTCTTTGTTGAAAAAGAAAGAAGTGAAAGAAAAAAGAAAAAGAGGAAGCTGGATACTTCACAATTAGAGCAACAGTTTTGCAAGGGAATAGCATTAGCTAGGTGTTAAGCAAAGTGACACTCAATGAAGGCAAAAAGAAGAGAAGGTATTTCTGCGTTTTTGAGGAGAATGTGACTTTTTGGGATACTGCCAGTTTTTAATGAGAACCAGAATACTAGGATCTACATAGGCCATTATTTACAATGGTCTTTGTGGCAGGCAGTTTGGAGAATAATGTGAATGCAAACGTAACTTCCTCGCAAAGTTCTGAGAAACATATTATAACTCAGCCAGAAGAGGTTTAGTGAGATTATTCCATTTCTTGGTATGGCAGTGCTCCAGGCAAATGTGTGAAGGGGGGAGCTTTAGCACCATCTGGAATCCACAAAAGCCTTCACTGCTGGCTGCCACCTTGAAACACTTACTGATAGAGAGATTTTTCTAAACCTGTTAAGAGCTTTCTTAGTTTATTAAGCTCTTTTCCGCGGTATAAAGTCTAACAAGGTGTCCAAGGATCAGTGAAATAACAGAATGTCTTTCAAGTGGAATTGTGAAGTCATCTTCTAAATGCAGAGAGCTGCAAAGGAGGTAAATTGTAAACGTTTCTCAAATATGATGTGCTACATCACAGTCAGCTGAGTTTGCAGAATTGCTTGTGGTAAGAGACTGTGTGTACTCTTTCAACAAATTTCGTCTTCCTTTCTTTATTCTGACTTGGTTTTCATTGTTACACACATTGGGTTGTTATTACCTAGTTTGTTTTTTTTCTTAACTAAAAAACCATAGAATTTAACTCCTATCAGTGAAGGAAAAAAATGGCTCCCCAAAAAGTCTGTGTGTTCCTGCTGCTTATCAAGATTTCCATTTAACTTTCTTCCATAGCTAGAATATGTGCTGCCAGTGCCAGATGGCACAGTTTCTTAGAGAAGAGCTAGCTCTTGCTTAGTAGTAATGCAGACAAACAATACCAAATTAGCATAAGCAAATGTCAGTGAGTTAACATAAAGCCTTGTTATTTCTGTCTTTTCTTCTTTTCCTAGGCCATGGGTGTTGAGAGTGACCAGGAGATTGTACAAATGATTGGCACAGAGGAACATGTGATGGCTGCATTTGCTCCTAGCCTGGAAGAATGCCAAAAAGCTCAGATCTTTACACAGATGCAGGTGTGTCTTTTCACATGGCCAGAGGCCATAAAAATCCAAAGACAGTGGGTATTGACCACTTTGCTGTGTCAGCAGTGGACATACACTTTTGTTTTAAGGTTTGTTTTGGGGGGTTATTTTAAGCTGTGGCTTTTTAAGGGGTCAGGACTTGTCAAACATGAGACTTTACTTTCATTTCTTAACTGGGGAAAAAAAGTCAAAGTCAAAAAAGGCTTTGTTTTCAGAAGCCTGGTATTATGTTTTAATGACCTAAGCCTATATATGACAAGTAGCAATGTCCATAAAATTAGGGGTTTTTTTCTGAGGACTATGCCCATTTTTAAATAGGAATTGCACACCCCATTTCTCAGAAGCCCTATTAATGTGGGTATGACCATTTCATTATGAGTAGATGTTCTCCTCCAATTCTAATTAATCTCTTCTATGAAGCCCATAATAGTAGCCACCCTCTGTCCTGCTAAAGACTTACCAGAGTTCTCTTAGCTCATGTACTTTTTTAAGTAACTGGAACATGGGCCATTTTTCTGGGAGTGTTTCCATCATGTACATACTAATCTGCTAGAAGAAGCTTTTGAAGATTAATCTTACTTTGCTCTTTTGTTGTAAACTTTGTCAAATCTTTCCCTGTGTGATGCTGAGTGTTGTAAAGTGAACATCTTTCTGGTTTTCGTCTTCTGGGGCTTTAGAGGGTTAGAGGTAGCTTAAAGAGCTCCTAATTCAGAGTCAGAAGTGTGAAATGCTGATGCTGGAGGAACACAGATGAATGTGAAGCATCCAGGAGGGTAGAGAAACAGAAATACAGAAGTTACTCTGTGCCAGAAATGTCAGATGAAATTAATAGAGAGCTAGCTATTTGCAGAGGAAGATAAGAGATGGAAAGGATAGTCTGTCATTTAGTAGAGAGGGTAATTCTTTCGCACAGCTTCATGGCTTCATTTCCAGGCAGGAACTTCCTGTGTGGGCTTGAATAGTTTCTTGACTCTGAATTCTGCAGACTGATTGACAACTGGTAAGAGTAAGAATCCATTAATCACTGTAGAGTACTCCAGAGACTGACGTGGATGCCACACAGTAGCTTTTGTGGATATTAAACAGTGAGTGCTACCTCATGGTTTAATATCTGAATGAAACTTAGCAAGTACACAAAAGAACCAGAGGTTAAAATTCTAATAAATTCACTAGATGTCTTTTGCATTTATAGAATTCTTTTTTCTGTGTTTCTACAATATTCTTTCTTTAATATTGTAGTATTTATGTATTTTCACCACTTTCCATTCCAAATGTCATCAACCTATGATAAACATGTTGTCTGTTTAATTATAGTAAATTGTGTGAATTTTCAAGAGTTTTTTTTTATTAGCATCACTTACATCTTTGTTGGTTTGCAGGTTGCTCGGAGTTTGTATCATCTGTGGCTGGTGGGATTGCACATGTTGAGGAATACATACAGATCTCCATATGTGTATATTTGTGTAGGTTACAATTCTGATATTAACTCAGGTTAATTCTGTTTCTTGACAGGCATTGAAGTACATTGGAAACAAAGTAAGAAGGCAAAGGATGTGGGGAGGCCCAAAGAAAACAAAGATGGAAGAAGCCCGAGAGCTGTTGGCTTCAACTATTCTGACCCATGTTCTTGTATGTAACGTTCTAGTTTTTTTCTAAACTGGGATACGGTTGTGTGATTATTTATGCTGTGAGCTTTGTTGGCAGAGAAAAATGTCTTTGATGTCTTTGTAGCTGAGATAAAGTAAATCATCCTCAAAATAAAGGGGAAGACTTGGATTGAGTCAAAGAAATCTTTATGAAATCCTGTACCATTGAACTACTTATCATACTGTGCATTTTTTTTTTTCTGCACTGCCAGGCAGTATCAGCTGTTAGTTCAGGACCTTCATGTCATGACCTATACCTTTATTCTGATTTACTTTCATTTATTATCTGTTTCAAAGTCACTAATGTTTTTGGTTTTTTGCATTTTTTAAGAAAAAGCCTCACAAATCCCTTTTGTAACTCCTCAATCAGCCCAGATTACCAGTGATTTAAATGGATGTGTTTGTCTGAATAAGAACTAAGGAATTGATCCTGAAGCATTGGTATATTTTTGTTTTGTTGAGGGCTTTTTTGATTTTTTTTTTTGTTTACAGGTGAAAGAATTCAATTTTCGTGCCAAGTGCATATACACAGCAGTGATGGTACGCAGAGTAATTTTGGCTCAAGGAGAAAATAAAGTAGATGACAGAGACTACTATGGAAATAAACGTTTGGAGTTAGCAGGGCAGGTGAGTTTTTACTTCAGAGCAAAGTGTTGTTTTGGGGTTTTGTTATTATCTGCTTTTAAAAATGCAGGATAGGGAGCATTTGTGTCTTCTCAGTTGAAGTGTTTTTCCTCTCATTTTATTTTTGTTGGCTTTTCTGTGTTGACTCACAGATATGCTTCCCCGATTGAGACTAATAAATTATATCCTTGCTTCTGTATTGCCTCTTTATACCAGATAAAAGGACAGAGCAGTGCAAACAAGGCATCACTTCTAGTTCTGTTGTAACACTGTTAGTGCTAAGAAGACAGCATTAAGATCCATCTTCCAGTGTTCCCCTCTAAGCAGCTGGGTAAGGGAATAAACTGGGAACAAGGAGGTGCCTGCATGTCAGGTCCAGGCTGTCCCATTGTGGAGAACCCAGCTTGTGTAGCAGCTCACAGAACAGCCACTCAAGCCTCCTGTAATTTGGAGCCCATAAGATTGCTTATTTGTTGTCAGCTGCTTTTCTGGCCTCTAGAGTAGCATGAATTAACAAAGTAAGTGGTTCGAGGTTAACTGGAGCAACTGATGGAAGTGGATTGTGTGGACTTCTCTGCTTGCAGAATTTTGGCACTGGAAGTGGTGGAATCAGTAACAAATGGCTGTGAAGGAGGGGAGTGGTTTGAGGTCTCTGACTGGCACCATTCTTCTGCAGAGAGGGTGGCAGTTCTCAGCTATTGGCCAAACTACATTCCCCTAATGCAGTGGGAATTTGCTTATCAGATGAAGGAACTGCATGAATTTTATCTTGCCATGTGTGGTTATTTGGTTAAATAGTTTGTATTAGGACTGGACTTACTTGCTGTGCTCGGTGTTAATGTAAGTTGGAGTTTTGGTATCATCCCTAGTTGTTGATCATGGTCAGAAATTCAGACCATATACTAAATGCACCAGATTGCAGAAACTCTCCATCTCTGCTGCCCACACCATTTGTATTGGGTTTTCTGTTGCAGCACATGTAAAAATATCTGTTCCTTTTTGTTCATATCCCATGAAAATTCTCATTTTATTGTACTTTTTAAGATGTGTGCTTGCATGTTGTCTCACACTCTTCCTTCTTCTCCTGCCCTGTCCTCCATGCACTCATGTGAACACACACACAGAGAGCGTGCAGTCATTTTAGAGTAAGAAACATGTGCTTTGCTTCCTAGTTTTCTGAAGAAACTAAGATGACACTCTTGAATGCTTTCAAAGCACAAATATAAGGGGAAAAAAGTCTTCCTAAGCTGTTAGGAAAAGAAATTCATTCTTCAAATTAGTATGTTTACTGTAAATCAAATTTTTAATCTTCTGCTAAGGCAGAATATATTTCTAAAGTGTAAGGGGTAGTGAGTGGATATTAGGGCAATATTCTAATGGGATAAATATTTTAAGCTGTAATGGATTTATTTGGTTTCAGGTGTAATGTTGTTGCTGTAGTTCGGTATGACTTTAATCAATAAAATTAGTTGTTGCTTTGTCATTGTATTGTTCTTACTTAACTGGATTAAAGGATTAAAGGAGTTTTTCCCTGAGATTTTTAGAGGCAGAAAGTAGAGCAGGTAAAAAAGTTTTCTGCAAGCTCTAAGAAGAATGCCTCTGCTCACACAGGTGTTAACAACCAAAACAGTTTTAAATTAACTGGGAAGAGGTTTTAAATGTAGAGGGTCATCATAACAAAACCAATATGTTTCTTTTCTACATCAAGGGGAACTATTCAGGGGTTGTAACACTTGATTAAGAGTAGTTTTTTTCTCTCTTGTAGTATTTTAAGTTCTTATTTCAAGCTGAACACTTGAATTCCTCTTTGCCACGTTATTGGTGAAATATTAATTTGATTGGATTCCAGACTAAAAAGTGTGGAGATTTTTCGCCAGTTTCTAGATGTTTATGTTTAGCTAAAGTTTCTGTGGATAAAATGGTTGGTGGTGGTTTGTTTGTTTTGGGCTTTTTTTTTTTTTTTTAATGCCAACATGTTCCTGGCATAAAAATCCTGTTGATTTACAATTTGAATAAAGAAAAAAAAAAAAAAGAAAGTATTCCCATGCGAGAAGAAAAACATAGCGGTCTAAACAATGTAAAGACATAAAAGGCATTGTGTTTATAAAAATGTGTGAAAACAATAGCTGCTAATTTCACACCCCATGGGACAAGAGAATACGAAATGTGCTTTAGCTTTAGATAACAGAGTTGTATCCACTCGCCAAGCTGGTTTACAGAGCTTTCTCTTAGTCTTTCTGCCACTAGAGGCTCGGTAGGCCAGGTGCCAGCTGAGGTGTTAGCAAAACCTACCGATTTCAGGCTTAATCTTTTCACCTACCTTTTCTCTTTCCTTAATGTGTTCATTATTTGCTAAGCATTACTCTGTTCTTTGTCCTCGTTTTTTTTTGTTTCTAATGCAGCTTGCTTTGTATGGGTGAGATATGGAACAGCACCAAAATCCGGCACCCTGGAAAGCAAGGGATTTCTACCCTGTGACAAAAGAATACCGCCTTGACTTCAGAGATTGCCTAATCCCAGCTGTTCTGATAATATAATTAAGGCTGCCTAATGTCTTTAATTTTGCAACCAGTTTGTGTGAAAGGGAGAATTTGGCACTCTAAAGGCTTAAACGCTAAATAGCAATCTCAAGGCGCCTAATTAGAATTCTCTGACATTAAGCTAATTGCTGAAACTGTATTTCAGCAGCTTAACTTCTTTATTAATTTTTCTCAGGATTTTCAATGAAAATCAATTGATGAGCTGTCAGTATTTTTTTTCCTTAAATATAATTTGCTCTTTCGTGCTCCTTTCTGAAGCAGGCTGAAAGGCCTTGGACTAACTATGAAATCCACTGAATATTATCAGTGGCATTCCATCCTTTTTCTTTAATCTCTTGCTCTTGACCTAGATAATGTGGTTATTGTGAGATTCTTCTTTGCCAGATAGTCAGAGCTCTTACAGAGCAAGAATCTGTGAGTGAAATTGGCAAAGTATGACACTTTTCAGACTAGCAAATAGTAGCAAGTTGCTGTACTTGGGGTGTAACTCACGTTATTAGTTCAGGGAACGGGAAGGATAGTGTGGCTTTATAATCCTGATGGCATACAGAATTATGACATTTTTGCAATTTTGTGATCAAGGACTCAAATATTTAGACATTTTCTGAGTGATTTTTAAGTGTTCCATTAAATGTTTTGTCAAATGTTTAAAGCTTGCTCAAACTTGTGGAGATCAAATGGATGCCATGGTTTATTTCAAAGGAGTCTAGTTCTTATTTAACAAGACTAACAGACATCTTAAAACTGTGCAGGTTCCTTCCTTTTACTTTTTCCTTACTTTTGAAATGCTTCCCTCATAGTCTAGTTTTTGGAGACTTCAGTGAGTTCTCCTTCCTAATACAATGCTTCATAAAAGATGCTTTTATTTCTGATGGAAATCTTACTTAAATTAACTGTGATATCGCAGATGAGTTGCAAGTGACTGGATTTATTTTGACAGTGGTGACAGTATAACTTTGTAACTGTTAAGGGTATTATAAACATCAGAAGGGAAAGAAGGTCTGGGACAACTTCCTTTCATGCCAAGATCAGCACTAAAACACTCATTTTCCAAGCAAAATGGCTCTGTTCAGAGTGGCAGTAGAATTCCATTTTTGTCAAGGGTTAGTGTACGGCGTGTATTGTCATTGGTTTTACAATTTAAGTGTTTCTTGTGTCTTAAAAAGTAGACTGTCAAAGATAATCCAGTCTTGCTCTCTGAGAAAGCCAGTGGGAGCGTTTTGTTGCAAATCAAGGGTCTGTCCCGAGCTTCCCGGTGTTATTTACTGCACTTATATTCTTAACTGCATTTGTGATGCCAGTGAGGTAGCTTGTAATTTAAGTTAGCTGCTTTACAGTGTCATTTGCCAAATGCTTTGGCCAGCCCAGCTGGGGAATGTAGGTAGAGGAAAGCAAATGAAAGCTAGTGGACAATGCCAATGATAGAGGAATGAGTGGTTTGCTTCCTTGTCTCCAAAAGGTGAGGAACGGTGGTGACTATGTCTGACAGAGACAGTTACAATTCAGTTTAATTCTGCATATACAGAAATTAAATGGTACAATTGATTCCAGAATGTCTTAGCTGTGATGGATGAATACATGGATTGTTCAAGGCTACGATGTATTTGTATGCTGGGAACTACCCTTTCTGGCTTTGGTAGCTACTGCATTTTTAGTTCTTCTGGCACTTGGGGCTGCTGCAGAGTTGAGTCCCAGGACAGGACTGCCAGGCTTTCGAATTTACCCTGTTTGTTTGCAAAGCTAAGCATTGTGAATACTTAAAATGTATCATGTAATGCAGATTTAAGTGTTTTGAAAAGCTGTTAGTGTCTGCAAGGAGAGGCTGAGCAAACTGAAGAAGCAAAGCAAATTGGAGAGTGAAAAAAGTCAGATCAAAAACTTCGGTAGCCTTGCCTTTTCATGGCTATTTTAACAACTAAAAGTTATTAATATACATATACAGGAAATAATTGGTTTTAAAAGCAGCACTTTTGAATGGTTCTCTTGCTGGGTTGTTTTATTTTAACTGACAAGAAGGATAAAGGCAGAAGTATTAAATGTGTTTCCCCTCCCTGGGTTGTTTTATTTTAACTGACAAGAAGGATAAAGGCAGAAGTATTAAATGTGTTTCCCCTCCCTTTCTCCATTTCCCTTAATCCAGCTGTTTTGTATTTCCAGCTTCTTTCTCTTCTGTTTGAAGATTTGTTCAAAAAATTTAACTCTGAACTGAAGAAGATTGCTGACCAGGTAATCCCCAAGCAACGTGCAGCTCAGTTTGATGTCGTGAAGCATATGCGTCAAGACCAGATCACCAATGGCATGGTCAATGCCATCTCCACAGTAAGTGGGTTTGTTCTCATTTTGGTATGGGGAGTTTTTTCACCCTAGTGAAAAACATTATGGAAATGTGCAAATTCTCTTCTGATGAATCTACTGTTTTTTGTTTGAAGAGGGCATCTATTTAACATCCTTTATAGATTAAAGTTACAAAACTCTGTGACGGGCAGGGCTTTTGGAATTCACTGAAGAATAAATAATCATGAAGCCACTTTTATTTCAAAGTGATGTTTTTGTGTTTGTGAAGGAATGGTAGAAACAAGCAAATTTAGAATAATGATCATTGTATTTATCCAACGTGCTGTCTTCTAGGTTCTACTTGACTATGGTGTGTTTTTTTTATTATTTTATGGATTTAGCTAGAGTCTGGTTACATCATTTGTCCACAAGATGGTTGGAAAACTGTGAAAACAAACGGAACCAACCAACCAACCAAAAACAAATAAACAAAATAAAAACCCAAACAACACCAAAACTCAAACCCAAAAAAACCCCACACCAAACAAACCAACAATCACTACCTTAAATTTAAGCTCTTTAAGGGCAGTACCTTTTCATTTTAAAGTTGCTACTATGAACAAATTTTCAACTTACAAGTTAGTACTTCTCTGCTAATGATACTGAACTATTTAACAGGGAAATCTGCTGCATGCCATAGTATTGAAAAAAAAACCCTGATAATTAGCCTTTAAATATTTTTCTTAGTTGGATTTTAGCCTGTGTCTGCCTTCTGCTGGAATGGATATTTTCGTTCATACCAGTGGACAAGAACAATAATAGTTACTAACTTTATATTTTACCTCAGACATCTGCTAGAGCAATTTGTGAGATTGTTCCTGAAACCTGTCTACTCGCTTGTAAATTACTTTGAAATCCATGATTTTTTAAAAGAAATTAGATTAGACTTAAGTATTTTAAGAGCTGGTAAAAATTGTGGAACCTAATTTTTAATCTTTGGAGCTCTTGAGAGGGCTTTTCTGCCTAGCATGAAATTAAAGTTTTTCTTTTTTGGTTCTTGTGAACAAAATTAACTCCACAAATTGCATCCAAAGCCACCAGCAGTCTGTAACTTACAAATCCTGGTGTTAAAGCTTATCACTGTTTAATTTTATGAGTGCCCCAAATGTAGTTAAATCTCTACAGTGCACGTAACCAAAACAATTGACAGATTTGTTTCTCTAAATGCTGGGGCTTTCTTCTAGCTGGTGCCAGTTTTTCCATTTGGACTGACAGAGATAAATCTGCAAATATTCAGTACATATTCAGTAAAGTCTTCCTTCTTCCACTGTCTTTGGACTTTTTTTTACTGCCACATAGGCAGTTAAACACCATCTGCTCTTAAGCATTGAAAAATAATTTATCAGGAACAATGCCCAGTGCACACTATTCAAGAGATTAAGCAAATACCGTAAAAATCATTCTTGGAAGTGACAATCTCCAATCTCACCAGAATGCTTCAATGATATTCTCCAAGAGCATGAAATAACTCGGCGGATTCATAATTACACCAGTAGCATGCAAAAGAATTCATAGCCCTGCTGCATCAACTACAGTTGTGTTCAGTGATATTTCCTACAGGTTGTCTTCTTACCCTGGAAAATACCTATCCTGATAGAAATTTCAGCATCTGAAGAATCACCTGATGCTACTGAGGGAGCAACTTCCTGTTCACAGGAGTTCTTGATAGGGAGTTCTCAACTGAGGGTGGTCTCACAACTGCCCTGGGCCCATTTTGGTTTGGGATTTTTGGCAACTTTTGAAGGATTCAGCACAAAGAATTTTTTGTAATGTTTCTTCAGGCACCATTTTTACCTCCTTTTTCCTCCAGTCTTTTTGATTTCAGATTCTTATAGGCAGTGAAGAAGAAATCACATGCTAATTGAAACTATAGATGCAATAATTTCTAGTGTGAGGAAAAAAATACTCATTTATTTTGGTCTTCCATAATTCTTCCATAATTCTCATAATTCCTAGTCTTTAAAGAATGAAATGGTCAGTGAGTGAACCCTTCCCAAGAATGCTGAGGAGATGAACAGGTTTCTTTTGACTGCCTTACCGTTGGGCATTTTGTCTTCCCATTTTCTATTACAAATTTGAGACTATTTGATAGTCTCTTCAGTAGAAGAAAATAGCAAAATCAGTTGTATCAGTGGTGGTTTCTTGCTGTTCATCACTAAATGGGATTGTGCTGTTAATGTGTGAATAAAGAAGCCAAGCAAATCACCCTCTAAAAGGCTTTTGGTGTAGTATAGCAAGCAAGCTTCAAATTATTTGTTAGTATTGGGTAGCTGGGTTTGTCAAAAAGGCTACAGGAATTAGCAGAAGGCAATCTCTGGGGAAATGTTATCTTTGGACTGGCCAGTAACATGGTGCCTGGAGTAAGTAGTTATATTTCAGACAGAAACTTTCTGTACCCAATGACTCAGGTGCTGAGAACTGTATCTGATGTAGATGTCATGAAGGCAAAAATTGTAGTGCCAAATTTCAAGATTACAGTAGAGATTATTAAATCTGCTTGGCATTGAAACATATTTGTGTCCTAGAACATTGTCTGAACTTTCTTTTCCTAATTAAAACCACAAGTGGTAGTACTTGTGACAGTCCTGAAACATGAAAACTCTGGTATATGCATGGATCTTGCATTTCATACTTGGTGTAATCCTACCAGGGAAGTTGGATAGACCTACTCCACACACACACACACACACACACACACACACACACACGCACAAACACACAAACTCTTCTGTGAGAAGACACATCAGTGAGTCTTTTTTCTCTGGATTCTAAAAACAAAAGGCTTCAAGAAAGTACAGAGGGCTTTGATGTCAGACTTCTCTAGCATAAATGCCTGTGCTTCCTACAAAAATAACAAATCACGAAAAAGGCAAAAGTGGAAGCTGGTGGGATCTATTGTAAAAGTGTTACTTCACTCAAAAGACCTTTTTTTACAAAAAAAACCCCCAACAAACTATAAAACGAGAACAGAAAATAATTCAATTTATCTAAATTTGAATATGGATTTATCTATAAGGGACAGATGAAGAAGAATCTGTGTGTGATTGACTATATAATAGCAAAAGTATCTTCTCATCTGAAACAGCAGTTCTTTTGTTTCAACTTTTTTTTAATACTTAGTACAGATACACTGTGACTAGGAGTTTATATGCAGAAAGGTAATTAGAAAGTTGTTTTATATAAATGGGCAACATCTGCTTTGCAAAGCTCCTCAGATATCACTCTGTCTAGATACTGGAAAAATTCAAGACAGGGATAAACTGAAATAATTTTTTTAAAACACAAATTTTATTCTACAGGGAAATTGGTCTCTAAAGAGATTCAAAATGGACCGCCAGGGTGTGACGCAAGTATTGTCCCGCTTGTCTTATATATCTGCTCTGGGAATGATGACTAGAATCTCTTCTCAGTTTGAAAAGACAAGGAAAGTGAGTGGTCCTCGATCATTACAACCATCTCAGTGGGGGATGCTCTGCCCTTCTGACACTCCTGAAGGAGAGGTGAGGAATTGCTCTTTTGCTTTCTGTGTTTCTTATCCTGAGGAATGGAGACACCTGTTTATTTTGAAGCAGGTGATCCTCCATCAGAGGAAGAATTCTGATGGGGAGGTTTCTGGAGGGGTAGATTATCCTCAGCCTGAAAATACAACTTGTCTATCTTCTGACAACCCTCTTTACATCCTGGTCTTCCTTACTATACTGCCTTCTTTCTCCAGAGTGGGTTGTCTGGAAACAGTTCTGAAATCATTTAGCTATATGAGAACAACATGAGGACCCCCCCAATTTTGCTACAGAACTACTTGTTCTCTTTTGATCAGAGCAGAAGGAGGGGAGTCCTAAACTCCTGTCCCTCTGTTCTGTAATAAAAGTTCTGTTTTGAAGTTGCAGCATCAACCTGCAATTTTTCTAGAAACATGTACCATTATTTCTTTAGCCATTAGCTTGAGGAACAAAACCACCTTTGTATATTTTACATTAAAGATATCATCCAGTTATTTGAGCCAAACAATTGATGCTGACAGTCTTTGGTTTGTTTTCCTTTTTTTCTCTTTTTTTTTTTTTTTGAATATACTGGAGAGGGGGGAACTCTGAACTTTCTATGTTAGTATGTAGTCAATATGAGCTAGTCTCATTAAGCAGCTGAAATATAATTGCACTGTATAACATATTTGGATCTTTTTTCATTTAAAAACATCAATGTTTGTGTCAGAACTTAGAGTATTTGGAAAATTGATAAGTAGACTGATTTTGTATTTCCATTATGCTGCTGAGTAGCTGTTGCTTTGAAGAGAGAAATACAGCATTATACATGTTTGGATAACTTAAGAACTACAACTTCAGTGCCTATATTTTTTATTATTTTTATTATTTTGTAAATGCTAAAACACTGGAATAGAAGGAATAAAATATGTGTGATGTGTTGCTTTTTTCTTTTTTTTTAGGCTTGTGGTTTGGTTAAAAATCTTGCCCTCATGACTCATATTACTACAGATATGGAAGACGGCCCAATTATTAAATTAGCCAGTAATCTTGGAGTTGAAGATGTCAACTTGCTCTGTGGTGAAGAACTTTCATATCCAAATGTGTTCCTTGTTTTCCTTAATGGTATGTTACTTCTCAGCAGTGTTGACTCTGATTTGTTGCTGACGGAGAGTTAGGCTTCGGAAACCCTCCAGCAATTTTTGGAACACCGTAGATGCCATTTTCCACGTGTGAATAATTTCCTCTAAATATTTCGATAGGGTTGGGCAAAGTAGACAGGCCAGATCATGACACTTAGTTGCATGAAGTTGGGTCTTCAGAACTCTGGCTGCAGATGTCTGTAGCTGAGAAATTGAAACTTTTTTCAAATTTCAGCCCTGTTTGTAAGCCCGCTTGCAGAAATATGTACATTTGACTACAGATTTTTTTGTTTCTTCAGACATTGACCAAGGGTGGTGCCATTCTTAAGGTACTTTTAAAAGAAAATAACTGCTAAATTTGTAATACATTTATAAATTCAGAGCTTCATTTACAGAAAGTGTTTAGTAATCTGTAGTCTCTCTTTGTTTTTTTATATATTCATGAACTTTAAAGTGCCTTTAAGAACAGAAACATCTATTGTTTGCAAAGTTTAGCAATGCTGTTCTCTTTAAAATCACCTTTTAAGGGACATGTTGCTTTGTGAATGATTAGAAAAAATTAGACTTTGGAAAACAGGCCTCTCTTCTTTGTTAAAGTGATGATTTGGCACATGTGCTTTGCGTCTGCACATTTGTGTTTCTTTTACAACTGATCTTGTAGTGTTTCAAAACCAACAGGTACTATGATATTAGATTTCAAAGTACTGACATTTTTATAACTACAACTGTGATTTAAAAATAGCCTTTTGTCAACAGCATCCACTTCCAGGGACTAATATGTAATGTCTGTCACCATGAATAAGTTCTCCACTTACCTTTGAATTAAGCAGAATTTGTTCTTCAATCCTGCCTTTTTCAATAACATAAAAGCAGCACTTGACCAAACTGCATTCCTTTGCTCTGCTTTTCTATAGCAGTATGTTAAAGATAAGATTCAGTCAAACCATGTGTACCCTCTTCTGTCTTGTTTTATGGTCCAAAGGAGAGTGCAGAGCCAAAATATTGTACTCTTCCTTTACAAGCTCAGTCTGTAGTATGGAACAAGATAGTGTTTTGTCAAATGTAGATGAACTAATACTAAGTGAGGCAAAACAAGTTACTGTTCAATCTACTAGTTTGTGAGTTTAATCCATAATAAAATTTCAGACTTGTGAATGGATTACTTGATCCTGATTTAAACCTGTGACCTAAGAGGGCAGAAAATCTGTTAAGTACAAATCCTTTAAGCTACAGAGACCTTTGTATTGTCTTATAAACTCCCCGAACTATCATCCTTTGTCTTCTCTTTTGAAGTTTTGTTTAAAATGTGGCCATGCTTATGTTTATATATTGAGATTACTTTGGTCAGGTGACTCTCTAACTGAATTTTACTCTCTTGTTTGTTCATCATGCATCAAAATACTTAAATATGAGCTAGAGTGCCCTGCTAAGATAGCTAAGTTGAGCAAAGTACCTGAAGGAGAAATTATGGTGATGTTGTGAGTGATCATATATATCAAAAATACCAGGACTTTCTAAAATTTCTAACAAGGCAGCAGGACAGTTCCTTGGTCTGTTCTTGGAGACTTTGGATCTGTCTCAGTACAGGTGAAATTGCAGACTTCAGAATTGTTGTTTACTTGTATGCCAACTGGTGAATGGCCACCGGAGCAGAAACATATTTGAAGAAAACTGGATGAAGCACATCATTTGGTTTCTCAGGCTATTTGGAGATGTGCAGGTAGATGACTTGTGAAATTCTGACAATTTTTTACTTAGAGGAAAAAAGAGCCAATTCTTACACACGTAAGCAAAGAGAAATTTTACAACAACTCTTATTATTTGCAAGAAGCAGGAAGTACTTCTATGCATGCTACACGTGATCAGAATTTGTAAATAGAGTTTTAGATACGCAAAGGATGCACCAGGTATTTATTCTCTTTCTGAATAGGTAACATCCTTGGTGTCATACGTGATCATCAGAAATTAGTCAACACATTTCGGATAATGCGTCGAGCGGGTTATATCAATGAATTCGTTTCCATCTCTACCAATCTGTCTGACAGATGTGTCTACATTTCCTCTGATGGGGGCAGATTGTGCAGGTAAACATCCCATCAGAATTATCTCACTACTGAACTTACTGTAAGCACTGTTTTATGCACTGTACAGATACAAGCAAATTCAGTAAGACTTGAGCATCTTTTTTCTCCTTAAATAGCCCTCTTTCAAAACAGACAGGTCTGAAAACGTGCTATATAGTCAAGCAACTTAAAAAACAACAAAGTCCAAATATATCCATTTAACCTGTAAACAAAAGTCAAACCAAAATGTTTCTTCTGTCTTCTTAAAAAAAAAAAAAAGGGGGGAAGTAAAATCAATCTGACTGACAACTCCAGTAATGTTCAGTGTCCTTGGAGGAACATTTTGTAACTTCCTGTAAAGTGAGAAACAAGTAGCCACTCGTCTGATATACCATGAATGTCATATCACATTTTAGACTGAGAAGCTGCTCTTTGTCTTCAAGGGCAAAACTTCTGGTGCAAAACTTCCTCAGGCATGTATACTTGTTTGCTGTAATACAAAGAAGTATGTCTCACAATTTTGGGTTATTTCATTGCTTACCCTTAAGTAGGTAGGGAATTCAGTAAGCCTATAAGAAAGGTTACCACCTTGAGATGCTTGTGGTCTTTATTAGATAGAAAGAGTGCCTGAGTAACAGTCGTGTCACAGAGGAAAGCAAAAAGGAATTGACTGGCTAAAATGAGAAGGAGGCAGAAGATCATGTTGATTTATAGTAGCAGCTAGAGACCCCAGTCAGATTATGACAGCACTGTGCTAGGTTATTTACAAGTAAAACATCTCCAGGCCCAAGTAATCAGCCTAAAGAACAAGGCATAAAAGTTGAACAAAGCAGAGATTGGGAGAGGCAGAATGAGTTAATGAATACATACATATTTTAACATGGACTAGCTGTGTGCATATTTTGTGTGTACTTTAACAAAGCAGTAGTCACAACTGCAGGTGGCATTCTACCTTATCCATTAATTGAATCTCAGAGCATGCTGAATACAGTTTGAGGCATGCTAGAGGCTCTGAACTAATAAATGTACAAACCATCAATTTATCATACCGGGTCAAGAGATCCAGAGTAGGGGCGTATTCAGTGGCAGAGAAGTCATTTTCCAGTCAGGGTTCATATCAGCCATTCTGTAGTTTTGGAGATGCAGCAAAGCTTACAATGTGTAATATAAAGATAAGGGAAATCATGTAGATTTTCAGGAGTTTACCAAGTTTACTTTGTGGCACCCCTCACCCTGCAATTGTTCAAATACCCCT
Source organism: Manacus vitellinus (assembly GCF_001715985.3). Taxonomy (NCBI): domain Eukaryota; kingdom Metazoa; phylum Chordata; class Aves; order Passeriformes; family Pipridae; genus Manacus; species Manacus vitellinus. The sequence continues at coordinate 13,147,449 of NW_021940682.1, forward strand.
ATTAACCATTTTAAAGTGCTTATGAGTCTTCTAACCTTATTTAGACTTTAGAGGGGACTCCACAAGTATCTTGTAGCTATTTGCTGCTCTTTATAAAAGCAACTTGTCCAAATAGCAACAGCCCTTGACGTTTCATTCTTGCATGCCATCCTTTGTGTCAATGTTTTTGTTTGGTAAAGAAGCCTTCAGAGATCCATGTGCTGTTGAAATTTATGGATTCATCTGAGATCACCCTTAGTAAATGCCTGTGCTTTACACCATGTAGGTAACCACAAAATGCATTCTCGCATGTGGGCACTTGAGCACTAACTGTTCACTCAGTGTTCTGTGAAGTCCGTGCAATAGCCACAGTACTTAATGCCGTTCTTAGCTTTGTAGATTTGGAAATCTCTAGTCTTTAAAGCTGTCATCATCTGTAGATAAAACTTAAAGAAAGGTTAGTTTAAAGATTTAAAGGGGAAAAAAACAGCTTCTACCTCAACATTGAAATCTTAATTTTTTTGGTACTCTTTTTAAGTACTTCATAGACAATATGTCAAACCAAGGTCTGAATAAATACTGATTGTATTTATGTGGATTTATGAGTCAAAGATGAATAAATTTTAAAAGTAATTTATATAATAGGTTGTGCATAGGTTTTTAATAGAAGTGTAAATTAAGTTACTTGCCTAAGTATTTGCAATGACAATCTTTTTTTATTTGCAGACCTTACATAATTGTCAAGAAGCAAAAACCTGCAGTTACAAACAAGCATATGGAAGAACTGGCTCAGGGATACAGGTACACAACTCAAGTAGACCATATTCATCTTCAATAAGTAAATACTGTGTGGAAATACTTCAGCCAGACAATATTTCACAATCTTAGGGTTAGCTATGAAGAGAACAAGTCTACTCTCCTCTATATTAATCATTGCTGTAATGGAGATTTTCTGTTTAAGTCAAATTAAGTCTGCTCTTCTTATTTTGTTACTGCTATGAAATTTGGTGATTATACAGAATAAACACTTTTGACAGCCTCATCTGTCTGGAAGTGGAAGGCCTGAGGCAGTGTCATCCTTCTCCTGACTGAAAAATCAAATACCTGGAGGGAATATCAACTTGACCATCCTAAAACAGGCACATTTAGAATTAGTTTTAGAAGTTCTTTAAAATTCTTAGTTTGTGTGTTTGAAAAAAACCACACACAAAAGTATTTAAATTTAGCTCTAAATTTCATGAAACCATCACAAAAACTTGCATGATTACCCCTATATTTTCTTATATTTATAGAGATGATGAGTACATACAGGAAGATTTCATTGCTTGTTCAAATAAGTAACATTCGTCAGTCAGACTGTGTGAAGCAGTGAATGGGCAACAGGATTACTTTAAAAATACATTTTTCTTTTAATATGTAATATGCACAGAAATTTTCCTGTAGAAGTATTTATCTGGTTTAACTTTACATATTACATTTCTTTAATGTCTTTACTATGATTTTATGTTTGCAGAAATATAAGATAGTACTTCTAGTGTAATTTTTAATTTATCTGTAGGAATTTTGAAGACTTCTTGCACGAAGGCCTCGTTGAATATTTGGATGTGAATGAAGAAAATGATTGTAACATTGCACTATATGAAAATACAATTAATAAGTAAGTATGCATTCAGACACTGAGACAGGAAAAACTTTCATAGGGTGACCCTCTGAAATGCAAGCATATAAATAATGTTACTGTTTTCACATGTACACACTGCTCCCTGTGAGTGGTTGAAACCACTCCAGGTGAAAGCTAAAGAAAGTCTGTTCACACACATCCTAAATTATCCACAGGATAGTTACAATAAATGATTTTGGTTTTGGGAGATCTGCCCCTGCCAGTAACTCCTAAAACTGTGGAATAGTTCAAGGTTTATCCTTTTTTTCTCTGAATATGGCTTCTTTTTTTTTTCATTCTAATCATTGGGCTGCTCATCGTAAGTAATTTTTTACAAGAGGTACCCAGAAAGCAAATGGTTCCACATGTTAAATGATTATCTTAGCATGCCACAATCATTGTTTGGAAATTTCTGTTATGTCTGTACAGCAACTCTAGACAGCCACCTTACAAGAAAAGAGATAAGGGAATGAGACCTTCCCTTTGACTGTTGGATGTATAATAGGCCCTGATAAAAATGTCTGTATCATTCTGTGTATTCTTTACCACGTGTTAAAAACATTTTTGGTATGTGATTTTCATTCAGAAAGATTTCCAGATTTGTTGTGTTTTCCACATACCTGAGGGACCTGGTGCTTTTTTTCCCCCTCTGATTGTGTTTAAAGAGCCCACATTAAAGGAAGAATTTTTAAAGAATTTTTAGGTCCTATCTTTTTAATTATTTTTTTAATGTTTCTCTGACAATATCCTGTAAACTGAAGGCTGTGTATGAGATGTTAGAACTTATCTCCTGAAATATTTGATCAGTAGATTTATGCAGAAAATGTATTTTTCAAATTATCTGTCCTGGTCAAGTACTCCTGGAAGCCAATAGGAATATATCATTGATTTCAGTGGAGGTGGATGAGACCTTCAATTATCTTTAACCTTTACCAGATGAAATGCATTAATTCTGCTAATTAAATTGCATTGCTCCTGCCCAGGCTTATGAAGACTTTATCACTTTAAGAACTTACTCTTGCATGCTCATGACTGACTGCTATAAACAGTTCTAAAGACACATGAATAAAGCACAATTACTGTCGTTTGTGCCAAAATTAAATAATTTCCACAGAGCACCAGAGCAGAAAAATTTAAGTTACGGGACACCTGACTCAGCTTGGAAGGTTAATGGGAGTGTATCCCCTGAAATCACTGCTTAGGCAAAAATAAGAGAAGACAGTGAACTCCAGTGGACTAGTGTGAGGAAATGACTCCAAAACAACTGGCAAAAAATTGGGAGATTCTTGTATTGTCCATTTTGAGTTTTGCTTCAATGCTTGTGGCTAATGTGCCATAAATATCTGAGCTTGCATCTTATGAGCACATTGCTCCTTGTGTTTGGTAGTGATATTCCCTACATCCCGAGTAGCTGATTTGTCCTCCCTTTCCCCAGATGACCATCTTGCATTTGAAATGGCAGGGCCATGTCAGTACAACTTGTCTCCACTATTGTGAAGTATCCCGTTAACATTCCTGCTTTTGTAATGTAGGCTTTTTTTAGCTACAGTATCCTCTCTTTACTTTTCCAATCTAATTAGGGGGATTTTCTTTGAAGGATTTGACTCTATTTAATGCATTCAATTTCTTCCTTACACATCTGTAACTCTGATTTTCAAACTCACAAGGTAGCCTTTCTTTCTTGGACCCATTTCCGGCAGTGGCATTTTTGTCCTGCAGAAATTCAACTGCTCTGTAAAGTTTGAAGGTCTCTCATTACCACTGTGGAATACTTCATAAGATACCAGAGTCTGCATGTGTTGCATCATCTTTGGTTGAAATAGGATTGACCTCAATGGAAAAAGACTTATGTTGAATATCCTGTCTGAAATATGTAGTTCCATGCACTTGTACTTTCTGAAGAGATTGTTGAACTTCACTATCAGTAAGTCTTAATTAAACTTCTTGTTTTATTGTTCGAGAAGTGTCAGCAGGTCTGTGAAGTTCTACAGAATGGGGGAGCAGTCCCTGCTTTTAAGTTTGCTACTGGCTTTTGAGACCATTTTACTATTACTTGACTGCAGTTGGGATTCTACCATTTGTATTTTCTTAAGACAGGCTTTAGTTAACATGGCTGCTTTTTATCAAGTGAAAGAAAATAGTGGCTATTCTCTGCCTAGCAGGTGATTTTTAGGTTGCTCAGACATATTTGTGATTTATAAAGATTTCTAGGACTGATAGAGGGTTTCGTTGGCTTACTTCTCAGGGTTTCCAGATTTTTTTTTTTTCACTTTTCAGATGGCATTTTTTTTCCAGTAGTACATACATTGTTTATGTAAGTTCCTGCTGGCACTTGTCTTAGGCCTGCATGCACTTGTGGGTAATTCCTCAGCCTTTGTGAGCTTATAGTGCTGTTATAATAAAGATTTTGCCGGTCATTTCCTTTGCAAGGTTTCAAAGTTTAGTAAAAAAATGAATGTGTTTAAATAATTAAAAGAAAGTCTTCCAAAAATCTTCCAAGAGAAGTCAGACATTAAAGATGGGATTTTCAGAATGCACTGGGTTTAGATCTGTGGGAGAAGCAATGTATGCCTAAACCCAAGCTCTGTGTAATAAATCCAGGACATGAAAGATAGGCTTTGAATAGGTTTGGTTATAATTATCTGTGTTTCATAATTCCCCATTTCCTAGTTACTTATCTTGATTTAAATTCATATCTGCTGCAGCCAAGTTTTATTGTACACTTCATCCTTAGTTATTAGTCACTCCACTTGCATCCCAATGCTTGCTATGATTTAATTGTCTTTATTGAGCATGGACTTTCTCCCATGAACCTCATACCAGATAGAACAAATTTTGTCATCTCTCAGTCTTTACTTCTTTACCCTTGTCTTTTTACTTCTCATCTCTACTGTCTTTTAACAATACAATCACTTCCAAAACATTTGCAGAGCTTTTCAAATAGTGTTTCATTATGCCGTATCAGCTGTGGCACTAGGTCTGGTTTGGACACAGATGTTTTCCCTTTAACTGATGCTATATAACTAACCTTGGAAAACCAAAACTACACTTCTAGTGTTTTTCAATACCTCACTCTGTCTTGCTCTTCATTCCTCCATCTCCCCAGCGGATTTCTGGATCTCTGAGGTTAGTAATCTAACAGGGAAGACTCTCATTACACGAGGAGACATTCCTTAAGGCATTTTAGGTCTTACTGGGTAAACTGATGTTTTATTGTCTTACTGAGCTCTCTCAGATTGTTGTTATCTGGAGGCTTTTTTTCTATGATGGAATAAACCCTCAATTATTTGTCCTTCATTTCTTTTCATATGGAAACACTTAAAGTCAGAAGAAAGTTGCTGTTGGTTTTTTTTAAAAATAAAAATCCTATAGTGAATCCATATCTTAAGGTCCTACTGACTTACATGTTCCTGAACAGAATTGGAAGTATTATGAGATTAAATTAAATAAATTCTACTTGTTTGTTCACAAGCCTGCCATAATTAGTACTCTTTCTTTTAAGAGATACAACGCATTTGGAGATTGAGCCTTTCACACTTCTTGGTGTCTGTGCTGGGCTGATTCCATATCCTCACCACAACCAGTCCCCGAGAAACACTTATCAATGTGCCATGGGGAAACAAGCCATGGGTAAGACTTTATTTTTTATTCCTTTTTGAAGTGTTATATAGTTTTTGAAGCTATGTAGCAAAAGTGACAAACAGAGAAACTGTTAACGTAAAAGCTATGCTAGAAAAAGTAAAAGAGCACTTCTTTAGCTTTGAGGAAAAAAGAGTTTACCTCTGAAAGTTGGAAAAATTAAAATGAAAAAAATACCAGTCAGTTTTACTTATTGAAGACCATATCTGCAGGTCTTAAGACTTAAAAGAAAAATTGGATAAACTGGGACACTTCTACTTTTTTTGTTGGATTTTATTGATGATCATCATGACTTTAGAGTTTTCGGCATAGCTGCAGGATTGGAATTTTTTCTCTTTATGCTGTGATGTACTGTGTGTTTCCAGACAAAAAGATTTAAAAAGTGTACTCACAAAGAGAGACAGAGCAGAGATTGAGGAGCATTTCCCTGAATAGTTGAGTAGGTGACCTAAAAATAAATATATAAATAGTTAATATTGACATCAGAGAATAAGAAGAATTGAAATGTGAAAGAGAGTGATTAGTTACTTGAGCACTTTCTGCAGCTGTGATTTAGATTTTGGACTTTTTCTGTTTTGCATGAAGAGGGCAACTAATGCCTCAGCAAAGTGACTGAAACAAAATTAATTTCCTCTCCTGTAATCTGACAGTGTCGTATCTGGTCACTCAAACCCAACTGTTCTGTAAATTTGCTGTTGTGGGTAATTGACACCAGGTAAGTTCTAATCCTTCCTTTAAAACACAGCTAAAGTAGCATTAAAGTGTCCAGGTAGTACAGCCCATAATCAAGCCAGAGCAAGTCCCACAAAGGACCTGGGCAGTCCTACATCGTTCACAGAGCTGTATTCAGACTAGTGCTGTACTTGCCACTTTCATGTCTCGTATTGATGGCTTGCTTGCAAGTTGAGAGCTACAGCAGGAAAACTTTGTGTCATGAAGAAACTAACACTTCAGTTGGGTTTACTAAACCTTTTGTTTTGTTCTGTGTGTTCAAAACTGAAACACTGCACCTTTTGTGAGGCTTCTTCAGCATAATTAGTAGCAAAGTAACTGCCTTATGCCAAACTGTCATGTTCAGCGCATCAAAACAGCAGAAAATAGCAACAGATGTATGTTCTCCCTTTAAATTAAAAAAAAAAAAGGGAGGAGGGGGGGAAGAGGAGCAGTACAATCCTTTTCCTTACAGTTGTCCCCTGTCCCATTATCTTTCCCCCACCCCCGAGTCTCTATTTTATGACTATTAGTCTCAGAAGGTTTGGTTAGTTACCACACACAGTTAAGCAGGATCAGTGTGTACAGAAAGCCAATTCAGTATCTGTGGAGTTCTTTTGTAGTTTTCTGTGTGAAGGTTTTTTTCCCCGTTTTGTTTTGAGTGTCATTTGCAATTCATTGTCTGTGTTTTCTGAGGTTGGTGTATTCAGCTGCTTTGACCCTAGGTCTTGCACATTTAGCTCCTTGGATACAATCCTCTGACGTTCCTGCTGACGCGAGGAACACAAAAGCCATTGAATATCTTGAGCAATAAAAAAAGCCTTTGTTTCAGTTTGTTATGACAAAACACCTGACTGAAAGAATAAGCAGCTAGATAAAAATACATTTTAAAAGTTGGCACATGACTTGAGCTATATTTTGCTCTGTCTGAAGTATCTGCAAACACCTGAAGCTTTTTTAATAACTGTTTTAATAAAAGCCACCATAAGTGGCAATATATAGGGGCAGAAAAGATTTTCTCTACACTTACTGACCAAATGAGATCTAGGGGATATTCCTGAAACATTGCACATGCTTTTTTCTCTTATTTTTATGAAGAGATGCTTCAAACCCTCACCTTTAAGTAACCATCCACCTTTTGTGCTTTCTTTCCCCACACTGAAATTGCAGAGCAGGTCTTGGTCCAACATGTGGAAATTGATATGTGAGACCTCTGTGTCACTCCCTCAGCTGTCAAAACCTGGGGGAATGGAAGGAACCCTGGGGTTCAGACTGGGAAAAGAGAGCCTTGAGCTTCTCAACACTGACCCACCCCCTCTGACTACATCACAGGGCTGTGCCAGCAGCTTTGGACAGTCTTTGCTCTTTTTTAAGCAACATTAAGCCAGGGAAAGGTGTGAAAGCACAAGTAAATGGAGAGTGAACATCAGAGCTTGCAATAGGGTCTGAAATCTGGTATCCCTGACAAGTCCTAAAATATTAATGTTTCTTTAGGGTAGCATTAAATGTCCTGAAAAATACCTCCCTTTCATGGGTAGATGAGTGATCGTCTTGGATGCGCTTAGTGAGAAAACTGGATTTCAGAAATATTAAATTGAAATTAAATCCCTCACTTATAGCATAGATAATTTATCATATGTTGCAGGTTGAACTATAAGACTGAGGGGAAGTTAGGTGGCAAATACAACAGCAGCTTCAAGGACCTCAGTTGAGTGTTGACATTTCAGTACAAGGTTAACAGCTGTAGCTTAAAATCTCAGAAGTATTTAAGATTAGAATACAAGATGCTGTACTGTTTGCATTCCACGTGCTGCTAAAATAATGCTTAAGAGAATCAAGGGCTTCTACAGTTAGGGAAATAGTTTTAAATTGATATTTTTAATTTCATAGAAAAATAGAAGGTTTTACACACTACCTCTGTGACTGTGAAGTGTTGTGATATTACAAAAAAACCCAAAACCTCTTACTGTATCATGTACATGCTTTGCTTCTGTGAAGTAGTAGAGCCCTTTATATATGGCTTTGCCTTATGCAGAATGTGTTAAAATTGAGTGGAGAAGAATAATGTGCTTCAAGGAACTGAGGGCAGGTGGTTTTTTGGTCTTTGACACTTGTGAAAGGTTTGTTGATGGACTGAGAGCCAGTCCTCCCAAATTTTGTATGGCTATCCTATAGGCAGAGAATCTAAACAACCTCAAAGCAAAAACAGCTGTTGCTGGTCATCACAGCTGGATCTGGGTGCATTGTGGCCGCAGCTCTGTTCTGCCACTGCTCTTTGAGGAGTGTTTGTGCTCTGTGACAGTCTCATTTTGACATCTCTCCCTGGTAGCAGGCACAGACGTGCTGAGGCAGAAATCAGCCAAACTACTTCCCCCCATTTACCCGTAATCTTTTTAACTTACTTCTTAATTTTTATACAGTGAAAGGAGAATTACTAATGTTTAACATCCAGATCATTTAATACATGTACTGTGAAAATCTTTCTGAGCAGAGTTGGAGCTCCCTCCACAAGGTTTACTACAGCATTTAAAAACTGTACTTCTTCCTCTCTTGGTTTGTGCTCATATAAAAGGACAGAATAGTAGAAAATCCATGGTGAAAACAGGGAAAATACAGAAATACAGCAATTCTTTTCTTGGCATGTGCAGTAATAACCCTTTTGGCTCAAGTAGGTTGATTTCTGTATCCTTGTTAATTGTGACTGTACAGTTTAATGTTGCTGTAAGTAATACACCAGAGAATTGGATTAACACTCATTTTAGCTGGCTGTTTGTTCTGGTGTGTTCCCAAAACTTTCTGCATCAGAATAACAATGCCTCATTTATGCTAAATATCAGTAGATAGCATTTTTATAGTGATTACTTCACACTGAAGAATGATCAAACGATACTTTAAAAGAAAGAAAAAATCTGACAGGAAATGGAAAAAAAGGAAGGAATGCACACGTGCATTCAGAATATATCAAGTACTGAGAAAAGCAAGAAAATTATCTTTGTTGTATTCAGGTCAACCTTGTGTGTTTTGCTTTAACCAGGGCTAATTACCAATGAAAAAAATTGGTTCTTGCTGTTGGGATAATTATAAATGCAAGTCATTGTGAGCAGGGTTTGTTATGGTGAACTTTAATTATACTTTACTTTTCCTTGGCTGTTTGGCTGGAGCAAACAAGGGCTCTGTTCTTTCAGAGAGAAAACAGAAATAAAGCTGGTGACTTCCTTCGTTTCAGTGCCCACACAGAGGTCTCATCCCAACACACCAGTCCTCAGAAGAGAGCTGCTGCTTTATTTTAAATAAGCAGATTGTGGTTTAAGGCTGTGGTTTGTTAGCCCAGTTTAGAGAGAACATTATTTGTATAACCATTAAATCCTAGCAATTAGGAATAATATATAGCATACTTTTTTGGCTAATTTATTTCGCTTGTACTCTTGAATCACTCTCTAACTAGTTTCTTTCCTGCTAGGATATCTGTCATAGATATATATGTTTATGTTTTCCATTTGATATGGTATTTGACTCCTAAAGAATTGCCTGAATACAGTTTATTACTGAGTCTCAGAATCTCAGTAATGTCAGTCTCTCCTGTCTCCTGAACAGTAGCAGTTCTCTTAGACTTATCTGAACCTCTGATAAAAATACGGACTTTGAAATATGTGACACATCTGAAGAGAAATCATTTGCATTACCTGAAATATGTAAAGGTGTCATCTGAAATCCTTGGTTTGTAGGAGACTTACACAGATTGTTACTGGGCTGTAAAGGACAAGTTTAGCTATCTGGTGCTCCAGACTTCATCATGTCGTAGCATCCCCAACCAGTGAACCATAGCAGGTGCCACATATAACCATCTCAAAGGAGAGAAGAATTGCAGGAATTTCAAAAGTGAGGTTTGGCATGACTTGCTCTGGAAAAGATTTTTCTCAACATCAGGAAAACATACCTATCTTTGAAACATTTAAGATGAGCTTTACAGTAGACAACCTGTACTGAAAGCACACAAATTATTCATTCTAGATGCAGAGGGGAAAATGGTTTAAACCTTTAAGTTCTTAATTTGGAAGTAGATTTTCCTATCTGTATACTGGGGAAACCAGGGTTTTTTAATCAAAGTACAATGAAAACAATGTCTAATTGAATTCTAAGAGAATATTAGAAATAGTAGAGCCTTCAGATAGTGGGGTCTGCAAAGGTCTTCAGTGTTGATGAATCCAGGCCTTACCAACTTGTGTCTTACTGGAGACAAAAAATACTGTTTAAAGATGATTAATTTTCTTATCCAAGACAAAGACAGAAAAGCAACTGCTGAAAAGCAAGAAACAAGTAAAGCCTGTCAACTCTACCAAATTTTTCTTGTCATTTGAAAAAGCTGTTCCTGTGGCTTCAAATCTACTTTCCAGAACTAAAAAAAAGCCAGGAGTGGAAGAGCCTGCTGTAACAGTTCATTTTCAAACAGTGTCTGTTGAGCTGTCTCTCCATTCTTATCCTTGGGAAGGATAGACCTGTTGTGGTTTAGGAGAGAGAGCTTAGTAGCAAGGACAGGATAGATAAGTCTTTGGAAATGCCCATAATGCTGCCTGGTTTTAGAGATTTGATTTTCTAGACATTTTATGTAAATACAGGCATTTGGAAATTGCAAGTAGATGCATATGAAATGTGAAGCTGACCTCCCCTATGGGCAGATTTGTGTTCAGATGTGCTCTTCTTCAGATGTGAAGTCTTCGTTATACACTGGCTACTTTGATCTTTCCAAGAAAGCAGCCAGACTCTGAAATTGCAGGAGAAAATAGAAAAGCCTATGAAAGTCTTACATCCTAAACACAAGTACTGCAGAATATTTGGCACTTAAAACTTTAAAACAACTTTTCAGACTATAATTTCTTAATTGCTCAGAGACATAGCATAGTCGTGGTACAGCAAACTCTAATAACATAAGATTGCCTTAACTTTTGTTCTGCTACACAACGGTTTATGTTTCCCTGCTGGGTGTTAATTATTTTTTCCTCAGATTTCAGAAGACGTTTTGGCAGTCTGATGGGACAGGGCCAAAAATTTCAGTCTCAAGCTGGGAGGTCTATACAAAGGGTTGAATTCTGAACTGTAAATTTAAAATTAATTTCATGTAAAAAGACAAATATATTATGAGTGAACGTCTACTGTAGTCCCTTTAGCTTCTAACTTCAGAAAGTAAATCAGTCTTGGCTACTGCTAATGGTATGCTTTGTTCGTGCTTTGTCACATTCTAACACAGGCTACTGTTGAACTAATTATTGCCCAGAAAAAGGAAGGAAATATGATGTGGAAGATGCAGAACTTGATCTACAGTTTCTCTTGAACTCAGTGATAGTCTTTCTATTGATTCTCATGAAATTTTGGATCAGATCTCTGAAACACAAGTTCAACTCCACAAAAAAAACCCCACTTGTGCATATGAGAACAATAAAAGCAAACTTCCTACTTGCAGTATTTGGTGTCTTGATTAAAAAAAAGTCTTATTTGCATTCAGTCAAATGGCTTTTATTTTTTTGTTGTTGTTGTTCTTTCTGTATTGATGCTTAGGTTTTTCCCTTTTCAAGAAAAACTAAATAATTCTTTCTGGAAGCTTAAATGAAGAAACTACTTACATGTTTATTTAAATATAATAATGTAAAGTTGTTTTGATTGGTCTCTTTTATAAATTTTTTCCCCTTCTTTTCTTGAAGATTTTCTGTGTGATTTTAGTTAATTTGCATCTGGGTAATTTTTTGGCCAAAACATTTCTAGAAAACTCACTAATGTTCACATACTCTTGTTTTTCTCTTACATGCAGGTACTATTGGATACAATCAAAGAAACAGGATAGATACTCTTATGTATCTCCTAGCCTATCCACAAAAGCCAATGGTAAAAACAAAAACGATAGAACTGATAGATTTTGAGAAACTGCCTGCTGGACAGAATGCCACAGTGGCTGTGATGAGCTACAGTGGTTACGATATTGAAGATGCTCTTGTCTTAAATAAGGCCTCTTTGGACAGAGGTAAGAACCATCACTTCTTTCCCACTTCTCTAGTGTGTGCTCTAATACATATTCTAATAAACTTCTTGTCTTGTAGTGCTATCCTGTAATAACTCTTATTGCAGTTCTAAGCATTAGATTTCCAGTTCAGAAACTGAATTCCAAAACTCTTTCAAATGCTTTTGTTTGTTTTCTGTGTGAATAGTGATTGTAATTCCATGCTTGCAGTAGTGCAGTGAAATTGCCAATACTCAAATAGACTTCTGAGCTCAGATATTATAAGAAAAAATCACTAACTTCTGACTTCAAATAAAAAAGTGTAAATACTTAGCTTACAAAAAACATAAGGTATTAGTTAGTCTGTTCTGTTGGGCTTGCTTTTTAGATGGTTACCTGAACCTTTGTTCTTTACTAACAGAGAGGTCTCATTATTTTCTCCAGTAACAGAAGCAATAGACGAAATTAGACTTGTGAATATATTTAGGAAAGGAATAGAACCCGAGGCAGTTTGTGGTGTTATGAGCTTGGTGCTCTGAAGGAGCAATTGCAGTATTGCCTACTTTCTGAGAGAAAATAATAATATTGTCCAAAGCAAAGTAATTCAGCATTTATTCAGAGTTAATCTAATGACCCACTTCCTTAAAAAAATATCAACTCTGCAGCACAGTGTATTTTAAGTAAATGTACATAAGCACCAAAGAGAAGGTTAACTGAAACCCATGTGTGCTCTCTCTCCGCACTTTTTCAGGGCTTTATGTTAATGCTGCTGGGGGTTGGAGAAGAGTTGCCTGAAAACTTAGTCTCTCTCCTCTCTCTTTTCTAAATAAATTCCTTTGAGAGCAGACCCAGTGCAGTGATCAAATTGGTTTTAGTTTCGGGTGGCCAAAATCAGATTCTTCCATCACTTCATTCCCCCCCCTCCAACTCCCTTCCTCCTAGTTGCTAGGCAGCAATAATAGTATTCCTAGACATGTATCTTTGGCATTAATGTCTGCTGCATTTAATTTATGCCTTCTTTTCTAAAACAACAACAGGCATGATTTAAAACTGAATGTTTTCTGGTAGACTGGTAACATTTACAGGGAGAGCTGTGGTGCTTGTCAGGAGTTGCTTGACATAATCTAAAAATATAGATGTACTGTATGTGGCCATAACCATCTTTCCAATAAGCTGAATTAACACAGAATTACTAGAAAGCCTTGCTCTTGGTTGTCTGTAATTCTAAATGTGATTAAAGTCTTTGGTATCATAATTAGTTGCTGTACTTGGAGAGAAATTCCAGAGATGCTACTTTTCTCATCTGAAGCCAAAACCCCCTTATTTTATAACAATATATGTAATACAGAATTCTTTCACTTGGGGAAAAAAACAAGTGAGTAACGGGATGATTATGTTAAACACTCAATCAGTACTTTCCTGGTAGACTAGCTTGTGTCAGCCACAAACATGAGTAGAAGTTCAAGTTTCTTAGAACTCATGAAAGGAAGAGGTGCTATTCTTGTCCTGTTACAGTCTCTTCTCCTATGTTTGGTCTCACTGGGGGCCGCCAAAGGTAAGAGAAATGATGTGTGCATGTGTGTGCAGAGATATAGAAGCAGATGAGCACAATTCAGTCCAGTGTCTAAAAAAAGTAGCATGTGTGGTCTGATGTTTAAATTGTGAACCACTAGGTATCCAGGTACAATGTTATGCATATTCAAGCCAATGAATAATCTAACTAATTAAAAAATATTTTATATTCTGTAGCTCAGTAGGTGGATCAGCCTTCTTGTTTGTGTTACATTTTAGGTTTTGGAAGGTGTCTTGTATACAAGAATGCCAAGTGTACGCTGAAGCGCTACACAAACCAGACATTTGACAAAGTTATGGGGCCAATGTTGGATGCAGCTACCCGGAAACCAATCTGGCGCCACGAAATTCTAGATGCTGATGGTATCTGCTCTCCAGGTATGTCAAACTGCGTGTTCATTGGTGGCATGTTCAGAATCTTAGTAGAAATTAATGCTCTGTTACTATTTCTTGTGCAGCTGGTTTTACACTTAGTGTTTTGGGGTTTTGTTGTGAAGGTTGACAGTATTGTAATGGAAAATAAGAAAAAGGTCCTGAAAGCAGTGTGGTACCAGTCATTGGGGGGGGGGGTTCTGCATTAGAAAAGGAAGCTTTATATTTAAGTAGAAGAGTGAGTCTTTAACAGTGAGAATCTGTTGAAGCATTAGAGCTTGTATGCTTCTTATATCCCCAAACTGGCAAACTTTTAGTACTGTAGTTTTTTGCAAGTTGTCTCTCATGTTCTGTTGTTTTTTTAAGGATATAAATAGATTCCTTGCTACTTTGATTTCATGCATCAAAATTTCCTAGCATACTGTCGGTTAATGAAGTTGTTTGAGGAATTAAAACCGTGTGGTTTTAACACTTTAGAAAGATGTTTGGAGAGAGATAAGAAAATAAATACAACTACATTTACGTAGGAGGATAGGTGTATAACTTTCCAATGGTAATGGATTTGAGAAGGAATCCTCCCATACTGTCATCCTTCAGTTAGAAAATGGCTTAATAGATCTGCTGAGATCCAATAAGAAAGGTGTTGTAAAAGGCACTAAACTTAATTCCATTATAGCTACACTATTGGGTCAATTTTGCTCTTTAGCACATCACAATGGAGCTTTCAAAGTTAATTAAGAAAAAAAAAGGCAAGAATCTTCTGAAGTATTAGGGTAGATAGGACTGGGTTGGACTCCAGACTGAGACTGTTGTCAGCATGTGGGTAAAAACCTATTTGAGATGTTTCATGTGGACAGAAGAGGCACATACTGAAGTTTAGTGTAATTTTGTGAAGAAAATGGGAGGTAGGTAAGTACTTGGTGTGAAGTTGTATCACTGGGCATGTTACTGATTTGTTTTCTATGTGAGGGGCAGGATAAGGGAATGGAGTGGGAAATAGCTATGTATGACACCAGAATGAATAGAAATATGTAAATGCAGGGAGAGATTGATGTCAGAAATTTAGATGTGAATTTCTAAAATTTGTTCGTTGAAGTGTTGCTTGTTAATATTCTCCATACTTAAAACAGATGACTTCAGGTATTTTTTGTGCAGTCTTTTGACCAGGGTATGTTGAATAACTGTTCTCTCAGTGCACCCAGCATGCAAGCTGTTCTATTTTGGTTTACTAAAGAAAGCTAGTTTAATGATTCCCTTACCATACAATATTTAGTAAAATAACATGGCATACTTCCTGGGCATGTTCCTCCCAGTTTGTTTTTGCAGCTTACCTTTTTTTTAAAGCTTAAAATGTATTTCTAACACAGGTAGCCATATAGGGTTTCATGGTGCTTTTTTTCTTGATCTTTGTAGGTGAAAAAGTAGAAAATAAGCAAGTCCTTGTGAACAAGTCTATGCCAACTGTGACCCAGACACCTCTGGAAGGAAGCGGTGTGCCTCAGCAGCCACAGTACAAAGATGTGCCAGTAACGTATGTTGCAACATAACTTTATAGTTGGGGAAGGTACATGGAGGAAAAGTATCTGGGAAAATACTAACTTCTAGAAAACTCAAAGGAATAAACTTCCCTCTGCAAATGAGATCGAGTTCTCTAGGCCTTGATTTTTCAGGGCCTTCGTTATTCTCAGAAGTGTGTGGCCACTTACTTACTCACTAATAAGTTAGATTCTGACACTTGGAACACTGGAACTGGGAAGAGAGGGAGGAACTCTCCTGAAGATGGATGCACAGAGAGAGGTATCCCTGTGTAGGTTTGCAGGAGAAAGTGAGGAGACAGGTAAAATAGTGGAAGAGGGGAGAGATGTCACTCATGATGAAATGATGGAGAAACGGGAGAAAAGTAGGATGAGTGGGAGGACAGAGAACATGTGTGTCCTTAGGGAGGTGGCACATGTCCTCCATACTGGCTCCCACAGAAAATGGCCAGTGCTGACTGGTGCTCAGCCTTTGCCTTGCCAGGCAGGAGGCCGGGAGATGGAAGTCTTCCTATCTCAAGGGCTGACAGTCAGCTCATTATGGCCATTCCAATTGGAAAAACACCAGTGAATGGGAAAGAACAATCAGTAAGAGGTTTTCCCATCTTGTCCTGAAAGAACCTGAAAGGGCTTCTGAGGGCTTCTGAGGTGTGAGATTAAAATTTTGCATTAAATGTAAAAATAAATAAATAATGAAGGGCTTGTCACTGTTTTGTCAGGAATAGCCTTGACAGTTTGGTAAATTAGCAGAGAGAAAGGCAAGCAAGTGGTGCCCAGATCAGAAAGGCAGAAATCGCTTTGCTGTACATTTTTGTGTTTCATAAACAATAGAAAGCTCTAGGTTTACTGCACAAGCTTATTACTAAGAAGTGAGGCAACAATATAATTTTGTTCTTAAATATTCAAGGTATATTTCTTAAACTCCCTTCTTCAATTATAATTCTATATTTAGCATTTTTTTGTTTAACTGAAGATCAAGAAATTTAAAATATATAAGGAAGCTTTTGCTGTCAAGAAGTGCCCATGTGACAAAAAAATATACCTTGTTCTTTACAGGCTCAGC
Source organism: Manacus vitellinus (assembly GCF_001715985.3). NCBI lineage: Eukaryota > Metazoa > Chordata > Aves > Passeriformes > Pipridae > Manacus > Manacus vitellinus. Next base: position 13,163,969 of record NW_021940682.1, read on the forward strand.
TTAATTCTTCCTAGTTTCTGTTGTATCTCTTGAACCTTTTATTTTACAGAAACATACTGTACTCTGGAACTTACATGTAAACTTATGTATGGGTAGCAAAGATTTTATATATATATATAAAAGTTCCAAGATTACAGTTTGACCAGAAGCTTACCAATACACAGATAGTTGTTTGCAACTTGTGTTTGGTTCATTGAAGTAAAACTAATGTTTTTGGCTTCTTCTACTAGCTACAAAGGTGCCACTGACTCTTACATTGAAAAAGTAATGATTTCATCAAATGCAGAGGATGCTTTCTTGATCAAAATGTTGCTGAGGCAAACTAGACGTCCAGAAATTGGAGATAAATTTAGCAGTCGTCATGGGCAGAAAGGTAAGCTACACATTTAATAAAAATAAATTCATGTTGTGTATGCCCACTATACATACACAATATCATCATCGATGTTTTCATTGATTGGTTCAGATCTTTTATGAATACAGTGACAGAAAACCATATTCCTTTTTTTGGTCGAGTTCACCTAATTTAGCAATGATGTTTTTGAAACTGAGGACAGGTATGGACAAACACAACTCTCAGTGGACTTATGAATCTGGAAAATAGAAAAAATACAAAAAAACAAAAACAAAAAAAAAGGGGGTTGAGGTTTGGTTGTTTTGTTTTTTTTTCCAAGGTGAGAATCTGGGTTTGGGTGATAGGTTTGTCAATAGGTTATCGAGAGAGAGAGAGACTGGAGAAAAAAGTAAAAGGGCCTATTCTGAACAGACAGAAAAGACCAGAGATTAAATGGAAGGTTTGCAGTCGTCTGTGCAGACATACTGCTCTAAAGACTGAAGATAGATAGCTCAGAGCAATGGTGTGAAAGGGAAGCAAATCAGGAACACAACTAGGAGTGTATCAGCAGAGACTGCAAAGAAAAGGAAATTGTTTTCAAAAATACACCTGGGACATGATCTGGAACACCTCTGGATCTTCAAACCAAAAACTGAAAATGGGTACCTGCTAGGAAGCTGCTTGGTGACATGTAGTTCTCAAATTTAATGTTAGTAGTAAGATGAAAATCAGTAACCTGTTTTCTTATCTACATTGGACTCCCTTTGACCCTAATGTCAGAAAAAATGTTTCAGATCATCTCTCTGAATCTCAAAGGGTTGAGAGGTGTGAGAGGGGTGTTAAGAAAGAAATGACTGAAAACAATCTGACTATGACTGATTTAAAAACATGCTTTAATCTGATTGGTCTTAGTGTGGGGATAGGTTTTGAAATGTTCTCATCTCTCTGTACACTTGGAAAATCTAGATATTTAGTATTTGCAGCATGACTTTCTGCCTTACAGTATGTGCTGTGCTCTTACCTGAATGTTCTAATCTTGTTACATTTTTAGGTCTTATTTTGGTTTGAGAAGATTGATTGGTCTCTTGTCAAATGTGGTGGGGAGGCAAAGAGTTTGATATTACCAAATCCTTTTCACTGCAGCACATACACCCCTTGTGATCCTGCCTTAATAACTACTGCAATAAAAACTTACTTCCTTGCTTTGACTTCTGAGGAACTGGAAGCAGAACATTGAGTGTGAAGCACACTAGCCTCTGACATTTAGTGACATAAGTATCTTCTAGGCCTGTGTGGAGAGCAGAGGGAGGGAACTGAGGAAATAATGGGACATTGTTTAGATTTGAAACTCTAATACTTAAAACTAGTTGTAGGTAATGAACTTTGCAGAAATACATCAAATTGCAGTACTAGCTAAGGGGCGTCTTGCAAACCAGCTGGCCTTTTGTGAGCAGTGTTCTCTTTGTCAGAAGACACATGGGAGAGAGTGTTTTTTGTTAGGAGGAACTCCCCGAAAGCATCCCTTTCAGCACCTTGTGACACAGTCCCACTCCTCCCAGCATCATGTTGGGTTTGATCTTGTGCTGATTCACCAATTCATTTGTTATGATCCTGTATTCTTGGAGCAGAACCAAAGAACTGTGTGAGCAAATATGCCCTGGAGTCAGCAGAGATCTGGTACTTGACAGCATCCATATGTAGATCTGAGGCAATGATAAGAGATGAAACTGCAGCATATGTCACTTGTAGACAGGCAGTATGCAGCTCTGGAGCTCTCTTAAATGAAGCTTAAACAGAATCACCTCCAGCATATTTAGTGCTTGCGTGATTGAAAGAGGTATGAAGAGTGGTTGCTTACAACTGACCCCAGGCACAAGCAAGAAGTGATTCCTATGGAATGTGACATTTTTATAATGTTCCATGCCCCTGTTCACTTCTTTACTCATGTCTGTAGCCTGAAGTCAAACTTGAACTCCTTTATGACTTTCCAGGGCTATGGAAGTACATAAGCATCAGTGGCAATGAGATGGCCAGGTGTAACTGAAGTGAGAGACTGTATCTCTGTCATGAGATGCAGAGCTAACCACAGTAATCCACATTTCTGCAGTCTCCAGGTTAGGTGATCAGGACATCTACCCAGAGCAAACTTGTCAATTAGAAGATATAAAATGGGTGCAGAAGGCAGTAGTTGATCACAATGTCAGCTGTTACCAGGTGTTGCCTCAAGTTTCTGTGTTATCTATGAGACTAGTGAACACAGTTTTTCTCCACCTCTCTCCAAGGTCACCGGTACTTCACAGTGTCTTTCCACAGACCCACAAAACTGGTTCTTGAAACTCTGTATTCTCAAGAAATACTTCCGTTGTTTCTGTTGTCGTTAAGAAATAGAAACTCTTCTGATGCACATTGAAACATTTCTCCTGATTGTATTTTTAAGATGGCTTTTGATCTAAAAGTAGGAAGTTATTCTCACTGAGTGCCCAAGCGATTTGGAAACCAGTACTGTTGAAGGTTTCAAAAAATTAAAGAAGCAGCAGTACATTCTTGACTTTCTTTATAAAATCCAGTCTAGTTCTTAGCCTTATAGGATAGTTTCAGTAGGTGAGGAGAGAAAGATCATTAGCTTCAGAGGCAAACAGAAAGAGCTGAACAGTTGCAATGATTCAACTGCCCTATTCCTTCCTTTTCTCAGGGACAGTCCTCCTTCAGGAAGATTTTGTGTAGAGTCTCTTTTAAGTACTTCTTTAGTCTGATGCACAGTGCAGTGCTTAAAAGCCTATGACTGCTGTTAGAGCAAAGCCTATTTCTTGATATATTTTGAGCTTCACCTATTTAGACCTTTCTCCTTAGAAGTGATAAGCAGCATTTTAGCAGCAAGTTATTATATAACAATACAGTTGGTACTCTGCAGGACAATTTTTCTTACTGGAATTAAAAAAATACCAAAACCCTACAAATTATATTAAAGAAGCTGCTTGGTTAATCATGATAAATATGTATGGGGATTTGCATGAAAAAATTAAGCAGGTTAGGTTTTTTTCCTCGTTTGGGCTATTGATGTGCACCTATTGAAAGAGTTAGTTGAACAGAATTTAAATGGAACTGATTTTCATATCTCTTAAAAAATTAAGAGAAAGGATGCTCCACAAATCTAGAACCATCAGAGAAGAGAAAGTGGAAGAATGACAGAAGGAAACAGGATTGTGTCAGGCGGGCTGCAGTATTTCTTTAGGGTGCAGAGGGCCTTCCATACCACTAAATGTACATAAGGCATTTCACAGTCTAGAGCAAACCAATACCTGTGGAAATCCCATGGTCATGAAAAACAATATCCTAAATGCTGTAGGGAACTTTGAGAGCACCCATGATTAGTCTGACATTGCATCAGGAACATTGCAGCTGTTGTGTTACAGAGTTTGCAGGCATGTGCTTGTAGCTGTGCAGTACATCAGTCTGTAGTAATCCCGTGTGAGCAGGGGAGTGATCATATTCTAAATTATTGCATTCTACTAGGACACATAGCCTTCCTGGTAGTAAACCTCCCAGTTCACTGGCTTGTATTGTGTTATGGGAAAAGATGTTACAGTAAATGGGAGAAAGGAGAAATAAAGATAAGATACCTTTGATAGATACTAAGAAAAAATACTGACAAGAACGGTTCCCTGTTTTGCGACTTAAGTATACAACAAAGAACCAAATACTGACAATGACAAAACTGGAGAAAAGGTATGAAAAGGAAAGAAAAAAATCTCCTTTGAGGTGTTTAAAATTATATCTAGTATCAACCTTCTCTGACATCAAACCGGGGAAGGATCAGTCATAACAGAAGAATATAGACAATCATGAAACAGAAATCATAGTATTAACAGTTTAACTTTTTCCATTGAGAGAATTTTTAATTAGCCCTGAATTCTTCTCTCATCTTTGTCTGAATGCAGGTGATTACCACTCCAAGTTTAATTTGTGACTGTTAGCTTTAAGCCTGTTATAGGGCCATTTAAACCCATGATGAGCTTAAACTAACAAGTACCATGGTTCAGTGAGAAGGAGAGAAAGCATATTTCTATCTGTATTGTCAATCTTTTTTGTGAAATATTTTTTTTCTAGAAGGAATGCATGAAGATGATATTTGATTTTATGCAATCATAGTAGTAGTAGTTTGAAAATAATTAAATATTTGCAAAACAAGAGATTGCACAAACCATCTCTCAAGTTTTTTTTATGGTATTTTTCCTGTATTCCAAATTGATTTGTATTTCAAAGCTGTGCTTTGTCACTGGGGCAGAAGGAAGCAGAGTAAGGGAATTAGAAGGTGTCTGGGATACAACAGATTAAATCTCACAAACCAGCTTTAGCCTTTTGTTACAGAAAAACCTTTCGTTAAATATGTAGGTAGATTTTGTAGGCCTCTGTAATAATACAGATCTATGTCACTGCCTCTGTGTTTGCTGCCTTCTTTGTGTCCTCTCACATGCCAACATGGTATTGGCAAGGGTCACCACTTCTGGCATGTCCACCACACCCTCTTTTCGCACGAGTCCATGCTTTAAGTACACGCCTTCCAAACTGCCTGTAAAAGGTTGCCTTTCCTTCAAGGCCTGTCAAGAAAGAAGTGTATGGGGAGAAGGAAAAAAAAACCCAAAACAAATGAGGCCACCATGTTGTGTTCTGAAATGCAAATATTTTGCTCTATTTCAATATTCATCTTCAAACTGGTTGTTGCTGGAAGATCTTTGGGACTGGGACTGTCCCTGTAGTCTGTAAAGTCTTTAAGCTTCTGCCATCTCACAAATAAACAGCTACCTACCAGAGACGATTTATCCTGAGCTGCAGGACTTTGTTTTAACTATATTGCATCACATATTTTCCAGAAGGATAAAGAAACCTGTTTTGTTAATTATTTTGTTGTTTTAATCTTGTATTCTTCAAGCAAAGTCACTTTTCAAAGCACAGAAGCCTAAAGAGTTGTTAAGCTAAAGAAGCTTCATCTGAGTTCCATACAAACTAAATTATTATATTTCCAGATTTCCTCTTGCTTTGCTACAAGTCACAATGAGGAAAAAGTTGGGCTCCTTTGATGTGAAAAAAGCAATATAACACTTCTCTGAAAGAACATTTCTCAGTCTCTCATGTGAAAAAGGATTAACACCTCCAACAAAGGTCCTGTAGATCACAGAACTAAGCAGCAATACTGAACAGTATTCCTGAGGAGTGGAAAAACTGTATTTAAGCAAGAGATTGTTTGAACTGGCAAACAGAAGCTTTTTAATAGCTGAAGATCTAAGATAAAGGATTAAACCTTTCTGAAGTATCTGCACTTAAACAACTCTAAAGACAAGGAAGCAAGTTTAAATTCATGAAAGATGGTCTTTGTTTTCCTAAATGAACCATGTTCTTTAGTGTCAAAACAAAATCCATTCACAGCATTGTCAACTACATAAACTTCATGACAATACTACTTATCTAACAAAGTCGGACCTTGCTTACTTTCTGAAATTTTTTGCTAGTTTAGCATCTGCCTTCTGCCTGCCCAATTTCATAGTTGAGAACAACTTATCTTTCTCCTTTTAATGGGCACTTGTGCAGTGTGTATAAGCAGAACATGTAAAATAAGATGTTAGTTTTAAATGGCTACTTGTGTCATTTTCCCCCATGTTACAAGTCAGACTTAGTACTTTATCTCTAATAGAACATCAGTGGGTTTATAGTAATTAAATGGTTGAAGTGGCATTAAGAAGAATTTGCTGTTATCGACTGCAGGAATGTGTGATGATTAGTAGTTATTAGGCATCAGGAAAGGAAGGGATTTCTTAGCTTATTTTTATCTTCAGAAGTTGAATATGAGAAAATTTAAGAATGCTATTAAAACTTCTCATGCCGTTTTTTCTATTTATTTTTAACAAAACCACTGCTTGGCTTGCTGTCTTAAGAAGAAAATCACAGCATTTTTTTATCTCAAGCAGCAAACAGGTAACCTTCTGACCTTTTCAGTAAATCCTCAACTGAACCTCTGAAATTAGGGTGATTTAGCGTTTTATGGCACAGAATAAAAATCTCTAATTCTGTTTCCAAATAGTGTATCCTGAACACACATTTTATTAAGCTCCTGACTCATTCAGCCATGTGTATTTTGTAAAGTTCCTATGGTTATTGTTTTACAATAGCTGCTTCCAGAAGCATTGTAAGGGTTTCAATTAATCAGCTCTTTGTGTGCTTCAGACTATGCAAATTTATCACATCAGACCATTCAGCAGCTCATGGGAAAGCAGTGTACAAACTGTATTGTCTTCTAGCACCTCCTCTCATTTAGAGTGATGTTTTTAATAAGAAAACTAATCAAGTTTACTTATGCATTATTTATCTGTTAATTTTAATTCTGTTCTTTACCTCTTATGTCAAATGGGATGTAGCAAGTGATATGATAGATCAGTGAATGATTCAATATTGAACAAAGCTGATGCGATGCAGCACTTTTTTCTTCTAGACTTGTTTTATGCTTAGTTAGCCAACACAGTATGTAATTAGAGAGTTTTGAAGCAGCTGTACTTTTTTTGTTTAGCCTTACTAATTTTTGCAGATCTGTTTGTCACTTGTCCATAATATACAGCGCTGTGTTACAGCTACAACTTCACTTAATTATGTGACGTAGTCTGATTTCTCAGGAGTATTCCCAAATTCTGGCAGATCTGGTAAACCAAAAATAGATGCTTTTCAAGTTAGTTTTAGTTCTTTTGACACCATGTCATTAGAATAAGTAAACAAGTGCATTTAGTAATGCTCTTCTTTTTATCTTGCTGATAGAAGCTGGTATTACTGCTGCTTCTATTCACTTGGTCTCCTTTGCTCTCTAATGTCCCTCCTGCTGGTAGTAATTAGTTTTCTATATTAGGTTGTTTTGACTTATTTGATGATTTTTTTTTTTCATTTGGCATGTGTGTGTATAGAAGGCATCTTATCATAGCCCGGTGAAAAACTTTCCCATACTGTTGTGTTTTGTCCCTGCCCCCTTCCATCCACCCCCCTTCCCCCTCTGCTAAACTGGGGTTTTACAAGTCTGGGTATGTTCGTGGCTGTCAGCAAACTGTAAAACCAACCACATGAAAGGTAGCAATTCTGGAAACCCAAGTTTCTCCTGATTAGGAAAAGAAACTCTTAAAGGACAAAAGTACAGGGGTGAGGGGATCTTTATGCTCTGTCAGGGCCTTGTGGAGGTACATGGGTTTGAGATGCTGTCGGCATTGATGCTGATAACATGTGTGGGGCTGGGGGCCATCATGCATAGTCAGGGGGCTGTCATTTACTGGCTGGCATACAATAGCATTGAAAAACGCTGCCAATGGCTGTTTTATACTTGCGTGTTAAACCACTGTAGATGTCTGATTTAGGTTTATTCTAATTTAAACTGTTACCCTTGCATTAAGCTGCCATACTTATTAATGCAATTTTTTTTCTTTTTGATGTTGTAAAAATTTCGTAGCATTTTCACTGATTTTCCCTCTTAAGGTGACATTATGAAATTGATGTGCAAAGTTTTTTTCTAGAATTTAATTTGTTTTTCTGTTGAAAAGAAATGAGATGTTGCAAGCTGCTAGATGCTTTTTTGCTCAAACATATAACCTCCTAGTTAATCCACATTAAAAAAAAAAATTTGTTTTTTTGCTTTGTCTACAGCCTTTTCTGGTTGTTAATATTTGATTCTTGTACTAGATGAGTCTCCAGAATGTATAGGTGAGAGGCAGTTCAGGCCCACTGCAGTATAGCACTTAGTCTCAAATTGTATTGCTCGATTTCAGATGCAGCGTATAAAAACTGTGAGAGGAAGGGAAGTAAATGACAGTCAATTATTTTGTATGTTCTCTGTGAATGCTGGGGATCAATTTTCATGTGATGTCTAAATCAGTAACAGTTAAGAAATACTAGCCTGTAGTAAAGCCACAGAGCAAAATTGCCTACTAGTTTTAGTGTGCCCTATTTATGAATGTTGTATGAGGAGTACTTGGGCATCTCAGTTGTGAAATGCAGTTCATACTTGAACAGGGCAATATTAGGAACTTGAGGCTGTCTTAAATCCAACCTCTTCTTTTCTCTTTACTGTTTTATTAGCCAGTTGCAAGTGATAATTCCACTTACGTGGATTAATTCACTTGATCGCTTTTTTTGCAGCTGTTGGCTTGCCTGGTACTCCCCTGCTGCAAACCCGGCTCAGTGATCAGGCATGAAAAAGAGTAGCAAATTCAGGAGCTTAAAGTGCAGACCTGCAAGCATTAGCCTCTCAAAGAGCTTCTGAAGGCAAGCGATCACAAAATAAAACCAGGTTTACATTTTAAAATGAATTGAAGTTATTTGCTTCTAGAAGTAGTGTTGTGCATAGGAAAGGTACCTTTCAGCTTTTTTAACAGTTTTTTATGAGTAAAAATGAACTTTCTTAAAACATAGGGGAGAAAGAAGCTTCTCTCTGTCCTTTAAATACACATAGACATGCTATAGATCTGTTAAAAACTCAGAGATTTCTTAAAATACAGAAGCTTAGAATTGAGGCTTTTTAGCTTTCCCTTTTCTCTTTCTTCTTTTTTTTTTTCTCCCTCTGTAAAACAGAAAACTTTATAAATGGCCTAGTGAGCTTCACATTGCTGGATTCTGTCTAAATATTTTGTTTTTAACTTCTAAGCTCATTATGCCGTCTTTGTGTTAACTTGTATTAAAATCTGTCAGCTATGACTGGTCTCATAACCACAGTCAGCGGACCAGAATAAGTTAATTATTTACTTGTGTCACTAGTGCTCTTCATCTAATGAAATGCACAGCTGTGTTAGATCTGCAGTTGGGTGTGTAGGTCCTATTGTTACACAAGTCAGCGGAGGGTAGAAGCCGCTATGATGGAGAGCCCTCAGTTCTTTCTGCTGTTCTGCCTTTCTGTGTCGATTTCATGGATCTTTTATCATTCACTTTCACACAAAACAAACAACACAGTGGCTGTCTGCTATGGGAACCAGCTTGGCATATAAAAGGTTTTCAGAGCCTAAAGTAATTTTAAGTTAGCTAAGATTTAATTTTTGGCTTACAGGTGCCATGAGGTCCAGATGCAACCTAATGCTTTCTTAGAAGTAAATGCAAATAAGACAAAATGTATGCACCATATTACATATACAAGAAAGCATGTATAAAATTTTAGGACAAAACAAAAAGCTGTGCACACAAGAGATTGGGTGTTGGTGTGTTGTTTTGAGTTGGTTTGCTTTTTTTTTTTTTTTCATTTTCAACAAATGATTGCTGCTTGGCAAGGGTGGGATGGAAGGATGTTATTGATTTATCACAGTAGAACAATGAAAATTAGTTTCAGTAGGTTTAAAAACTAAATACAACAGCACGCACACACACCCCTTTGCCCCAGACTTTCCAATCCTTTTTTTTTCTGCTCCCTTCCCCCACACTTACCATTCTCATTCCATTAACTACTGTCCCATACACCTATCCCTGTCTTGCTTGGACAGTGGAAGAGGAGCTCCCTCCTGAGCAGACGCCAATATCCCCCTGTGAACTGGCTGGTCGGGGGATGCCTTTTTAGGGATGTAACCAGTACCCTCAGTCTTCCAGGAGCCCCCTCCACTCCAGGACTGTTCCCAAAGTGTGCTCTGGCACAGTTGCAGTAGGCTGATCTCAAATAGCTTGCAGACTTTTTCAGCTCTAAGGGCTTCTGGAAGAAATTGTCCAGCTGAAACAGTAGCTTTGGTTCAAAGGAGTATGGGCTTAAGCAGCTGCATTTTAGCACCTGAATTTGAATGTCAAATCTCTTGATCATTTATAATTGCAATGCACTGATCTGTAGAATTCACTGTAGAAACAGTTGTAAGGGTTGTAAGGAAAATCTTGGGATGCATGATAGACCATTTTAAATGAGTTTGTGTGTTTCTGTTTACTCTTTCCTCAATAGTTCTAGAGTATGGAGGATTTTCTTTGTTTTACATCCAATACTGATAGAGACTAAAAAAAGCTTCTAAAACTTTTAAAGGAACAATTTGTGTTCACGGACTGACAAAATCAAAACAGTCTGTGGAGTGGATTGTACTTTGTAATTCTCAAAAGCAGTCTTTGCTCAGCAAATGAATGCTACCTGAAAAAATATTTGTTGGTTTTTTAATGTGTTTTCCCCTGCTTATCTCTTCTCAGTCATTGTCAAAGTCCCAACTTGATATGTTTTTATTGACAGAATTTAACAAAGATACATCTGATAAACAAATTTCAAATCAATAATAATTTTGTATGTCCAAAGACATATTGTAAGAGGCCACCTTTTGTAATTTTTTTCCCAGGAAATTATAGCATCAGCTTTAAAAAACAGATCTCCCTTGAGGTGTTCCAGTCCAACTGGACAGAAGTTTCTGATTGCCTCTGAAAGCTGGACCTAAACTTTCTTTCCTAATTTGCCAACTCACAAATCACTGAGAGCTTTATGTAAGCATATGCTAATTTTGCGATTCCTGTGACAAGGGCTCTCTTCTAGTCTGCAGGTTGGGAGCACTGGTCATGGTAATGAATCTGGGTAAAAAGTGATCCATGAGAAAGAGAGGAGGAGGAAAACACTAAAGAAAATCTGGTGATGAGCGTCAGCCCTGCTGGTGGTTTGCTGTTTTGTGAATTGAAATGTTTTCTCTTCTGCAGGGGTGTGTGGACTGATTGTTCCTCAGGAAGACATGCCATTTTGTGATACAGGAATCTGTCCAGATATCATAATGAACCCTCATGGCTTCCCATCGCGTATGACGGTCAGTGGTTATGTTACAATTAAAGAGACAGTGTCGCCCAATAGGGAAAGAGAAGGAGGTTAGCCAGAAGAGACAAAAAAGCTTGAAGCATGATTTCACTGAGAGTGTTCTCCAGTCATCATGCCACACGCTTGCTCTCCTATAAGTATCCAGACCTCTGTTTTCACGTTTTGAAACATCTGACTGTAAAAGGAGTAGGGATGCAGGCTGTTTGTGCATCATTCTCATTTGGTTCTGTATCAAGCTAAGAGGAATGCAACTGAATACTTCACTTGCGCCCTTTCTGTTTGAAAATTTCTTCCTCTCCCTCCTCCTTCCCTATTGCCTGTGCCCACTAAGTTGGCTGGGTCTGACTGTGAGGTGAAGGTTGAAGAGGAGTTTCGATTACAGTTCTAGACCTATATATCTATATATCTAGACTTATTACATTATACCTGCCTCACTGGAACTGATGCAAGTCTTGCACCTGTGCTGCAGGGTCACACTAAATACCTCACCACCTGGCCTTTATAGGGGACCTCACTGATTACTTGATACAGCCTCTGATCTTTATTCCTTTGTTGGCATCTTCCCTTCTGCTCCCCCTGCTGCACTGCAGCGTGTCAGTCTCTAAGGCCGTTTCCTACAGCAGACGGCCACGCTGGAGGATGCCCATTTTCCAGACAACTGAAAAAAGTGGAACTGCCTGACTCTGGATCTTAAGAGGTGTTCCCAGACCCTGCCATGAGTCCAGTTTTCCCCCTTCACACAAGTTCTTCCTTGTTCTTGGGTTTCTTCCACTCCTCTTGTTGCCTGTAGTAACCCAGGCTGCCATGTCGGTCACTTTGCATGACAAACTCATGCTGTGACCTGTCCAGCATTGTGCCCATACTAATGACCAGGCTGTTAACTCTGCTTTTCTTTGCACAGGTAGGAAAGTTAATTGAACTCCTAGCTGGAAAGGCTGGGGTCCTCGATGGCAGATTTCACTATGGAACAGCTTTTGGCGGCAGTAAAGTTAAGGATGTGTGTGAAGATCTTATTCGCCATGGTTATAACTACCTAGGGAAGGACTACGTAACATCTGGTATCACTGGGTAAGAATCTGCTCTATAGATTTAGATTTTTCAGGAGAGGTGGGAAATCCTGTTGGGACACATCTGAAAAATCTTCTTATGTCTCAGAGCAGGCACTTTCTCTTACTTGCAAACTGCTCTGTGAGATGGAGAAAAGAGGATGAAGAATGGCATGAGTTTATTTTTTCTTAGAAGTGTTTTGTGGTTCCGCGTTTTAAGAATTACTAGTGTATGTGTTGCATAATGGGAATGGCCCTTGTGGTACATATGAAAATTTCCCAGCTTTTACTGCCTGACAAAAAAGCTAAAATCAAGGTTTTCTTTCTGACAGATTGTAAGAAATTTCAGGTTTCTGTTGGCAGAAAGTCTTATATGCTTGGAATGAGATAAGTATTTTCATGTTGACTTTAATAATGCTGTAAATATGGATTTGGAGGCAAGCATCTGTTCCTTGGGAATATTTTGTGTGCACTCTTTTTTTTTCTTTCTTTTTTTTTCTTTTTCTTCTTTCAATTATACAATGTTTCAGTCTGGCATAATACTCTAGTCTGGAAACTTCCTGCTGTGTTGATCAGACTGGCTTCTGAGAACAGAGTTCAAAGAACGTAAGATAGTTTAGGAACAGGAAAAGGCCATATGGCTTCACATGCCTGCCCTTCCAAAATGTATCTTAATCCTACCTTCCTGCTATTTTTATTATCCTTTCAGTCCCCTTCTTCTCAAGGAAGGAGTTTAGGTCTCTTTTGCAAGTTTTTTTTATATACTTTTTATTTTAATTGCCTTTCCTACCAACTTATTCCATATGTTGCTTCTCTTTTTGTTTCAAAGATATGATTTTGTTTCCCTTATTCACTCCATATTCCATAAATTGTATATTGAATATTCTGCTGTTGAAACACTTTCTATTGATGTATCATGGTAACTTTTAAAAAAATCTGACTAATCATGTTTCCTAGGGAGAATAAAATCATTTAGCTCTAAAAATCCCCCATCCTAAAACTTCAACTTTGTAGTGCCCTATTTAGAGACTTTGCTTAAGGATACTGATATTTTTTTCCAAGGAAATTTCACAGGCTTAATCTGTTTGTTATGAAATTTGAAGGCAGATTTCATAACAATGCGAAAGTTTGCGAATTTCAGATGTCTAATTAACTTTTATTATTTTCTTCAATAATCAGCTTTTGGAATAACACTGCGTAATGTCAGTAATGACTCTGGAAGGGAGGTGCAATACTGTTGTCTCCTGCTTGTTTTTACATTGTACAGACATTTATTTCTTTTTTTAATTGAACCAGTGGCCAAACTGAGTCTGTCTGTGTTAAATCATTCCTAGTTCTGAAGGTGGTAGTTGGGCTGAATGTGGTAGCTGGAAAATGACTGAGTGCTTTTCACTGTTGCTTTCTGATCTTTAGGCGCTTACACAGTTCTTACAGTTGGGGGTGTTTTTAACACAGAAATCTTTAGCCATTACTCCAGCTCATAGAATGGAGTAACACCCTCTATTGCTTACAGATGTTCCCAAGGTGCTGCAAGTGCCTAAACACGATCCTCAAGAGCCCTTTACTCGGCTCATCTGAGCCCCCAGTGCCAGCCAGGGCAGCGGTTTTTGTCCTGTGGGTGCTGAGCAGGGCTGAAGGGGCAGCTGTGCTCATGCACAGCCACTCCAGGAGGGCTTTCACCCATCTGGATCTTTGGTTGTGCAAGGGGTGGAGTGCAGGGAGAATTAGTGGATGAGCACTGTCAGGCTCATAGTGCACCAGTGCTAAGCTATTCTTGCAAATGCAAATTTCTTAAAGTATTCCCACGAAAAGGGTGTTTTGAGCATTTATGCTGCATATATTTGTTTACATATATGCTTACCTTTGTGAAGGAGTGTAAATAGAAATACCCTAAGTCACTCTTCAGGGTCTGATACATTTACAGCCCATGTTAGTTACTGATGACACTGTTGAAACAGTCTTGTACAGGGAGAGGAGGGACTTACCATGGTACAGCTGAGACAGGCACCTGCAGCTGTAGCAGCATGTCTGCCCAGCACAGGACCAGAGTTCAGGAGCTTGTTCCTCTCTGGAGAGGATACAGCAGCATATGGTTTTGGAAGTGTTCAGAAGGGTTCCCTAGGAGTGGGGTTCAGACTAATTGCCCAAAAAGCCCAAACACATTTTTGTAGGACTCATGATTTCCAAATTGTTTTGAATTTCTCCTATGCACGACACTCTTGTCTCTCTTAAGTTGATGTGTGATAACTGTGAATATTGGTTTTCTTTTGATTTTTATTCTTTCAGGGAACCTTTGGAAGCATATATCTATTTTGGCCCTGTGTATTACCAGAAACTAAAGCACATGGTGTTGGATAAAATGCATGCAAGAGCTCGAGGACCCAGAGCAGTGCTCACCAGGTATTGTTACAGGCTAAGCAAAAAATTCTTGTGTACATTCAGAAGTGTGCCCAGCTGACTGAAGCATATAAAAAAGTTTGTTTACCTTCTCATACTTGACACAAAATGCTATGACCTGTTATTACACTGTTGCAGACTAAAAACTTTCATAGTAGTCTGTGTTTGTTCTGAATGTCCAGAATGTGTCGTCCAAAACTAAGTCTGCTTCTCAAACTTGTTAGCAGTTGTTAAAAATACCACCTGCTGAATCACAGTACACACTGTGGCCCCTTCCTGTCAGATTGCCTGTATCACAGGTATCTTAGAAGGTTTGTTTTTTCTTTAATTTTGTACTTTTACAAAATCAGTTATGAGTAGAAGGAAGAAATTTTTTTTCTAATATTTCAGCACCCTTTGGTAAACAGCAGGTTAGTATTGATGCAGCCCCTGTCTTCACCTGTCAAGACAAAGTAAATGGATTGGCCCTAGTGTAGTGCAAGCAAGCATTAGAATAATGTGCAGCCCTGGTGTACTGCACTTTGCCTTGCAGACTCTTCCATTCAATTCTAAAACTGAATTTAGACTCGTATGTGCCAGTTCGCCGTTATCCCTGCTGGAGAATAGCACTTTCACACAAGTAAATGGCAAAAGTTACAGAGATTCCAATAGTGAACCTCCATTTTTATTTGCCCAGTTAGAGACATGTCCTCAGTTCCTTTGCACTAAGCCTGAACTTGGTTTTCTCTCCAGCAAAATGATTACTTACCGTGTTGGTGTCTTCTGGTGTCAAATTTTGAAGTCAAGCAGGTATACTCTGAGTAATAGGTAATATAAGCTCCTGAAGGTGGAGTGGAACCTTTGGGGAATTTGAAGCCTCCTGCTTTTACTGGTACTACTTACTTTTTCTTCTGAAAACCAAGTTCTGTGGCTGCTTGCACTCATGTTCTAAATTGTTGATACTCCTTACTCACAAAAAAGAATTTAGTGGCACAGGCTTTGGGGATGCTTCTAGAGGGTCATTTAGTTCACCTCTCTTCATCACAGTAGGATTACTTGCCAGAACTTGCCAGAAAATTTATTTCCAGCTAATCTTGAATATTCTAGCAAAGACTATTCCAAATGTCCTTTGCCATTCTTTCTATACTATTATGTACACCGTTATACCTCACCTGCTTGCATGGTGGTACTCTTTGACCAGTCAAAATTTGTACTGATTCTGACAGTAGAAATCTTTGTACTGTTTTTAAGATGTAAGCACAGCCGTGTCTGTCCTGCCTTTACTCTTCCCTATAACAATCATCATTCGTATTCTTTAATTCTTAATTTATTTTTATGCCTCTTATCATATGCATGGATCCACTTCTCTTGCTCTGTCTGTCTGCACAATAAGTTAGCAAGTCTGTCCTCTTAATGGGTGCGGCTTCCACCTGTTGATGTGCTATTAGAGAATGGAGGTGCAGGCCTCTGCTGTATTTGATACAGAGGTGTCTTTCTCTTTTGCTTTTCATTGCATATTTCCTATGCCTTTTTGCTTTCCAACCTCACACTGTCTGTAGGACAAACTGAAGTTGTCTCGCATTTTCCGTGGAAGTAAATATCAGGGAAAGAAATCGTGACAAGTGTTCATAATTCTTGTCTGAACTTTTCTATCAATCACACTGAGAAAAGCAAGTGTAGCACAACCATTATTTCCTACCACAACTGCTTACTTATATGAACATAAATGATATTCCCAAATAATAGGCTATCTGCCCCATTTTCTCTTCTTCAGCGTGTTAGGCATCTTATTGGTGCTTCACATGAAAATTAAAACTGTCTGTCTTAGCTAACAGTGCACAGGGTTTACTGGACCTCCTGGCTTACCCAAATCCCTTGATCTGCTTTTGTACTGTTTCCCCAACTTGTCAGCTGTTTAGAGGTACTGAATTTAAATGAAACCTAAATTCCAAGTCAGCATAATGTTTATATATAAAGATGAAAGTGGTGTTATTTCCCCCACCCCTTACTTTCTCCAAATTCTTTGTTCCAGTCAGTAGCATCATACTGTGTAACTCCAGCTCTTTATCTGACTTTCAGGAAAGCTAATGGATGCTCAATTTATGCTGCCTCTTGACTAGTCTTTTAGGAATTTTCTTTTTTCTCCTCAACTAATTAAACATTTGTTATTGCTACTGCCTCTGCGGAGAAAGTCTGCTTTGCCAGCTTTCATACTCACTATTGTTTTATCATCCATTGCACTTCCTGGAGAGTAGATTGCATCTAACATTCTTTTTTGATTTCAGAAGTAATCCTGTAACAGCTTCCAATGTGGAATTTGGCTGTCACTGTCTTGAAAAGGATTTTATTATATATCAAATGTACCTTAACTGACAGAGCAAAGCTATATTTCCATCTGGAATAAGGCAGAAGACTTGAGCTTCTTGAACATCACTGATTCTAGCTATTGTCCTGATTAAAACAAGACTTTGTAGAATTGCAAAGCAACACTTTTTGTCAACACAGTCAAAACCCACAAGGATGTTGCCCCTGAATTGGTACTTGTTAAATGAACCGCAATACTTAATTTCAATGCCATGAGTAGTTTATAATTAATTTATAACATAGTTCTATATATGGTGTTGCCCACATACCCAGTCCTGATAAATCTTTTTAATAGATAAGCTGCTTTTAGTTTTTCTTACAAGAGAGCAATATAAGCTTTCTACATGTATGGTTGTTCTGATGGGCATTGTCAGAGCCAGTTCCTGTCATACTGCAGGGAAGCAATGTGATGACACTGGTCAGGGCTTCTCTCTGTGCTCTGGGGCTGGGAGAGGACAGTACTCCCTCCTGCTTCAGGCAGTGTTTTTCAGGTAATACTCCTCTTCTTGGACATCAGTGTTTCAGCCAACTACTCCATTTCGAATTAGCCACTGGTTTTCCCTAACAGGCACAAGGGAGATCTGCTGAGACCTACAAGGCCTACTTTTATTCATGGGAGTAGACTTATTTCTCCCCACTGGCCCATGAAATAAGGAATAAGACCATTAAGCTGAACCCACTGTTCTTGCAGAAAATCCAGAATTAGTGCAAATGAATTCTAAATGTGCTTAAAAATACTGAAGTTAATTGTTTTATGCTTTTTTCTAAAGGCAGCAGTTAAGCAGAATGAAGATCAGTTGGCCTTATTTTTTATTTAAAGAGTCACTGTGTTTTATTTAGCATTTAAGGATTTTAAGAACTTACCCTTTTTTCTTAATATTAAAAATACCTCTTTTTAATTATATTCCCAATTTTGTTTTCAAGAGTCTGCTTTGTTTTCTGATGTTATATTTAGAATAAAGAAAGAAGTTAGTTGCCCAGGGCAACAGCTGCAGTGTACGTGTGTATAGAGGGAAAGAGGAAGCTCAAATGCTTTATAAATACTGTTTAAACATAATCAACAACTTTTGGTTGTGAGGAATTTTCAAACTCATGTGAGCTGGAACAAGAATCTAATAGACTTAGGAAGAAGAAGATAGACTTCTTTCAAAGGCCCAGTCTCAATATTGAAATTTTTGATACTTTAGAAAAAATATTTTTTAGGTAGGAAGGCTTTTTGTTTTCTTTTCTTTTAATGAGGTCATACTGACAGTGGGAGTGAAACATAAAAAAGCTTAAGGTTCAAGTTGGTTTTTTGGGGGGGACCTTTTTGTATTTTTTTAATGGGATTTTATCAGCCTTAGAAATCTTCATCCTGTATCTGTTGGAAAACCCACGGCATATCAACCCATGGAGCTGAGGCACCATAGTTTTTCAAGAGGTTTTATCCTCCCACAGTTGGATTGAGGCTTTATTTGGGCTCACGTTTATATAGCTATTTTGCCATTTTGTCCTGTGGAACAGCACCTGGTGAAACTTCTAAAAGTAGGCTTATGCATTAAATAATATTATAAAAATCAGTTTGTAAAAGAAGTCGGGCACTTCTAGCACTGTAGCAAATGCCTGTGTCATTGGAGATCCAAACTGCTTTTAAAATCTGCCTCTTGGGACTTCAGAAGAGAAACTGCATTCACCACAGGGTTAGTCCTTTAAAACACATCTGAACAGTGATGGTGCCATCCTCTGGGGAGGGGGCCCTGCAGAGTTTAATCAGGATGTAAACAACTTCTATCCATTCTCCCAACAGTGGGAAAAACAGAAGGTTATATGAATGAAAAGGATGATTTGAATTACAAGCAGATTAGTTTTAAAGTTCCAGTGTGGTCAAAGTAAGAGAAACTACTTCTCCCTAAAAACAAATACAACTTATATCTTTAGAAGATATTTTTGTCTGGTAATTAGATGTATTTTTTACTTGTTACAAAAAATTATTAGATATTGAAAACTTTTATAAATCCATTTCTCTGAGTTGCAATCCTTTTTTTTAGTGTCTTCAAAAATTCAGTTGTTTGAAATAATATTAACAAAATATACTCCAAAAGTTACAGACCAGATCTGTCATTGAATATTCTGGGTGAAGTGCAGTGCTACAGGCATCAGAAACAGCCCGGAAACAGGAGCTTTCATTGAGCAGTTAAACCTCAGTAACATTTTTTTAATCTTCTTCTCCTTGCTGTCATGTTTCAGGAAATATATGAAGATTGAAATATTAAGTAAATATATAATAAATGTGTTTAATATAATAGTACTTCAGGAATTTAGGATTGGTTTTGCCTCATAGTCTGCTCTGATATTTACAACTTAAGTGTCACAGCATTGTGCTAGTACATGAGAGTAGAACTGATACTGTACAAAATTGCAGTATGACAAACAAGGTGTTAAAAGTTTTGACTGTGTCCAACAAAAAGTGCTTAAGCAGTCTTAATGTTAAATAATATATTGTACCTTACCTTTTTACCTCAACATCTTTAGTGTGTACTTACATTGCTTTGTTAAAACTTTCCTCTAGCACTATAAGGACAGGGAATCTTCCCAAACAATAAATAAGAGTTTGACTTGTGTTGAGGAACTAGAAAACCAGGAACCTATACAATACAAAAATCAGTCTATTAGCCATCAGACATGAAAAAAAAAAAAACAAACTAGATAAATGTTACTTAAAAAATAAAAAGAGTAGGATATCATAATGAGTTAACAATATGTGTACTACTTGTTTGCTGATTTATTTTGGTATTCTCTCCCAGATCAGAAACATTTTTATTTTAAGAATTTAGGTTTAGCTGTAGTTCAGCTGAAACATTAGGTTGATGATTGATTTATTAGCTGGTGAATATTGATTCATTATTCAGCTACGAACTGTAATGAATATCTCATCAAAAAAGAATGCCAGATCCATGTCCTGATTGTCTTGCCTACTGTTCTCTCTCTTGTTCTCACTGACTCAGCTGCATTCTGTGAGGTGAAGAGTTGAGGCCTGATGCTGCAGTTGCTGTTCACAGAACTAAACTACATCATATTGCTAGTGTGGGAGCAACACATTTGTGAGATCAGCAACTCTGGTTTGTAGACCTCAGTTGTCCATTGATCTTGTGCTCTTCCTGCAGTTTGAAGACAGTCATTCCTAGAGTGATAGAATGTATGTTCTGGAATACTTACTATGTTTTTTCAAATATTTATTTCAAAGGCAACCCACTGAAGGTCGATCCCGTGATGGTGGTTTACGTCTTGGGGAGATGGAACGGGATTGTTTGATAGGTTATGGAGCCAGCATGCTTCTATTGGAGAGACTGATGATTTCAAGTGATGCCTTTGAAGTGGATGTTTGTGGACAGTGTGGCTTGCTGGGGTACTCTGGCTGGTAAGTTGTCAAGTGCTACACAGTAAATATGCCTCTGTGCAACAGAACTTTCTCCTTGGTCATAGTGCTTCTCCGTTTTCAAGTGCTCACATACACCAATTAACAGTCCTATGCATCTTAATCCCAGGAGTGTCAATGTTCTAAATTGGTATTTGGAAGATTGTTGACAGGGGATGGTTCTTTGTTGTGGTCTGATTGAAGTTAGTACTAGTTTGAGTGTGTAATCAATGGCCCAGGGATCTCTTCTGTTGTGGGAGCACAGGTATTCCCATCCACAGCCGTGGATCCAGCTGTGCTTGTGGGAAATATTCCTTTCAGTCTGTCTGCTGACTTCCATCCCATCCTTGCAAGGGATTATCAAATGCCCAATTATATCATCTGTTTTTCGTAAAGGGGAAAATCACTGTGTCAATGTACTTGACATTTCTGCCATCAGAAATGAGGTGACTAGCTAGGCTGGTTGCACACCTTCTTGGTACAATCACTTGTCAAACCTCACGAGGCTGAAGAGAGACGGTGGGCACACAAGAATAGGAGAAGAAAGCAACATCCCCTTCTTTCTTGTTCTCTAGCTGTGGAGTTCATCATACCATGCATGTGCTCTGTCCCTCCCAAATGCCTTTTGCTTTGTAGTCTTGTAAAACAAGGAGTTCCTCTTCGAAGCATCAGACAAGTGCACCAATCCCATGTTGGAACTTGAGAGACAAGCATCTGTTTGAAAATTCAGATGGCTTTGCCCACCAGCATTGTCCCTAAGCAGCTTCTCTCTAGACTAGCTAATGGTTTTGCTGTCTTAATCTGAGACCTAAACCAGTACTGAGTTTGTCTCCAGCAATCAAACTTTTTTCATGTAAGGGAAGCATAAAACTGGATGTCAAAGCTGTGTGGAGCTCATGATTTGTAGCACTGTGTGCTTTGCTTTAGCCATCTTTTCTCTTCAGGAGTTTTGAGATGCTAGATTTAAAGTTGCCCTGTAGCATGCTGAAAATACACCACTATTATGAGAAGATAGGCAGACTTCTGGTTATGTTCTTTAGAGGTGAGGGAAACATTTTGCTTTAGGTTGGTTTTGTTTTAGACAGGCAGAAAAACAGACTTAGGAGACTGATGGGAATTTGAGATACAACGTTCTTGCAAGCTTTGTGAAAACAGGTGACCTGGAATCCCATGACTAAGGGAGGAAAAAATAAATGGTGCGAGTTCAATTTACAAGTTACTCTAATATTTAGGACAGGGAAAGATGGAGAGTTTGAAAGAGCAGGAGAAAGATTGATTTCTAAACACCTCAAAAGAACATTGTTGGAAACTTGCCACATCTTGGATATCGATATCAATCTATTGGGAGAGGCAGGAAATTGGACTTTATTCACTTTAGTGCTTCAAGAGTGATTTTTCCATGATATAATGAAGTAGGAGAGTAAGGTGTGTTCTCAGTTTGTAGGTGTGTAAAAGTGACAGCTACTGTTTCTGCCCTTGATCAGACCGTTCTTCTAAGCGTGTGGCTTCTGGCCAGAAATCAAGCACCATATTTGTCTGCTAACAGCAGCAGTTCTGCTCCTTGTGGAGCAGAAGTTCAGACAGAGGTGGGTAAACACGTGTAATCCAGAGGCGAGATGGGGCCTACTCTGTGCATCCTGTTGTGGTTGGTGATTTTTGGTTGGGCGTGGCCCTGCTGGCTTTTGTGCAGTAACTCTTTTTGAGAGTCCTGTTTTGCTTGAGTGTGTGTTCACTGCATCTAAGAACTGAGGCCTTTTTCTGATCCAGGTCTCTTAAAACTACTACAATGCAAATAATAGTTGAAGGAAATTGTGTGAAAGGAGGGACATGCCATAAGTCAAACAACCAACCACTTCTAACAGTGTAAAGTGCTGCCTTAAAAAGAAACTTGCGTGCAGATACAGCTCAATTTTTTTTTTAATAAGACCTTGACTTTCAGAGCAGTCCTTGAAGATTTTCAGAGCCCACAGGAAGTGAGGATGCCTTGAAGAAAATTAGGAATTTGAACTTAAGGAGTAATATTACATTTTATTTTTAAGGTGTTGTCAATACATTTTATTTTTTTTGAAGTTTGTAGCAAAGCTTAGTAACTCCTTCAATAACTGTGAAAGAAACTACTGTCTCAGACAGAGC
This sequence comes from Manacus vitellinus, assembly GCF_001715985.3. Lineage (NCBI taxonomy): Eukaryota > Metazoa > Chordata > Aves > Passeriformes > Pipridae > Manacus > Manacus vitellinus. The sequence goes on from NW_021940682.1 coordinate 13,186,387, forward strand.
CAGACATTCTTGCAATCTGATTCTGTGAAAAGCTGTCTGATGTGTGAGACTAATCAATAAGAGAAAGTTTCTGCTAAATTATATGCTGTGTCTACCCGTAGCTGAAGCAAGTGGCCCTATAATGAGCATCACAGTAGAGACCAAGTCATTAAGAGAAACTTCCAAACAGGCCTTTTCAGTGACTCTGGCATTAATAAGACATTGCTGCAAGAAACCTTTAGAAACATTGTTTGGTGGCTAGCATTGAGTGCATATCTTAAGGAAGATGAGCCTTTCCTCTCAGACAAGGACTAGCCACTGGTTATGTTTTTCTGCAAGACAGTAACAGCAGATCAGTGTTGGGGCCTGAACTGGTATTTTTGCAGAGGAAGGAGGCTGTTGTGGCAGTGACAGAATTTGTCCCTGTAGAAAATGCAGTTGAAACTTACTATGATGTACTGGTTTCATGCAAATTTTCCAACTTTGCTGTTGTACAGATGCTCGGGGGCAGAACTCCACTGAATGCAATGAGCAGAATTTGGTCCTTTTTTGATGATACTTTGAGGAGTTACTCTGACTGTGAGCATTTTAACAAATACATGAAGAAAAATTTTGTTCCTGGTTCAGATTCAGCCTTGATACAGTTGCCTTTTCCTAACCAGTTTAGTATCAATTCTAGTACCAAATGGTCTTTCAAGTACTTGTTTCTGTGATCTCTGTTTGACAGAGTTTTGTGCTTACTGCACCTTAAACTTTCTGGGTGGTTCCCATCAAAGTACAACGCAGGCCCAGAATGGTGTAGTGAGTAGTCTGTGCTCCTCAGTCTCTAGGAGCTCTAATCAGATGCCAAACATCTCACAGCAGAAGAGTTGTATCTCGTCAGGCTCCCAGAGCTTGCAAAGCTGTTCCTATTGAGAACAACTGCTTGCTTGTTGTCATTGGAGGACAGCTCCTGTTTAGATCACTTCCTCCCACCATAAAAATATACCTATCCCTATAAATATGGACTGGAAGAACAGTCCAGCAATAAACCTGCAGTTGAGGTCTATTCTGTTTTAAAGGCCTGCTAACATTTCCCTTACCTAACAGTGTCTACGGGAGAGAGCATGTTCCAGGGAAACACCTAATTCAGTCTATTACCTTCTTACTGCCTATAGTCAGATTTAGACAAAGCTAAAGCAATTACTGGGAATAAATAAAGCTTAATTCCTCATCACAAACTGCAGAAATGTAATTTAGACTTCTGTACCATTGGTTAAAAGTTTTCTTGGTTTAAAAAAGAAGAAAAAAAACATGTGAAAGTCAAGGTAACTACAGTTTTCTTGGAAAATAACCATCTCTTTGACATGCTCTTAAAGTCTGTTTGTACAAGAACTAGCAGACTTTGAAAAAGTAACTGGAAGACTAATGCCAACCCTCATAACCAAGAACTTTACCATTGGACCTGACCCCACTGACTTCCACATGCTCTAGGTCAGGTTGTTCACTGGTAACAGAAACAAGACTAAGCACTGACTTTGTTGTAGATGCTGACTCTCAGCCTCATTCTGTACCTCAGAAGCTTGTAGAAGTTTTGCTAATTCTTCCTTAATTGGATCTTCAGACTATTATGACTTTATACCAGGAATATGAATTTGAAACACAGGAACAAAAGAAGAGCTTTTTTAGACCATTAGGAAGTACTTAGTCACTCTCCCTTCCCAAAGAACTGGGTTTTGCAACTCTCCAAAACCAAAAGATGGAATACACAGAAGAATGAGGAACTAGGGAGGTTGGAAAATTATATTTATAAGGAATATATTTAATTTTCTTTGTGTATACACAGAGTAAGAAATTAAATGGTTTAAACAGTTTCTACCACCACTGAACTTGAGTCCCAATACTGGAAAGATGGCTGAGTGACTAGCCTATATATTCCTTATGTAGTCAAGTTTATATGACAAAACATCCCTTTCCTCCAGAATTTTAAGATCATTATTTGAGCAAAGAGCACAAAGAATGTGTGTTAAAGCAGTTATACTGGTTTTCTAACTTGACTAAAGCTTTGGCTGTTCACACAGATGTAAGATGAGAGGTGCCTCTTTTCTGGAAAGTGAAATTATTTGAGATATTATAGGGTGAAATTGCATATAAAGAACCTTCTTTCTTCCTGCATCTTCTTTTTGTGACCTATATATGACAGAAACCAGACCATTAACCATTTTTTCAGAAACACTTAGCTTTGTTCACCTCCTTTCTGTCGTTAAGCAGTGCTGAATTTGTGTTGACAGTTATGTGAGTGGTGAAGAAGCAGAAGTCAGTCCTGCTCAGCTCCTGAGCATTGTGATTGTCCTCCAGAAGAAAAGTGCAAGTTTAACACTAAGCTCCTATTGGCTTCAGTCAGATTATTTAAGGGCTTAAAGTTATGACTTACTTAAGTGCTAAAATGTGTCTCAAGCACTTTGCACTTCCTAGGACTGAGGCCACTGTTTAAATGGCCAAAGGTGGTTTAGGTGGACAAAGAAACCAGTGGCTAATGGCAATTGTTTCCTGCAGAAATTCATTCATGGACCAACTCTGACTTTCTTTTTATTTGTTTCCCTAGGTGCCACTACTGCAAATCGTCGTGTCATGTGTCTTCCCTGCGCATACCTTATGCCTGTAAACTTTTATTCCAAGAACTGCAGTCAATGAACATCATACCTAGGCTAAAACTAGCTAAGTATAATGAATGAACAAGATGAAAAAGATAGAAAAACGTACCTTAAGAATTGAAATCCAGCATATACAACTGGGAGGTTTTTTGGTGAACAGGAATAACTCTAAAACCTGAGTGGGTAGAAGGGAGGTGCAAGACAGTAAGAAATCTTTCTTACATATCCTCCCCGTTTTTAAATTGACATGAAAGAGTCTGTCAGCAAAATACACTAGGAGCAGTTCCAAAAGCCTTGATTAGTCGTGAACAGGACATGTGGGAATTGTGGAATAAGACCATGATCCAGCAAAGCATTTGGATTACTTCAGACAATCCCATGCTTGCTTTTGAAAAGTTCTTTGCTGGACTAGGGCTCAAGCTGAGCTAAATACACATCTTATTCATAGAGGTTAAAAATGTTTTCCAGACCAGTGTAATATGAAAGATTAATAAACGTTTTAAATAATACTGGCTGAATATGTTGATAGCTGTGTGAGGATGGTAAAGCCTTGTAATGTCTAAACCACTTTCCTCTTCCTATATTGTTTTGTTAAAGGGTTGAAATTTTCTTAAGTAGTGTCAAGCTTAGAGAAATTAAACTGCTTTCTCAAGAACTTGATATCAGACATTTTGAGTGAAATTTCAATGTGCAGGTGCATTTCTATGCAAGCAATGGTGTGATTGTGCAGGTAATCTGCTTTCAGCTGAATGTACCCAGTTTGCATGAAGTTCAAGGGAGGAGGTGACTGCACACATAGCAAGTGCATAATACAGCTTACAGATACCCAGTTTCTACTGAGTGTAGTAGATTTGATAATACACTGGCTCAAAGCCCTCAAAAGATGGGCTGCAAACACTAGCAATGATGTATGCTGTCATAGGACTGTAGAACTTTTTTAATATATGGGCATAACTACTTCTTAAGAATAAAACTAAGCATACGAAGAACAAGAAATCCTTCACTGACAGTGAAGCAGGTTTGAATGACCTGAAAGGATTTAGAAAGGGAACAGCTGAATTTTTTCATGAGATCTAAGGCCTAGAACTAAAGCAGTGGATGAACTAAGAGTAACTTAGTACCCTAAACTCACTTGAGCCCTTACTCAGCAAAGCATGCTGTTAACTCTTTAAGCAAAGGAGTAGTCCCACTGAAGTCCACGTGAGGTCTGTGCATGTTCACGTGCTTCGGTGCAAAGCAGCACCCTGGATCAGTGAGGATACAGAACACTGCCTGTCATCTGAAAGTCCTGAGTTGCTCTTTTTCTCCTCATATGGCTGAATTGTGTGTGCTGATCCTGCTGATCCTGTTGATCCTGACACTGTTCATGCAGTCATGTTGCTGCTGTTCTCTCAGCTGCTTAAGGAGCACAGATGAGCATCAGCCTGAGTAGGCTTGCTTTTTAAGCTTCCACCAAAATGCTTGAAATAGTAGTTTTGTGTTTCGGCTTAAAAATCAAGTCTGAAGAAATAGATTCTACTTTTCTTCTCTTTTTTCCTTTTTTTTTTTCCTTTTTATTTGCAATTGGACTAATGACGACGCAGATGTCAACACAGCACATTTAGATTGGAAAAGCTCTTGAAGCACTTCTACCAGAATCTGAATAGCTCAGGGTTATTTACAAAGAGTTGTAAAAGAGTGACTGCTTCGAACTGGAGGAAGAGGTTAACCAAAAGCCCCAACCAAATGAACAACCTGTGCTTTGGTGCCTGAGATGGCCCAGCTGCCGCTCGGGAGCACCAGCAGAGGGAGTGAGCCTCTAAGGCTACGTGCTGGCCTGCACCAGGAAACCTCACTGAGGATTCTTGCTTGCTGGTCCTCTCTTAAGTGGTCTCCCACGTTGGGTGGCTGGAGCTACAAGACATGAAAGACTGTGCGATGTGAACAATTACACCTGTAAAAATTTAAGCAGATACAGCAGAGACAGAGGAGGAGCAAAGGAGTGTGCTCATGAGTAACCCCTTTGAGAGAACAGATCTGTGTGTGGACTTGAGGGGGAACCTTGCAGCTGGTTTACCTCAAGCCGGTGAAAGCATGGGAATGAATGGTTTTGTGAGGCTGAAGGAAATCTCTGTAATAGCTGAAGTTTAGGAAGAAAGGGACAACTTTAAGAATGATGGATCCAGTAGAACGTAGAAATGAGACATGTCTGGCAATAAATGGGGATCACCCACTATCAAATAATCTTATAATAACTACATCAGTTCAATTTACACATCACTGCTGCCTAACCTAAGCCTGTACATACACAGGAGGCTTATTTGAGTGCAAATTTGAGTTGAAACTCTGATTTTTAAGTTTCATCTTTCTCTAAGACGTTGCCTAAGTTCCCTCATAATAGACACCTGCAAATAATCTCTTGGCAGTGGAATAAGCATTACAAAACCAGCAGCAGAAACAGAACAAACCACTATGGATTCCTAGAATATGGTTGGTCAAAGTGGCAACTGAAGGAAGGAATCTTACTGCAGTCAGGAAAAATCACATTGCATGGACTGATGAGGTAAAATACATTCTCAGAACCCCAGAGCTGTCACACTACTTTCCTCTGGTGAGCCTCATCTTTGCAGCCCTTTGAATTATCTTCCCAGACAATCTCCCCTCCCCCCCTTTTTATGCCATGAATGCCTTCACAAAGAAGTCTTATGTCAGCTCGGGGCTGTACGGCCGTAGCTACACTTGCCCAAATCAACCCTGCCATGACTCTGTCTAACTGCTGAATTACATACAATATTCTGAACAACACTTGACAAAATCTGAAGGCTCTAGCATAAGGAGCTGTGGCCAGAAAACTACCATGAAGTTTTAATTCCATTGCAACTTCTTTATTCCCTGTATGTAGTGTCCAGGACAGGCTTTCTAGAAATGCTATTCGGCATGAAGGTCACGAGCGTTGGTCCCAGCTGAAATGCTGAATACAGTCCACTTTCTGATATGAGCTAGAGGTGTGTGCTGCGATAGAAAAGATACCTAACTCCATATGGTATGTTTAATTGCCATTTACTTTGCAGATAAAGGATTAGAAGCTGTGTACCCTGTTGAATACTGTGCATGTCCAGCCCTACTGTTTGGCTGTGAGAAACAGAATGAAGCTGAGGCTGGGCTGCAGGATGCAATGGGGCAGAGCAAAGTACAGGGCTTTAGGCCTGTTCTGGAACTGTGAGCAAGGTAGGTCATTTGTTTAGGGTTCAGGAAAACAGCTTCACTTCAAATCATTTACATAACCCTTACTAGTTTTTTACTTTTTTTTTTCTTTAAGGTAAATGTATCTAAACATAGAAACTAGAAAGACAAACTATAAAGAAAAATGAAACCAGACTGGGCAATTTTGGCTTTCAAAGAGGATATAATATGAAATTTGGGCATACTGAGATGTAATAATTTTAAGGTGTGGAAAGTAAAGAGCTCCCACTAAGCATAATTGGGTTTGTTTGCAATGTCCATATCTTCATTACAAAGAAGCTTCAGTGTGCAGCAAAGAGAGCTTTTAATTCTTTGGACTTCTGACTTGTTGCTTAAACAGAGAGGAAAACCAAAGAAAAATACAGACCCATGATGATGAGAAATCACTGTCTTTTCTCATGTTTTCTAATGGTAAATAGAAAAATATCTGGTTTATAGCAAAATGGGAGTACATCATAATTAAAAGCCTATGAAGACTGGAGCGTATTTCACTGGTTAGTGATAACAATGTAATGAATAGTGCTGTGTGTCTGAAAATGGATTTGGAAGCCCTGCTCAGACCACACCTGTAAAGCCTGATGGCAAGAATAGCTGGCATCACACAGCTGTAAAACCAAACTACAGGGGCTGAAAATGTATCTGTACTTTCTCTGCCTTGAGGCTCCTGAGGACAAGGATGGCCCTAATGTGATGGAGCACAAGCCTTGAAACAACCTACCTGGCTTGCAGCCCTGCCACGTGACCCACAGGACCCTCCTCAGCCGTGTCCCAGCACAGGCACCTCTGGAGCTGTGGCACTGAGCTGGCTGAACGCTGCTGAGAGCCCCCTCCAGCCAGGCCTCTCCTCCCATTGGAGCTGAGGATTGTTTTACAGCCCGTTGCCATTTCAGCAGGGCCACGGGGCACTTGATGAATTCCCGCCTTTGAAGAGGACGTGACTTGCCCAGGGCCACAGAAAGACTGTGCCAGAACTGGGATCAGGGCTCCACGGTCCCCAGGTGCCAGACACGTGCTTGCCTTAAAACTGAGCACTTCATCAAACCGTAAAATCCAGCCAGATGGTGACTCTTTGCTATTATCTGGATCAGTGCTGGGAGGCTTAACGTGTGCAAGGCACGGTGAGGATGCGGATTCCAGTTTCTGTGTCTAAGGCTCAGAAGCCCAGAAAACGGATCCATTATTTAGACCTAAATCGTGCTAGAAACTTGAACATATTTGAACACAAGTTCTGACTTCAGTCCATTCTCCTCATGAAGTGTTTCCATCTCAACATGGACCCACCAGTTTCAGTGGGTGAGCTCTTTCTCTGGAAAGTTCTTTCAGTGGAGTTCTTTCTTTGGGAAGGGGTAGAGAAGTGCAGGAATAAGGACAACTGCTTTGTTGGTCTTACTCTGTCCTGGATATGTGGCCCCAGTCAGACTCTGTGCTTTCAGGTAGCAATTCAGTTTTGCGTCTCAGCAGTTATTGAAGAACTCACCATGTGAGTCTAGGAGGCAAAATACACCCTCCTTGCCTTCCATACATATGAAAATACATCCCAGAACACGAGAACTCTCAGTTAAACGCTCCAAACCAAGGTCAGAGCCAATACAGAGAATTTTTAAAGATCCAGTTTTTAAAAAGCAGTTTATATGGCTTTATTCCTGTCTCAAAATCAACAGCAAAGATTTTGTGGTCCACCCAGCAAATGGACTTAGGTCTTTGTTCCGTCTTACAAAAAATCCTTCCAAGCTCATAAGCTGCCCATTGCTCTTTGCATATCGCTGCTAGGGGAAAAAAAGGAAAAAAAACCCAACAGCTATATATTTCTCCTAATTGCAGTTACCCCTTTACTTGTTTATGTCCTGGGGCAGGTACCTCTAAGGTGGTTCCAGTGACCATGTGTTTTTTCCAATAACTTGGTTGTGCATGTCCTTGTCCCCTCCTCCCAGTCAGTATATAAGCAGAACATTAGTTCCAAATCAAAAGCAATTCCCTGCTGGTAACTGCAGCAGAGCCTTTGTCTTTTGCTAGCATGAGTTTTGGGGAGCTCCTGTGACCTATGCATATGCTTTACCATCCCAGACGGTGCATGGTAGTTATTGTCTACTTGACAATAAAACATTATGAACAGAAAAATAACTCAAAAACTAAGAAAGGAATCGGTGTGCTAAATAGCAAAGTTCTAATTTCTTGCTAAAATTGTGTTCTAATAATGGAAACAGTTTTCCCTTGAACTCCTAGTGAATTGCAGACAAACTGCATTCAGGCCTCCCCCTGCCAGTCAGAGGCAGGCACTGAAGGTAATTCTCCGTGCTCCAGGCGGATCAAAAGAAGCTTATTATCAGTCTATCATCTAAAAGGATATGACAGCTTCACATCCAGTTGTTCGGCAGCTGAGATGCAGTCTGGAATGGATCTTTTCTGTATCTGTTGTCTGTAACAGCTTTTAGAGCTGGCTCTTCTTCCAACACACAGTACAAATCCTCTGGTAACTGGTACCAGCCACACACAACAAAAGCCTGCTAAATCTGGTGCAAGCTCGGAAATCGATGACTGCTTGCCCTTTTCTTATACTGAAGTCAGCAAGTGTCTCCCAGACTGAGCATTCTGGGCAGCAGCCCTTGGGACAGGGGTTCTCAACTCCCCTGGATACTGATACTACCCAGAAGAGTGAATTCCCTTCCTCCATGCAGACTGACCAGTGACCAGTGTGAACAAGATATTTCCACTGATTCATTTTGGCAACACTGGCACTGCACTGCTTCATAAACCTGAGAAAACTCAGGCTGAGCAAAGTTCCTTTCACAAGCATTAATAAGAGGAGATCATTTAAGGTTGACCTTGGCTCATCTTCAACAAAACTTGGCTTCAGACATGTCTACAGTTACAGCAAGCCAGCCACAATTCAGGTTACTTTTCTTTCAAGCTAAAAGGAAGGTGCCCCCTGCCCAGTGCATGTGCAATCCATCATTTGCATGCCTCTGCTCTTCTGCTGCTTTTCTCCCACATGCATCTGTGCCTGCCTTAGCCACTTTCGTGTGGTGCTTGTGTCAGTTAAAGCCTTTTGAAGGAATCAGTGCACGTGTTTACATAGGCAGCCTTTTGATGTTCCTCTTCCAGTTCCTGCATCTGTCAGCATCATGTTCCCCAAGCACATACACAGAGTTGATTCCAGAAGTCATCTGTCAGCTTACTCCGTATCCTGTCCTTCACCTATACGAATAGCTTCCTCAGGGGTGTTAATATATGTAAAATAAAGTTAACATTTCCTGTTCTGGTAATAAAGATGAGTAAGTGGGAAAGAGAAGCCAACACAGAAACAAGATCCTTCTCTGTTTCTTCCACGGGATTTGCCCAGTAGATGAAGATAGCAGAAACAGAGGAATAGGGCTGGGAAGGAGGATGGACAGAAGAATGGGTTCATACTGAGAGGAGGCTGCTGGCTCAGGCAAGAAAATATGGAAGCATTCACAGACCACAACCGCTGCTAAAATAATGAAGTGTCACTGTGTGTTTGGCTGTTGCCAGCAATCTTACAGCCTGTGCAGAGATACATTGGATCCAGAGGGATCCCCTGAGTCACTGAAGTCAGATCCCTGGTATTGCAGAGAACCATTTTACGTGACTCCTTTCACAAGCAATTTACATCCATTCCTAAAATTAATGCAGGCTCTTGTCCCTGATAGTCTATGGAAAAACTTCTGTAGAACTTCAGCCTAAAGTTGCCTTTAAATAGAATTAGCTAAATTAATAGATAACAGTTTATACTTTTTTGTTCCTGTGCCAGTAGTTTTCTTCTGTTGAAAATGTTTTTCTTGAGTTTTTCCCGCAAAATATTTGTTACAGTTTCATACAGGTATTCAGAGTCTAGTACCAGCATAAGAGGCTTTTTATGGCAAAAAAAGTTTGTGTGGTTACAGCCTACTGGCACAGTCAGCTGCGGAGTGGGAGACAAGAAACGTGCTTTTCTGAAAGATCTCAAATTATCTGGTCGATAAATTGATATGAACTGTCATACTTCCACTCTGCTCTGCTTTGCTAAACCATCAAAAGAAACTCACTATCAGTTGGTCACCTAAAAGAGTATGTCAGCTTTGCCTCCAGTTGTTCAGCAACCTGTAATGTATCTTCTGTTCCCTTGATGACCCTGCTCTTCCCTCCATGCACCAGGACAAGTTTGTATTCTTCTCAGAGTCCCTCTCCACTAAAAATACATCATCTGATGCAGTGTAGGGTTAATGTCTGTATATTTTATGGCTTGTAGATGATCTATGTAGGCAAGAACTTGGAGTGAAAATTCCCA